>NC_072380.2:29270530-29573560 GCF_028885625.2 Pongo pygmaeus | reverse complement strand
ATCTTTCCTGCTTTCTCTTGTGGGCATTTAGTGCTATAAATTTCCCTCTACACACTGCTTTAAATGTGTCCCAAAGATTCTGGTATGTTGTGTCTTTGTTCTCATTGGTTTCAAAGAACATCTTTATTTCTGCCTTCATTTCATTATGCACCCAGTAGTCATTCAGGAGCAGATTGTTCAGTTTCCATGTAGTTGAGTGGTTTTGAGTGAGTTTTTTAATCTTGAGTTCTAGTTTCATTGCACTGTGGTCTGAGAGACAGTTTGTTATAATTTCTGTTCTTTTACATTTGCTGAGGAGTGCTTTACTTCCAACTATGTGGTCAATTTTGGAATAGGTGCAGTGTGGTGCTGAGAAGAATGTATATTCTGTTGATTTGGGGTAGAGAGTTCTGTAGATGTCTATTAGGTCTGCTTGGTGCAGAGCTGAATTCAATTCCTGGACATCCTTGTTAACTTTCTGTCTCGTTGATCTGTCTAATGTTGACAGTGGGGTGTTAAAGTCTCCCATTATTATTGTGTGGGAGTCTAAGTCTCTTTGTAGGTCTCTAAGGACTTGCTTTATGAATCTGGGTGCTCCTGTATTGGGTACATATATATTTAGGATAGTTAGCTCTTCTCGTTGAATTGATCCCTTTACCATTATGTAATGGCCTTCTTTGTCTCTTTTTATCTTTGTTGGTTTAAAGTCTGTTTTATCAGAAACCAGGATTGCAACCCCTGCCTTTTTTTGTTTTCCATTTGCTTGGTAGATCTTCCTCCATCCCTTTATTTTGAGCCTGTGTGTATCTCTACACGTGAGATGGGTTTCCTCAATACAGCACACTGATGGGTCTTGACTCTTTATCCAATTTGCCAGTCTGTGTCTTTTAATTGGAGCATTTAGCCCATTTACATTTAAGGTTAATATTTTTATGTGTGAATTTGATCCTGTCATTATGATGTTAGCTGGTTATTTTGCTCATTAGTTGATGCAGTTTCTTCCTAGCATCAATGGTCTTTATAATTTGGCATGTTTTTGCAGTGGCTGGTACCGGTTGTTCCTTTCCATGTTTAGTGCTTCCTTCAGGAGCTCTTTTAGGGCAGGCCTGGTGGTGACAAAGTCTCTCAGCATTTGCTTGTCTGTAAAGTATTTTATTTCTCCTTCACTTATGAAGCTTAGTTTGGCTGGATATGAAATTCTGGGTTGAAAATTCTTTTCTTTAAGAATGTTGAATTTTGGCCCCCACTCTCCTCTGGCTTGTAGAGTTTCTGCCAAGAGATCAGCTGTTAGTCTGATGGGCTTCCCTTTGTGGGTAACCCAACTTTTCTCTCTGGCTGCCCTGAACATTTTTTCCTTCATTTCAACTTTGGTGAATCTGACAATTATGTGTCTTGGAGTTGCTCTTCTTGAGGAGTATCTTTGTGGTGTTCTCTGTATTTCCTGAATTTGAATGTTGGCATGCCTTGCTAGGTTGGGGAAGTTCTCCTGGATAATATCCTGCAGAGTGTTTTCCAACTTGGTTCCATTCTCCCTGTCACTTTCAGGTACACCAATCAGACACAGATTTGGTCTTTTCACATAGTCCCATATTTCTTGGAGGCTTTGTCCATTTGTTTTTGTTGTTTTTTCTCTAAATTTCTCTTCTTGCTTCCTTTCTTTCATTTGATCTTCCATCACTGATACCCTTTCTTCCAGTTGATCAAATCGGCTATTGAGGCTTGTGCATTTGTCATGTAGTTCTCATGCCGTGGTTTTCAGCTCCATCAGGTCCTTTAAGGACTTCTCTGCATTGGTTATTCTAGTTAGCCATTTGTCTAACCTTTTTTCAAGGTTTTTAACTTCTTTGCGATGGGTTCGAACTTCCTCCTTTAGCTTGGAGAAGTTTGATCGTCTGAAGCCTTCTTCTCTGAACTTGTCAAAGTCATTCTCCACCCAGCTTTGTTCCATTGCTGGTGAGGAGCTGTGTTCCTTTGGAGGAGGAGAGGTGCTCTGATTTTTAGAATTTTCGGTTTTTCTGTTCTGTTTTTTCCCCATCTTTGTGGTTTTATCTACCTTTGGTCTTTGATGATAGTGACGTACAGATGGGGTTTTGGTGTGGATGTCCTTTCTGTTTGTTAGTTTTCCTTTTAAGAGTCAGGACCCTCAGCTGCAGGTCTGTTGGAGTTTGCTGGAGGTCCACTCCAGACCCTGTTTGCCTGGGTATCAGCAGCGGAGGCTGCAGAACAGCAAATATTGCTGAACAGCAAGTGTTGCTGTCTGATCGTTCCTCTGGAGGTTTCGTCTCAGAGGGGTACCCAGCCGTGTGAGGTGTCAGTCTGCCCCTACTAGGGGGTGCCTCCCAGATAGGCTACTCGGGAGTCAGGGACCCACTTGAGGAGGCAGTCTGTCCATTCTCAGATCTCAAACTCCGTGCTGGGAGAATCACTACTCTCTTCAAAGCTGTCAGACAGGGACATTTAAGTCTGCAGAGGTTTCTGCTGCCTTTTGTTCGGCTATGCCCTGCTCCCAGAGGTGGAGTCTACAGAGGCAGGCAGGCCTCCTTGAGCTACGGTGGGCTCCACCCAGTTTGAGCTTCCCAGCCACTTCGTTTACCTACTCAAGCCTCAGCAATGACAGGCGCTCCTCCCCCAGGCTTGCTGCCGCCTTGCAGTTTGATCTCAGACAGCTGTGCTAGCAATGAGCGAGGCTCTGTGGGCATGGGACCCTCTGAGCCAGGCACGGGATATAATCTCCTGGTGTGCCGTTTGCTAAGACCATTGGAAAAGTGCAGTATTAGGGTGGGAGTGATGCAATTTTCCAGATGCCGTCTGTCACAGCTTTGCTTGGCTATGAAAGGGAATTCCCTGACCCCTTGCACTTCGTGGGTGAGGTGATGCCTCGCCCTGCTTCGGCTCAAGCTCGGTGTGCTGCACCCACTGTCCTGCACCCACTGTCCGACAAGCCCCAGTGAGATGAACCTGGTACCTCAGTTGGAAATGCAGAAATCACCCGTCTTCTGCGTCGCTCATGGTGGGAGCTGTAGACTGGAGCTGTTCCTGTTCGGCCATCTTCTGTTTTGCTTTTTCTGTTTGTTTCTTCCTTTGAGAACTGTCCTATTAGCGTGCTAGTGCCAAATTACAACACCTAAAAATTCCAATTCCTCTAGCCTTCTAAATTTACTGGATACAACTAAGAAACAAACTATTGCATATAAAAATTGGAGGATTGGGAGCTTCCAAAAGTTGCTATTACACCAGATGCCATGACTACATCAGATCATCTGAGGAAAGGAACTCTTTCAAGTAGCAATTTAAAATGTAGCTGGGCAATAGTCCAAAATAGATTCTCTAAGAACACTCAAGCTACATATTTTATAAACATGACAAAAATATTCTCCAACCAACTTTCATAGGGTTAAACTTAAACGATTCATCCAAATGTACAAGCTAAAAGGAACCAAAAATGGAAGTCACTCTTGGATTTATTATTTACTCTGTGGTGGTTGAGATCAAGATTTTCCTGGGAAATCAATATGGTTCACCCTCATCAGAATAAGAAATTACCTAAGGCTTGGAGTTTGAAGAGCCTGGGTAATAAGTGAGGGGAAAAGGCCAGGAGGAGGAGAAAAAAATTTCCTATAAAGCTAAAAATAACTTTAGGATCATTATATACTTATTTGTATATAAATGCATATTCCTAATTATAATTTGAACAGACATCTGCTGCTACAATCTAATTACTGCCAGAAGGAAAGAAAAGAGATCAACGATTCTAAAACTAAAGTGACTACTTGTAATTACTTACAATAAACTTTTTACAAAACAAGTTATCTCATTTAATTACTGTGGTATGTATTTTGCAAACACATGAATACAGGCCACATACACACACACACAGAAACATATGTAAAAATATATCTATGTGCCATGTATTACTGGAAAGTGGTCCCGATCCAGACCCCATGAGAGGGTTCTTGGATCTCATGCAAGAAAGAATTTAGGGCGAGTTTGCAGTGCAAAGTGAAAGCAAGTTTATTAAGAAAGCAAAGGAATAAAAGAATAGCTACTCGAGAGATAGAGCAGACCCGACGGCTGCTGGCTGCCCATTTTTATGGTATTTCCTGATCATATGCTAAACAAGGGGTGGATTATTCATGTCTCCCCTTTTTAGACCAAAGAATGTAACTTCCTGATGTTGCCATGGCATTTGTAAACTATCATGGCGTTGGTGGGAGTGTGGCAGTGAGGACGACCAGAGGACACTCCAGTGGCCATTTTGGTTTTGGTGAGTTTTAGTCAGTTCCTTTATTGAAAACTGTTTTATCAGCAAGGTCTTTGTGACCTGAATTTTGTGCTGACCTCTTATCTCATCCTGCAACTTACAATGCCTTAAGCATCTGGGAATGCAGCCCAGTAGGTTTCAGCCTCATTTTACCCAGCTCCTATTTAAGATGGAGTTGCTGTGGTTCATAAGCCTCTGACACACGTCCTCAACTTTCTTCCACCTCTCTACTAAAATTAAATAAAAAGCAATAGTATAGGCAGCCGTCAGTATCCATAGGTTCTGCATCCATAGATTCAACCAACTGCAGATCGAGAATATTTGGGAGAAAAAAAATGTGTTTGTCCTGAACATCAACACTTTCTTTGTCATTGTTCCACAAACAATACCATATAATAACTACTAACACAGCATTTTTGTATTAGATATTATGAGTAATATAGAGATGATTTAAAGCATAGGAGAGGAGATGCATAGGTTATATGCAAACACTATGCCGTTCTATATCAGGGACTTGAGCATCCACAGATTTTGGGATTCAAGGGAGGTCCTGGAACCAGTCCTCATGGATAGTGACGGACATCTGTACTGTTATTTGTGCAGCAATTATGATCTGTGAAGCAGCTTCACAAACATTATCCATTTTCTTATCATTTGTTCATGTCAAAGGACAAAATTGCAACAAATTTAGTTAAATGATTGCATTAGCTTTTATTTTTGATTCATGAATCAAACAAAGCAGCATCTCCTCTAAAAATTTAGGAAAGGTCCTTGGATAAACTAAGCACAGGAGGTTGACTTTATTGGCAAAAAAAAAGGGTTGAAGTACACAGAAGCAGGGAACACAAAGCAAATTGGTGGTTTCAAAGTTACTTTCCTCATAGGGTTTAAAATAGAGACTTCCTTGTCATGATGGCTAAAACTGGCCTATTTGAAGATTTGGCTATACTCGCTCCTGGTTTCTCAGAAGATCAGGTAAACAAGTTAGCTTTGGTTTGATGACGTGGAACTTTAGCATGAGTGACTCCATTTTGGTTTGGTCTGTTGGGGCCTAGTGCAGGAGCTCAGGCCAAGTAAATGAACTCCTGTAAGTTTTATTTTATATTAATAATGTAAACATCATTAACATCCTAGATTTACACATGAGGAAACAGCCTCTGAAAGACCAACTGACTTGCTCTAAGTTGCACTGTAGGTTAGCACATGAATCAGGATTGAAATACGTTTTTTTAAACTGGAGTCCCTCATTTTCCCTTTATCACAAAACCCTTGCTCCATTCTGCCACTTCCTTTATGGCTGCCCTGAACAAATATTTTGACCAGACTCATCTGTAATGTCATACAATGGGATTAGTCCTGGGCTGAGAATTTTCTTTCTCACTTTCTTATAATCTCTATGCTACACTGGGTACCAACCCAGAAGAGTTGAGGATTTCTCCTGCAGGTAAGAAATGCATCTGTATAAGCCTAAAACATGAGCGAGGAGAGAAGAGGGCCTTACTAACTCAACCACACTTATTCTGAACACAGGCCTCCTTGGGTTTGGTTTTATCTAGTACAAAGAACAGCATAGTTAATGCTCAACTCAAAGTGCTTAAAAAGAGGGCTTCTACTACATCATGGGTTCCTTTTGGATTCACCTATACAGATACAGAGAAAACAACTTTTTCAGTCAAATGAGTTGCTAAAAATGAAGTCATTTGAGTTCCTGGTATGTCTAAATCTGCATCTATCTAGCTCATGTTATTTACTTCTACAAAAAAAACAAAAAAACAAAAAAAATGGATTTCTCAGAAAATGAAAACTACCTGACTAATATCATTGAAAGGCTCTTAAGTCATTCTGGTTGATTTTTTTCTTTTAATGTTTAAAGATTTTTGTCTGGTTGTGATTATCCATGATTTTCATACATATGAAATCTTTGTCAGTTTTCATACATATCTTTGTCAGTTACTTCCTATGTATCTGACACCTCTTGCAAAGTGTATTGTTCAGATCATAAAATGTAGATCGGAATAAGGACTGTTATCATTACCTATCTCAGAGGCTAAAAATTTATGACAGATTCTAAGAATGGGGAGGAAGGGAAGTGTAGTTTTTTCTTCAAGCATTTTGAATCACAAACTGAATTGAGAAGGATGCTTTTGGGCCAGGCGCGATGGCTAATGCCTGTAATCCCAGTACTTTGGGAGGTCGAGGTGGGTGGATCACGAGGTCAGGAGATAGAGACCATCATGGCCAACATGGTGAAACCCCGTCTCTACTAAAAATACAAAAAAAAATAGTCGGGTGTGGTGGCGTGCGCCTCTAGTCCCAGCTACTTGGGAAACTAAGGCAGGAGAATTGCTAGAACCCGGGAGGCGGAGGTTGCAGTGAGCCGAGATCACGCCACTGCACTCCAGCCTGGGCGCGACAGAGCGAGACTCCATCAAAAAAAAAAAAAAAAAAAAAAGGTGCTTTTGGATTTCAAGATTCTCTGGATTTTTTAAATGTACAAACATAGCCAAGTATCCAGGTAAATGTAGAGGAGAAAGGCTAAACAAGCTGGAAACATCCTGGATGAATCACTTGATTAGTGTCTAAATTGCCCAAATGCCCCTTTACTTTGCTTTAGGTGGAGAATCTGCTTGTTTTCACCAAAACTATTTGAAACAAAACAGGCCGTAAAACAGATGGACTCCCTCCAGGCATTTTATTAAGGTAGCACCTCAAGATATGAGAGGTAGGCTCACAGTTCACTCTCCAACAGGGAAGTGAGGAAAGGCATTTTCCAAAATTAGGCTCTTATGAATTAAATATTCAGAACAGGTTCGCTGAGGAAGGAAAAATGGCATTCTTGCCCTGTTATTTTAATGAATCATAAAGTTTTCCCCCCTGTTCTAAAATGCTTCTTTAGCTGTATAGAATAAAATTAAAAATAAACTGGTCTTCACATTTAAATGTAAATTTGCCATGCAAATTATTCCCTGCTTAACTACCCTTTGCCAGCCAGGGGTGGAAAAGGGAAGTTGGTTCAGCAGCCTAACACACTGATCTAGTTGGTACAGGCTGGACACTTACCTTAGGTTAGGTAGCTAACCTAGGATTCCAGAGGGCCCCTGCTGATCCCTAAAGAGAGGGAGCTTGGGGTGGGTTATAGAGGGGAGAGGTCTGAGCCGAGTGCTCCTGAGATATGCTATTAAAGATGAGCATTCCTTAAGAATCCACCTATCATACGTGTGCATGTGTCTTTATAGCAGCATGATTTATAGTCCTTTGGGTATATACCCAGTAATGGGATGGCTGGGTCAAATGATATTTCTAGTTCTAGATCCCTGAGGAATCGCCAAACTGACTTCCACAATGGTTGAACTAAAGATACATGCACACGTATGTTTATTGCAGCACTATTCACAATAGCAAAGACTTGGAACCAACCCAAATGTCCAACAATGATAGACTGGATTAAGAAAATGTGGCACATATACACCATGGAATACTATGCAGCCATAAAAAAATGATGAGTTCATGTCCTTTGTAGGGACATGGATGAAATTGGAAATCATCATTCTCAGTAAACTATCGCAAGGACAAAAAAACCAAACACCGCATGTTCTCACTCATAGATGGGAATTGAACAATGAGAACACATGGACACAGGAAGGGGAACATCACACTCTGGGGACTGTTGTGGGGTGGGGGGAGCGGGGAGGGATAGCATTAGGAGATATACCTAATGCTAAGTGACGAGTTAATGGGTGCAGCACACCAGCATGGCACATGTATACGTATATAACTAACCTGCACATTGTGCACATGTACCCTAAAACTTAAAGTATAATAATAAAAAAAAAAAAAAAAGAATCCATCTATCTTAGGAAGCCCAATTCCAGGAAGAAGAAGAAAAAAAGCCTCAGGACTTGCTTTTCTCTTTTTGTTTCAATTTCTCCATTAATGGAAAAGCATTTCCCACAACCACAAGTAACCATTTTCCCTCCTCTTTAAAAGATTTAGGAAAGGCACACCCAGGAAATTTCATTTGCATTTTGATGATAGCTTGTGTCCCTTGTTTTACTTCCAAAGCTGATATTGTGTTGCCTAACTTGATTGATAACTGCTTCATTTACAACCCAAAAGGTTTAAATAAAAAGTGATAAAGGGAATTTACATAGGTAATTCCAACTGAGCTCTCTAACTAGTAGAGAAAGCAATTACACTAATCCTGCTATTTTAACTCCCTGGAGTCTATTCCCATCTCCATCTCCTAACTGTAAACAAAATTTTGTTTTGAAAGTACCTATGCGCATTTTTCCCCGTTGGGAAAGGGTCCAGAGATTTGATCAGATGTTCAAAGATGTCCCAGATCCAGAAGAGTTTAGAACCACCATTGTCAAGTGGAGAAATGGAGCTACAATCAATAAAGGCCGAAAAAAAAATGAAATCAAGTCGGTGCTTCCCAGACTAAATGGAAGTCTCCCTGGCACACTGCTCAAGTGAGGAGAAGTAAGGCTGTTAAAACCTGTGGCCAGATGAACTTCCTGTGGACTTCCTGTGGGATAACCCCTTCCTGAGAATCGGGGATTTCTTGCCCATGGATGTAGCGTATTTCCATAAAAGCAGCCAGAAACAAACCAAGAAGAAGAAATGAGACCCCTAAAATTATTTATCTAGGAAAGACAGGTAAATCACTACACATGGCTGGATTACATAAGGACTCTCTCACTGTACAAGACATATTAATCTAACTCCTTTCATTAGAAATAACTGAAGCTGGCCAGGCACAGTGGCTGACACCTGTAATCCTAGCACTTTGGGAGGCCGAGGCAGGAGGATTACCTGAGCCCAGGAGTTTGAGACGAGGCTGGGCAACATGGTAAGACTCGGTCTCTATTTAAAAAAAAAAAAAAAAAAATTAAAACAAACAAAAAGAAATGACTGAAGCCCATCTACAGCTAATTCAAATGAAAAGGAACTTTTTTTTTCTTTTTTTGAGACGGAGTCTTGCTCTGTTGCTCATGCTGGAGTGTAGTAGTGCCATCTCGGCTCGCTGCAACCTCCACCTCCCCAGTTCAAGCAATTTTCCCCCCTCAGCCTCCTGAGTAGCTGGGGTTACAGGCACACGCCACCATGTCCGGCTAATTTTTGTACTGTTTTGGTAGAGACGGGGTTTCACCATGTTGGCCAGGCTGGTCTAGAACTCCTGACCTTGTGATCCACCCACCTCAGCCTCCCAAAATGCTGGGAATACAGGCGTGAGCCATTGCACCTGGCCAAATAATGTTTTCATTGAAGTATAACAAATACACAGAAAAGTGCACACATTTTAAGTATATATCTTGATAAATTGCCACAAAAGTGAGCACACCCATTTAACCACCACCCAGGTAAATACGTTTACAGAAGCATGATCAACATTTTCCTAATGACTAAAGATGATTAATGAGGCTGAACATCTTTCATGTCTATGTAGTTTCATATGGTTTTCTATATATGTATGCATGTGTATGTTATTTGGGTATTCTCTTGTATGGAGAGCCTTTTCAAGTTCTTTGTTCATTTCTGTACTGGGTTATCTGTATTTTCTAACTGGTAAGCAATAATTTGTGTATCTGGATTTGAGTCATTTGTCAGTTACATGCTTTGTGACTATCTGCTCCCACGATGTTAGCGGCCCTTCTCTCCCATAAAGATATCTGTGATGAATACAATTTATGGTTAGTGTTTGGTTTGTTACTTAAGAAATCTTTGCTTACCCCAAGGTCATGAAGATATTCTACTATGTTCTGGAAAACGTATTGAATGATCATTCACATTTAAAGATACAGTCCACTTGAAATCGATTTTTGTATGTATGAGATAGGGGTCAAAATTTTAATTTTTCTTTGTGGATATCTAGTTGACCCAACACTATTTATTAAAGACTGTCATTTACCATGGCTCTGCAGTGTTCCTTTGTGATAAATCCCGTATCCATATATGTGTGGCTCTTCATTGAACTCTGTTCATCAGTTTGGTCTATTTACCTGTCCTTGTACTAGTTACCTACTATATTAATTTCTGTAGCTAAATAAAATCTTGATATTAGTAGTATAAGTTTTCCACCCTCTTTTTTTTTTCAGGATTATCTTGGCTACTATTCTTTTCCCTTTGTATTTCCATATAAATTTTAAAATAAAATAGTCTCGTCAGTTCCCTTGCACTCAATAGAAGCCAGTTGGGATTACACTGAATCTATGTATCAATATGGGGAGAATTGGAATCTTTACAATACTGAGTCTTCTCTGATTTTATTTGAATTTCCTTCAATTGTTAAAATTTCTCTCAATAATGTTATATGGTTTTCTGTGTAGATGTCCTGGATATCTTTCATTAGATTTATTCCTAAGTAGTTGATTTCATATACTATCCTAAATGGTGATATTTAATAATTTTACTTCTAATTTTTTATTGCTGTAGAAATATTATTAGATTTTTATATGTAGATCTTGTAACTGGTGACCTTACTTAATTCACTCATTCAGTCTGAAAGTATATCTGTAGATTCAGTTGTAATTTCTATGTATTATCAAGTCATCTGTGAATAATGACTTTTTTTTTCCTTTTTGTCTAACAAATGCTAATGCCTCTCACCTCTCTTCCTCCTCCTCCTCCTTCATTGAATAGGACTTCGGTACAACATTGAATAGAAATTGTTCCAGTGAGCATTCTTGTCTCAGTCCCAATTTCAAGGGTAAGTGCCAGAATTTTACTATCAAATATAATGTTTGTTTTGAGATTTTTTTTTAGACACACATTATAAGATTAAGGGCATTCTCTTTTGCGGAAGTCAGCATCTAAGATGGCCCCAATAATTCTCACCTCCAAGTCCGAGTTCTTGTATAGTATTCTGCCACACTGAACCATGGCTAACCTGTGTGTTGAAAGAATATGGCAGAAACAATGGGTGACTTCCAAAATTATGTCATCAAAGACATTTCTGTTTCCATCTCATCTCTCTAGTGTTTCTTAATCTTTCTTGAATTACTTACCCTGAGGGAAACCAGCCATTATGTCTTGAGAAGACCAAAGCAGTCCAATAAAGAGGTTCACATGTAATAATAATGAATAAAGAATAATGTCTCCCACCAACAACCAATGCCAAATTGCCAGCCATGTGAGTGAGCCACCTTGGAATCAGATCCTCCAAGTCAAGCCTTGCTATAACTGTGACCCTTACCAAAATGTTGATTAAAGCCTCATTGAGAGATCCAGAGCAAGAATTCCAACCTAAGCTGCTCCCAGATTCCTGATCCAGAGAATATGTAAGGATGATAGGCATTTATTGTTGTTTTGAGCCATGAAGTTTTGGGTAATTTCTTATGCAGCAATAGTCACTACAACTCCTGCTCTTACTTTACCAATAATTTTATTTTAAATAAGTGTTAATTTAGCCAAATGTTTTTTTCTGCATCTATTAAGTTATCATATAATTTTTCTCATATTTTGCACAATGTGTGAGTAGAACACATTTCCAGAGAGAAAATTTTTGACTCAAAGATAATGTGCATTTTTAGTTTTGATAGCTATGACCAAACAGACCCTCAAAGAGGGTATATCAATTTATACTCTCACTGCTAATGCCTGTTACCTCATAGCCTTGACAACAGAGTGATATTAACTTACTCTTTGTCTAATATGATAAGGTTTAAAAAGGTATTTTTTATTTTTTTAATTTGTATTTTCTCAATATGAATAAGATTGAGTATGAGTGCAATTAAGTGCATACAATTTAGAATTATTACATTTTCTTAGTTGGTTACCCTTTTATCACTCTGCTCTATCCTGTCATTAACTTTTATTGTTATGCACCTCTAACTTTAATACTGCTTCTTTTCTTAAAGCTTATTTTGTTTGATATAGCACTTCATCTAGTATTTTGCATAATATACCTTTTTTTCATTCTTTTACTTCCAGCATTTCAGTATCCTTATCTTTGGTGTGTGATTCTTAGAAGGCAGAATGTAATTTGAGTGTTTCTTAATCCATTCTGATAATCTTCACCTTTTAATTGGAGTAAACTCTTTATATTTAATATAATTACTGATACATTAGATTTTAATATACTATCTTACTATCTACTTTCTATTTGTTCCACCCATCCTGTGTTCCTTTTCTTCTCTTTCTTTTTCATGTTTTCCTTTGGATTAATTGCTTTTTATTACTCTATTTTCCCTGCATTTGCTTGTTAATCATACTTTTCAAAAAACGATTCTTTCAGTGGCTACTCTAGAGATTATAGCATTCACCCTTGATTTATTAAAGCAAAATATAGGCTGGGCACTGTGGCTCACACCTGTAATCCTGGCACTTTGGGAGGCTGAGGTGGGAGGATTGCTTGAGCTCAAGACTTTGAGACCAGCCTGGGCAACACAGGGAGACTCCGTCTCTACAAAAAAAAAAAAATTAACTGAACATGGTGGCACATGCCTGTAGTCTCAGCTACTTGGAAGGCTGAGGTGGTAGAATCACTTGAGCCCAGGAGATCAAGACAGCAGTGAGCCATGATTGTGCCATAGCAGCACTCCAGCCTGGATGACAGAGCAAGACCCTATTTTTTTTTAAAAGTAAAATATAAATTGGCACTTTATCACTTCCCAGACAATGCAATGACCTTAGAACATTTTAACTCCATTTAATTTTTCCTGCCTTTTATGCCATTGTTTTGTGACTTTAAATTCTATACATAGTTAAATCCTCACAAAACACTTCAATTATTATTTTATGTATCACTTTTTATTTGGATTTATTTAAATATTTAGCCTGTATGTTTTCTTCTTTCAGAATCTGCAAACTCCGATCTAAGAATTATTTTCCTTCTACCTAAAACATTCCCTTTACTATTTCCTTGAGTGCAGGTTTGCTGCTGATGAATTCTCTCCATTTTTTATAATAATGCCATTGTTCTCTCTTCATTTCTCAATTTTTTTTAATTGGACCTAGAATTCTGAGTTTCCAGTTACTTTCAGAGCATTGAATTCATCGTTCCATTGTCCTCTGGTTTCCATTCCCATGGCTGAGAAGTTAGCTGTCAGTCTAGTTGTTGCTCCTTTGAGGGTAATACATCTTTTTTGCTCAGGCTGCTTTTTAGGATTTTGCATTTGTTTTTGGGACCTGTATCACAAATGGCTGCTACAAATTGATAAGAATCATATATGTAAAGACCTTCCACAAAGCATTAAGAAAGCTACAACTAAAATGGAAAAAGAAGGGGAACAAAGTTTACAGATGAACAAATGACTTTTAAACATATGAAAGATGATCAATCTCACTCATATTAAGAGAAATGCTAAGTAAAATGACAAAGAAATGCCTTTTTTTAAACCTATCATATTAGACAAATCGGTAAGTTGATGTCACTGTGCTGGAAGGCTATGGGGAAACAGGCATTAGTGGTGGGAGTAATAAATTGACAGACCTTCTTTGAGGACCTATTTGGCTATCTATCAAAATTTTAAATATACATTACCTGTTGATTCTGAAATTTCATTTCTGGGAATTTATCCTACCCACACATGTACAAAATAACATTTTTGGTTTGTTTTTGAGACAGGGTCTTGCTCTGTCACCCAGACTGGAGTGCAGTGGTGCAATCATAGCTCACTGCAGCCTCGAATTTCTGAGCTTAAGCAATCCTCCTGCCTCAGCCTCCCAAGTAGCTGGGACTACAGGCACACACCACCACACTCAGGGTCTTACTATGTTTCCCAGACTGGTCTCAAACTCCTGGGCTCAAACAATCCTCCTCCCTCAGCCTCCCCAAGTGCTCAGATTACAGATGTGAGCCACCACACCCAGCCAAAATAACATTTTGTATTAAAATGTACCTTGTTTTCATAAGGTTTAATAAGACACACAGACACAGAAATGACTGTCATGAAAGAAATTTTTACTCACAGTTTCCTAGAAACAAAAGGCACATCCATTGTACCACACAGGGCCACCTGGGGAAGCATCAGGGTCAGTCAGAAAGTAAAGGGAGTGAGAGGAAAGCATAGATGAGAGTCTTTACTGTGGTTTTCATGGAAAGGAATAAATAAAACTGCCTAAGCAGGATAGATAGGTTTAGGATTGGCTAATATGAAGAATTTCAGTGGGCTCTGGAGCAGTCTCTGAAATTAGCCCCCTGAGTTGTCTGGCACCTGGTCCTGGGGTGATTAGGGGAGATGGATTATGGCTGGGAGTGTAAGAGCTCAGTAAAGGGAGGTAGTTGGAGGATGGGCTCTGGATTGGTTGGTTTATGTTTGAAAGGTGCACTCCCAGGGGAGTAATTTGCTATCTCTAAGAATTGGCTAGTCCTGGAGAGGCAGTTTTCCCTGGGTCAGTGAGGCCCCAGGTGCCAGAGCATCAATAATGCAAAAAATATAAAATATAGTTAATACATATTTATACAAGGTTACTCGTTGCAGCATTGTTTGCACTAGCAAAAATGGAAACAGCCTTAAGTCCATCAGTAGGGAACAGACAAATACATTGTGAAGCATCCACTCAGTGAACTACTATAAAAATAAATAAGGCCAGGCATGGTAGCTCACACCTGTAATACCAGCACTTTGGGAGGCCGAGGCAGGTGGATCACCTGAGGCCAGGAGTTTGAGACCACCCTGGCCAACATGGTGAAACCCCGTCTCTACTAAAAATACAAAAATTAGCCAGGCGTGGTGGCATGCGCCTGTAATCCCAGCTTCTTGGGAGGCTGAGGCAGGAGAATTGCTTGAACCAGGGAGGTGGAAATTGCAGTGAGCCGAGATCACGCCACTGCACTCCAGCCTGGGCGACAGAGGAAGACTCTGTCTCAAAAAATAATAGTAATAGTAAATAAAATAAAAATAAATAAACAAATAAATAAATAAAAACTAGCTGTAATCCAGCACTTTGGGAGGCCAAGGTGGGTGGATTGCTTTAGGTCAGGATATCGAGATCAGCCTGGGCAACATGGCAAAACCTCATCTCTACCAAAAATAATAATAATAATAATAATAATACAAAAAATTAGCTAGGTGTGGTGGCAAGTGCCTGTGGTCCTAGCTGGAGAGGCAGAGGTGGGAGGATTGGCTGAGCCTAGGAGGCAGAGGTTGCAGTGAACCAAGATTGTGCCACTGCACTCCAGGCTGGGTGAGAGTGAGACTCCATCTCAAAATAAATAAGTAAATAAAAACTCGCACTTTCTGTACTAATTTGAGAGGCGATCCAGCTCCATGGTTAAGAGAATGAGCTCTTAAGACAATAAAATTATGGAGCAGCTTCACCACTTTTAAAAAGGTTTTTAAACAGAAATTTAAAGGATTGTTACGTAGTAGAGAAAGTCAATCTACAAAGAAAATAACACTCACTCCCTTTTCACCTGGGTGTTTTTGTGGAGGACAATTGACCATGCTCAGTTGTCTGGGTTTGTAATTTCAGAGGACCAAGGAATGGCTCCCAGATAATCCATAGAAAAAGCAGAACTTGGTAAGGCCAATATTGAGATAAGACTGAGACAGTTACCATGAACAAACTAGAACACATTTCAGGAAGTACATGTGAACTCCCCGGTGCAATGCATCAAACCACCGGCCTTGATTCTAGCAGCAGGAAGCAACTGTAAGAGCGTAGGCTATAAATATAAAGTATCTGAAGCAAAAATAGAGCAAGGTGTTAACACTTCTCCTCCAGACTTCATTCCACTGTCTTCACATTCTTGATATTTTCTCTGTCCTTCCAATTTTTGTCAGGTATTTCAGAAGATCTCATTATTAGAACTTCTTGTTGGTTTTCAAAATCCTTTACAATAGAGGACTGAAGTTATGTGGTAAAATGGAAAGAGCTGGGGACTTGGAGAAGGAAGACTTGGTTTAATTACTAATTTTGGGATTTTGTTTTGTTTTGAGACTGCATCTTGCTCTGTCACCCAGGCTGGAGTGCAGTGATGTCATCACAGCTCACTGCAGCCCTGACATCCCGGGCTCAAGTGATCCCCCCATCCCAGCCTCCTGAGCAGCTGGGACTACAGGGTGTGCAACCACGCCCAGCTAATTTTTGTAATTTTTGTAGAGATACGGTTTTGTCATGTTGACCAGGCCAATCTCGAACTCCTGGGCTCAAGTGTTCCACCTGCCTTGGCCTCCCAAAGTGTTGGGATTACAGGTGTGAGCCACTGCACCTGGCCTAATTACTATGTGATAAACGATCTCTATGACCTCTCTGAGCCTCAGTTTCTTCTGCTATAGAATGGACCACGGTGAAACCTGCTCTGCTTCACGAAACTGCTATTAATATAAAAATGACTTAAGGCACGTATACATGTAAATGCTAATGCACTATACAATCATGAGGTATGATCTGTCCATCCATCAATCCAGCCATGGACAAGACTGAAAGCTGTCTATCTAAAGTCTGTTTTCTCCATTTCACTTACTAACAGCAATTTCAGTGGTTTTTTTTGTGAGGGAAAAGGAAAAACCTTTTTTTTGTGGGGGAGGGAAAGTCATTGTGCTCAGGTTAAAAACTACGTCTCCGAGGCTGGGCACTGTGGCTCATGCTTGTAATCCCAGCAATTTGGGAGGCCGAGGAGGGTGGATCATCTGAGGCCAGGAGTTTGAGACCAGCCTGACCAACATGGAGAAACACCGTCTCTACTAAAAATACAAAATTATCTGGGCATGGTGGTGCATGCCTGTAATCCTAGTTACTCGGGAGGCGGAGGCAGGAGAATCGCTTGAACCCAGGAGGTGGAGTTTGCAGTGAGCCGAGATCACACCACTGCACTCCAGCCTGGGAAACCAGAGTGAAACTCCGTCTCAAAAACAAACAAACAAACAAACAAACAAAAACTACATCTCCTATACCTTCTTGAATCTCAGAAGTCTTTTAGAGACTTCTTGGAAATATTTGTTTTCTAAATATGGGGACTACCTCTTCCCTTTTGTGCCTTCCTTCTTCTTCCTGCTGAAAATGTGGATGTAATGTTAAGAACAGCAGAGATATCTTAGAACTATGAGGGAAAAGCAGAGACCTCAGCCCTGATGCTCTTGGGCCATTGAACTAACGGTAACCACTGCCTGTGCCCAGATTTCATGGTGCATGAGAAATCAAAATAAGCAACTAAACGTGGCATTTAAGCATTGATAAGTGTCAGCTCCTGGCTCTTGGAGGTTGGGGGTGGAGGTGTGAAGCCCTGATTTTTAGCATTTGTTATTTTTATGGTATAAATTCTTTCATTTAGGGCTAATTTCAAAAATAAAAAGAGATGCACAATAGCACACCATTATATAGTATTCCAATCACATGGACAACGTAAATAACATATTTACATATCTAATTTTCAATAATGGCTGTTTTTAACAATTGGCACACAAAACTTCTGAAAATTCAAGAATCAGCTCTTGTACAACACACTGTTGGGTTTAAGCCAGCATTCATTGCATTATCTGTTTCTCTAGGAGAAGACAATCTAAATTAATACATCAGCCAATGTTTTCTTTCCTGTCATTCTTCAATTTGTCCCTACTACATAATCCAGATCAATTCCTCGTCTAGTTCATTCTTGCTTTCATGCTTTCTATCACACGTTCCTTTCATTATTTTCTTTCTTTCTTTCTTTCTTTTTTCAGAGACAGAGTCTTGCCCTGTCACCCAGGTTGGAGTGCAGTGGCGCAATCTTGGCTTACTGTGCAACCTCTGCCCCCCGGGCTCAAGCTATTCTCCTGCCTCAGCCTCCCAAGTAGCTGCGATTATAGGCATGTGCCACCATGCCTAGCTAATTTTTGTATTTTTAGTAGAGACGGGGTTTTCACCATGTTGACCAGGCTGTTCTCGAACTCCTGACCTCAGGTGATCCACCCCCATCAGCCTCTTAAAGTGCTGCGATTATAGGCATGAGCCACTGCTCCAGGCTTATTTTCTATCTTTCAAAAGGATAAAATTCCATCCTCATTGGAGATGAATACATTGGTTACTGCCGTCTGGATATATTCAGACCTGTCCTGTTCCAAGCTTAGCAATTGAATGACAATACATTCTTGAGATGCATATGCAACAGGAAGTCAGGAGGGATGACTTTTTTTTTTTTTTAATGCTAGAATAGAAGAGGATAGTAAGCAAAACATCTCATGTTGTTGTTGTTGTTGTTGTTTTGGAGATAGTGAAGATAATGGGTATGATAATGAAGATAAGATAGGGGATAAATGCAAAGTATCTTCAGGTTCAAAACAATAGAATGTGGAAGAGCTCAAAGATAAGTAATATGGATAAACAACAATCTGAAACAGTTGATCACAGAAAGAATCATTAGTCAATAAACATATAAATATGTAAGTTGAAGAAAAGCCCTGGCCAGGAAGGAAGAAAGAGGAGTTTGGAGTAAGCCTCATTCTTTGCAACTTCAGAAAATACAGAATCAGGAATACTAGGTAAAAACTATCACATGGCCTATTTTGGCCTAAGGGATAATGTTCTAACAATGAGCATTGAAAGAAACAAACTCAAAGTACGATGGATTCCTCTTAGAATAATTCAAGCTGAAGCTAGCTAGGTACTCACTAGAGATGCTACAAGGGGGATTTCTGAAGAAAGAAGTAGTTGAATTCGCCATCTTCTAAAGTGCCATCTACGAATATGATTCTTTGGTAAGGAGTATATTTCTCTAAACAGACGTAAGAAAGTTGCCGATTGTGGTTCTTACAGAATCCAATTTGAAGATGTAGAATCACCTTTAAAACTTGGTGTGGCTGGCCAGGTGTGGTGGCTCACACCTGTGATCCCAGCACTTTGGGAGGCCAAGGTGGGCGGGTCACGAAGTCAAGAGATCAAGACCATCCTGGCCAATATGGTGAAACCATGTCTGTACAAAAAATACAAAAATCAGCTGGGCGTAGTGGCACGCACCTGTAATCCCAGCTACTTGGGAGGCTGAGGCAGGAGAATCACTTGAACCCGGGAGCTGGAGATTGAAGTGAGCTGAGATTGTGCCATGGCGACAGAGCAAGACTCTTTTTCAAAAACAAAAAAAACAAAAAAACTTGGTGTGGCTTTGATTCAATCATCAAGACCTACAGCATTGCATGTCTCACGCTCTTTTCTACGTACTCAGCTAGGCCAATCTCAGTATGGCTAATTGTATCTGTTATCTATTGGTGCATAGCAAGCCAACATTTTGTGGCTTTAAATAAAAGCTATTTTATTTGCTCACAAATCTGTGGGCCAATATTTTGGACTGGTTTCAAGTGAGCAGGTGACTTTTGCTGGTGTTTTCTGAAGTTATCCATTGAGGCCATGGCCCTGGTGGATTGTCTGGGGGCTGCTTGATCTAGAGGGTCTCAGCTAGGATAGCCCTTCTGTTCTACAGAGTTTAATTCTCCAATAGACTAGCCTAGGCTTCTTCGTACAGCAATGGCAGCATTTCAAGGGGATAAGAACAGAAGCTGCAGGACTTGGAAGTCATATAATATCACCTCTCCAACATTCTATTAGTCAAAGCAAGTCACAAGGCCAGCCCAGCTTGAAGAGGTGTGGATATAGATTTCACTTCTTGATGAGAGGAGCTATAGATTTTGTGGCCATCTTAAATCTACCATATTAGTAAATCCACCTAACTTTATTATGTCTTATACAGATGCCTAGTCTGCTATCTGTGTTTGCTGGTGATGATATTTCAACAGAATGGGAGTGGAAATCTTTTCCAAAAAAGATCCAATGAGGCAGTTGTCACCCCCTTACTTTCTCCATAGTTGTTGATAAGGCCAGGCATATCAAACCTTTTCTAAAACCGTCTGTCACCAGCATCTTGTATGAAGAAGAGGCAGAATGGTCCCAATCTGCTACCTACAACAGATTGCCAGAGAAATGGTTGCTTTCTTTACACTCAAGTGCCCTTTCCCCAGCACCCTTGCTGATAAGCCAGCTTTCGCCAAAGACCAATAAGTATGCTGACATTTCACTAAGAGTTGTTATCTCTAGATACCTGTGGATAAATGTGCTAATAAGAGGGTTTCCTTAAGGGCTCTTCTATCCATGATTATTCCAAGCCACAGTTGAATACAAACATCATCAGAACAGGGGGTTATGCTTCATAGCCTAGAATGCTTCTGTAATACTTAATCCTCTTTATGCTTTTGACAGATCAGCCTCTGAAATAGGAGCACAGCCCCAGGGGAGAGAGTGGCTTAATCATCAAGCTTCAGGTAGGAGAGCACCAATGGGTAATGACTCTGCAGCCCCATGGTGCTCATAGTCTATATATTAACACTCCAATCAAGCCAGAAACCCAAGTAATTATTTACCATCAAACTTTGTTATTCAAACCATTTATGGAATAATTCTCAGAGAGGGGCTAGTTGTTTCTTACACTCTCTTGGTAGAGAAAGAAATCAATGAAAAGAAGTTTTCATATCATGCAAAGGCTTTACTCCAAGACACTTACTTGGTCCCCCATGCTGCTTAAACAAGCCCGATGACCAAATATATGAAGTTTGTTCAAGTTTCTTTCTTTCTCTCTTTCTTTTCTTTCTTTCTTTTTTCCCTTTCTTTCTTTTTCTCTGTTTCCCTTCCTTCCCTCCTACCTTCTTTCCTTTCTTCTTTCTTTTTCTTTCTTTCTTTTTCTTTCTTTCCTTTCTTCCTTCCTTTCTTCTTTTCTTTCTTTCTCTTTCTCCTTCTTTCTTTCTTTCTCTCTCTCCCTTTCTTTCCTTCCTCCCTTCCTTCCTTCACAGGATCTGGCTCTGTTACCCAGGCTAGAGTGCAGTGGCATGACAATAGCTCATTACCACCTTGACCTCCTGGGTTCAAGTGATCTTCCCACCTCAGTCTCTTGAGTAGTTAGGACTACAGGTGGGTGTCACAATGCCCAGCTAATTTTTAATTTTTTTTGTAGAGAGAGGTCTCACTATGTTGCCCAGCCTGGTCTCGGTTTTCTTTTTTTCCTTTTCTATTTTTTTTTTTTTTTTTTTTTTTTTGAGACAGAGTTTTTGTTCTTGTCACCCAGGCTGGAGTGCAGTGGCATGATCTCGGCTCATTGCAACCTCTGCATCCTGGGTTCAAGCTATTCTTCTGCCTCAGCCTCCCGAGTTGCTGGGACTACAGGCGTGCACCACCGTGCCCTGCTAATTTTTGTATTTTTAGTAGAGATGGGGTTTCACCATGTTGGCCAGGCTGGTCTCAAACTCCTGACCTCGTGATCCATGTGCCTTGGCCTCCCAAAGTGCTGGGATTACAGGCATGAGCCACAGCGCCCAGCTGGTCTCGGTTTTCAGAGCTCAAGTGATCCTCCCACCTTGGCCTCCTAAAGTGCTGAGATTACAGGGGTGTGCCACTGCACCCAGCCATTTGTTCAAGTTTCTAGAAAATTTTACTTGTCACTTCTTGAGTTTTTCATGTTCTGTCTGGACTGTCAGCAGCTGTAGGTGTTACTTTATCAGGCACATAAACATGCCTTTATTTATTTATTTATGTAGAGATGAGGTCCTGCTATGTTGCTGGTCTTGAACTCCTGGCCTCCAGCAATCCTCCCACCTTGGCCTCCCAAAGCGTTGGGATTGCAGGTGTGAGTCACCACTCCTGGCCTAACGTTACCTTCTGCCTCTCCTTCCTCTTGCAACTCTACCTCCCAGCATCCCCTTCTTTTTTATCTGCTCCCTTTTTTCCATTTTCCTTATAGGTCTTGCTTACTGTTTAAAGTATAATCTAGCATTTGAAACAGAATCTACTCAGTATTTTAAATACAAAGAGATTTCATTATAGAAGTGGTAGAAAGGTTGGAGAAATGGGATCTCAGATGAAGCTCCAGGAGAAACGCCCAGAATGCCAACGAATTGACCACCAGGGAGCTTCTTCCTCTGCTAAAATCAGGAAAGTTGCAAATCCGAAGGCTGTTCCAGAAACTACTGTGTTCAAGAACATATCACTAAAGCTGCAATCCAGGGATGAAGAAATAGAAATCTGCAAGCCAGGATCAAAAAATTATTGCTTCTGGCCAAGCACGGTGGCTCATGCATGTAATCCCAGCACTTTGGGAGGCCAAAGCGGGCAGATCACCTGAGATCAGGAGTTCAAGAACAGCCTGAACAGTATGGCGAAACCCCATCTCTACTAAAAACACAAAAATTAGCAGGATGTGATGGCGGATGCCTGTAATTTCAGCTACTCGGGAGGCTAAGGCAGGAGTATCGCTTGAATCCGGGAAGTGGAGGTTGCAGTGAGCTGAGATCATATCACTGCACTCCAGCCTGGGTGACAGAGCAAGACTCTGTCTCAAAAACAAAAGAAAAAAAAGTTGTTGCTTCTTACCACCTATAAAGCTAGACCAGTGCTCCATTAAATTCCATGATCCCGTGACCTTGTTTGCCTGCAGAAAATAGCCGAAAGCATCATGCAATTGGCCACCATATCATCTTGTCCTTGTAAATATCCTGTAAGTATCTCTGATGAAAAGAAACAATTTTCTGGCTGAAAGCCTGTCTGGGAAGTCCAGTCATTTTTAGTTTTCTAATCTCTGCAGTAAGGGAAGACGTTTTAGAAGGAGGTGAATGTGAGTACCTATTGACCAAATCCTATAGGGGACTCTCAGTGGTTACCCTTCCCTCTAATAACCTCAGTTAGAATGTTTAACAAATAAGCACATGCCAGGCACTCCACTCATTTTCAACATGCTTCCATTGAATGCTAACATCACTCCCATAAATTAAACGTGATGATGACTCCAGTTTTCTAGACGAAGAAACAGAGGCTCAGGAATTTAAGTAATTTACCCCAGAACCCTCAGTAGTAAGGGAAGAGCTGATAATCAAACCAAGCTTTATGTAATGCCAAAGACGATCTGCATCAAAACCTATCTCACCTTAACTACTATGATAGACCACATTACAGAGTTGTTGACTCCCTCCCCAGACCATGGGCTCACCCAATGGAGCACATAAGAATAGTCTTCCACTCTCCTTTCTAGAATGAGGCTGATTGCTTCATTCGTTTAACCCACTCCAGCAAGCCCTGGATCCAGGAGTAGACACTGGCCAAGTAGAGGACTGACAATACCCTTACGATAAAATGTTCATGGTGGTTTTGCCCCCCCTACACCAACTGGTTTTCTTAGAAACAAATATCTTTGCAGATAAATCTAAAAAGACAGAATTTAATGACATTAAAAAAAGAGCTTGAAAACGGTTTTTAGCTTAGTATTTATAATCATCCCATGCACAATAAATATCATTCACAAATGTTAGGAAAAAGAACAGAGACCCTCTAATCTGCTGCAGAACCAATGAATTGCGTTTGGCAGGTGAAAGTCAATATAAAGGTACAGGCTCACGCACTAATGGGATGCAAAAACAATTAAAGCACTTTTTTTTTTCTATTCTGATAAAGAATATAGTTTAGGATCTGATGGTGAATTCCCCCTCTGTAGGTATTTGAAGTATCTTTCTGTCACAGCTGAGTACCAGTGTTTATGTCAGGAAAACAAAAACACAAAAATATTGTTCCTGGTCTAATACTTGTTTTTTGTTTTGTTTTGTTTTCATTCTAATTCAGACAAGGTTTAAATCCTCTCAACAGAGGAATTCTTCATTCAAATAGAATGCTGCATCAAATCCACAGTGAAGGTGTGGGGGAGGCAACAGGTTACCTCCCACCTCCTAGAGCCTCCAGCGAGGCCTGAGAATTAAATTGACATAGGACAGATTAACAGGAAAGAAGCGCACTGATTTTATTTCTGTGGGACCCCAGGTTGGAGTGCAGTGGCTCAATCTTGGCATGGAAGCCCACATAGAAAAATAAAGACCCAAAGAAGTGCCAAAACCCAAGCGCTTATGTACTGAGTTGAACAAAGAATAGTTAATAGTGAAAACACGGCAAGACAAATGGGCTCAGGCTTGGGTAGTTAATCGTGGAGAGAACTAGGAAGATAAGAATTAGTTTAACAAGGTTTGTCTGTACAGTTGGCCCTCTCTATCTGCATCTGCAGATTCAGCCAATCATGGATCAAAAATATTCAAATAGGCCAGGCATGGTGGCTCACACCTGTAATCCCAAAACTTTGGGAGGCTAATGCTAGATGATTACTTGACCCCAGGAATTTGAGACCAGCCTGGGCAACAGAGTGAGACCCCATTTCAACAACAACAACAAAAATTTTTTTTAATTAGCTGGGTGTGGTGGCCTGTGTCTGTGGTCCCAGCTACTCAGGAGGCTGAGGTGGAAGGACTGCTTGAGTCCAGGAGGTTGAGGCTGCAGTGAGTTGTGATCATGCCACTGCACTCCAGCCTGGGCAACACGGTAAGACTCTGTCTCAAAAAAAAAAATCTTTAAATAAAAAAACTAGTAAGAAATAACCGTACAAAAATAAAAAATAATACAATTAAAAAGCAATTTAATAATATGATACAATAATAGTACGACAACTATTTACATAGTATTTACATTGTATTAAGTATTATAAGTAATCTGGAGATAATTTAAAGTATGTAGGAAGATGTACGTAGGTTATATGCAAAAACTACTTACTTTGCAAATACTACCATATGCAAATACTACTATATGTTAAATGATTTTGGTATCCGTAGGGGATCCTGGAACAAATCTCCTGCCCATACCAAGGGACAATTGTACAGATTTTCCTCAGCCTCAATTCCTCTTCCCTGGTGATACAACTGTTTCCTTCCTCCTGGTCTTGAAAGGACGTCTTCCATACGGAGGTTTCATCCCCTGCTTTCAGGAAGAAAGGGGAGGTTAGGGAGCCCTTCTTGCACCTGCTGTTTTCCAAGCGCCTTAAGCTCAAAATAATCCTTCTGCCAAACTGGCTTATTTAGGGCAGCACATTCTGCCACCCTTCAGATGTAAGCGTGCCACAACTGAGTCATTCACGTGACTCTGTACCTGGCCAGTCCTTCTGGTAATGGACAGACTTGCCGCCTCCAGCCTCCAGAGAGTTCCTTCTCAGACAAAAGTGCTGTGAGACAGCTTCTGGTTCTCAGAGGGAATCTCACTTTACACACACAATTGATCAGTAAATAGTACTTTCAAGCTGGGCATAGTGGCTCACCTCTGTATTCCCAGCACTTTGGAAGGCCAAGGCAGGAGGATCACTTGAGCCCAGGAGTTGGAGACCAGCCTGGGCAACATAGCGAAACTCCGTCTCTACAAAAAATACAAAAATTATCCGGGCATGATGGTGCATGCCTGTAGTCCCAGATATTCAGGAGGCTGAAGTGGGAGGATTGTTTGAGCCCAGGAGGTCAAGGCTGCAGTGAGCCAAGATTGAGCCACTGCACTCCAGCCTGGGTGACAGAACGAGACCCTGTCTCAGAAAAAGGAAAGGAAAGGAAAGGAAAGGAAGAAAAGAAGGAAGGAAAGGAGAAGGAAGGAAGGAAAGAAAGAAAGAGAGAGAGAGAAAGAAAGAAAGAAAGAAAGAAAGAAAGAAAGAAAGAAAGAAAGAAAGAAAGAAAGAAAGAAAGGAAGGAAGGAAGGAAGGAAGGAAGGAAGGAAGGAAGAGAAAGGAAAGAAAGAAAGAAAGAAAAAAGAAAGAAAGAAAGGAGTGCTTTCAGAACTACCAGTTGTTTAAAAATGGAACAAATGTTACAAAAAAAGCAGGGGGTGGTATTTTAATCTGAGGAGTCCCATGTCCTACACCCTCCTACAAAGGACATGATAATGAAAATGAAAACACATCTTATTTCTCCCTCTTTAAGGCTCTCATGAACAAACAGTAAATGTTCTTATTAGTTGTGAAGTACCCTTTCTGCCTGAAAATCACCCCAGCGTGTGTGGGCATTTACTCGACATTACAGTGTTGATGACGTATGGGTAACAGTCAATGCTTCAGCACCATCGAGAGAAGATAGGTCCTCCTTTTATTGGTCAGGGTATCTGCTCTTCACATTTCAACAGATTATAATGTAATATCCTGCAGCAGCACCCACACACTCAACTCCTTTTTTGGTTTCTACTATAATTATCTGGAAATTCTTCCTAATGCCCATGCAATACACCTATCCCAGTGGGAACGGTTTATATTTAAATATAAACCATTTTTACATAAACTGTATTAAATATAAACTATAAGTATAAACCAGTGATTATTAGATTGAATGTCCAATCTAAGTAATTCTAGTTCATTTGGCTTTTCCTTGCTCTCTGACATAGAAAGTCAGCTTTGTGAATCATCTGTACACTCTCTCTTGTTCTGTGTGTTCCTATTCCCTGAAATCCAGAGCAAATTTTAATCCTCTAGGGACACAAAGCTTTACACAATTCCGGCTTCATTATGTATAAGAAAAATATTATCTGAGCTAAAAAGGGATCAATCCTTCTTTACAAACAAAATTAAATTAGCAAAAGAATGTATCAGTGCAATTTACCTAACAATGGAGAGGTAAACGATAGAATTGGAGCCTGAGCTCAAATCAGGATAGTGCCAAAAATATACCATAGATGCCTGGCATACACCCAACTGAATATCTGGTGCAAATCCAAGGACACTGATTCAAAACCTTTTTTCCATTCCAAAAATTCCCTTTCCAGCCAATTTTTCCAATGTCTCTTTTGTAAAATATGTTCCTTTAAAATTAAGGAACAGGTGATCCTCCTGAGTAGCTGGGACTACAGGCGCATGCCACCAAGCCTGGCGAAATTTTGTATTTTTTGTAGAGATGGGGTTTCGCCATGTTGGCCAGGCTGGTCTCAAACTCCTGGGCACAAGAAATTTTCCCATGTCAGCATCCCAAAGCGCTGGGATTACAGGCATGAGCCACTGCATCCAGCCCCGGTTATACCAATATAATAAAAGAAAACATATATCCATCATATATTACATCATTAAATGTAAATTTATTTACATTTAATCTGTTTGAAATACAGTGTTTAAATATTTTAGCTTAATGGATGGTTAGCATTTTGCTAAAACTTAGTATCTACTCACGGGTATTCAAAATATATCAGCTATTTAATTTTAAAAAATGTTTTCTCATAAAATGAATGGCAAACATTACCTGAAGGAAACCACAGCTTGATCATGCTCTGCTCATAATACAAGGTTGTAGCTGTCTCTAAGGGCGAGTTATTTTATTAAATCCTGACATGAGCTGACATAAAATTTATAAAACAATCTAAGAACAAATCGTATAACATAACCAACCATCCAGGGGGCATGGAATATACAGAAATAAACTAATCAGTCTGTCACTTGGATTAAAAAAAAGCAAAGGATGAAGAAAAAGAAGTTACCTCCCCTCATATGCCTGTGAATGAATATTTAATTTCTTTAGTCATCCATTCCCTCCCCATAGCTAGGATGAGGTGAAAGGGTTGTACTGTATCATTACCCTCTGACTATGCTGTTTTAAAAACTAAAAAACACTACATCTGGTGATTTTCCATCCCCTTTCCTACCTCAGTGTTTACTTAGATGCATCATCCATGAAATGAGCTGCTTTCATGTAAAGCCCAGAAGAAGTCAACAGATTTTTTAAAAATCTGATAGATGTATGTTTTCTTTTATTATATTTGTATAACCAGGGCCAGAGGCAGGGGCTCACGGCTATAAATCCCAACACTTTGGGAGACCAAGGTGGGTGGATTGCTTGAGTCCAGGAGTTGAAGACCAGCCTGATGAGTTTGCAGTGCTACACTGCACTCCAGCCTGGATGAGAGAGGGAGCCCCTGCCTCAAAAAAAAAATAAATAAATAAATAAAAAGAAAAAGAAAGAAAAGAAAAAGGATAACAATAATAGGTTTGTTGCCTAATGTGCACAGCATGTCAATACACAAAGACACCAGGTTGCAGCAGAGAAGAAGTTTAATTGTAGGGCCATCGAACAAGGAGAAGAACTTCAGATCTATCTCCCTAAGGAATTTGGGGCTAGGCTAGACTTTTTAAGGGTTTTGGAGTGGATGGAAGCATGGAGATTGTTGATTGGTGGGACAGAGAGAGGAAGAAACTGATTCAGCTCCTCTTTGGGGGTCTTTAAATTGGTTGGTGTCAGTAGTTCTACTGGAATTCAGCATCTGCTTAAGCAACTCTTAAAAGCTTTACGATTCTAATATCAGAAATCCTACCTGTAGGAACAATGGGGATGAAAATGGTCAGTACCTAGTGCTATGTGACTTTATGTTACAAAGAAGTAGGTCAAAGTGCAGTCTGATTAATATTTAATTGTAACTATTAATTCTTGATAACTGTGAGGATGACTTCATTGGGAAGTACCACAATGGTAGTGGTTGATTTGAATATTAAATGTCATCGGCATAAAATGTTTGTTGTTCATATTTACTGCTCTTACCTGTTTAATGAAGTCCCAGAACACCAAGCATTTGCTATTAATGTTCCAATCTGTCCTCAGCAAAAGTCTAACCACACACTCATCATCATGGAAACCATGTTTTTAAGAGTTTATTTCCAAAGAAAATTGGATGACTTTTCACATTTCTGCTCATCAAATGCACCAATATCTGTCTATCAGAGTTTTCGGTGAGTGTGAGATGAGCAGAATTCCGTAATAAGTTGATACAAATCCAGTCAAGAGCAAGGAATCTTGAGATTTCAATTAACTTGCAGCCCTACTCTAGGTCAATGGAAAGTTAAACAACCAGTTCATCTCATCCCCACCACACCTGACTCCCACAATTTATTCCTTTATAGTACCCCAAGGATGAAGGGACTCTCAGCCTAGAACCTCTGTTCTAGGAGATAGAGCAGCTGAAGCTCTTTCTTAGATCATTCTTCTATCCAGTAATCCCCAGGGCCCCAGTACAAGACCTGTGAAGAGCATGAAAAAAACAAAGCTATTTCCACCAGAAGCTAAGAAGCAACCAAATCAAATTAATCTGGAACCCAAGCTGCAGATGGAATTTTGTTGTGGTTGATGATGATTAGGAAGAAGGATTGTTTTTATTATTGTTATTTTACTCTGCTTTTTCCTCCCATAATGTTCTTTTATTGAATGATTACGGGGACAGTTTGATGACCATTATTTCAGTTACTCTTTTACCTGATTCTCTTCCCTTTTCCTCTATCTTCTATCCCCCAACCTTTCACAAAATCCCAATTATCTTAAAAGGATCTACTCTTTCATGGATATTTTCCCCCTCCTCCTGCCGTCTAGCAACAGGACTGAGGTCTTTGGGGGCTTTGTAATGAGGTGGAGATCCTGGAAGGGTTGAAGCTGAGATTCTTACAGCACATGGAATTACACACTTGCCTCTGCTGATTTGCATGGGGACTGGGATTCTCTAGGGCTCAGACATTTTCAGGCACATCCAGAGACTGGGGAAGTGGAGATCGGGAAATGGATAGAAGTGAGATGAGAAAAGAGGATTTTAGGTCTCCGAGAAGAAAATACAACTTAAGAGAAGGAGACAAATTATCCTAACTCTCAGTACCTGATAGTAGGAGGCACAGTGTAGTTCTAGAAACAATATAGTAGCTGAAGGAGTTAAAAATATGCCACTCTGCCATATTAATTATTTTGAGCTAAAAGCACTTGAAAAAACAAAAACAAAAACAAAAACAAAAAACAGGTGCAAGAAGAGCACTCTGAACTTCCTTCTGTTTCTTCAAAGCAGGAGATGAAATTTCCATGTGAAAGATGCCTCCCTACACGAAAGGAAACATCATTTTTATTATCAAAGACGGGAACTTGAGGTGGTGGGAAATCTGCACCAAAAAAACCTTGTTAGATGAACCCTAATCCTCCTAGCTACCACTCTGTGCAATTAACTGCCCTACCCCAAACCCCTTGGCCTTGTCACATTTTTACAATGTACTGCTCTTTGTCCAATTCGGGGTGTAAGTGTTCAACTCTGACTGCATCTTTGGGGTCTTCATTGCCTTATGCAGGCTCCTGAGCCACATAAAACTTTCATATTAAATACATTTGTCTGCTCTTCTGTTAGTCTGACTTATGTCATTTTAATTCTCAGATGCAGCAAAAACAAACAAACAACAACAACAAAAAAACACCCTGAAAGAGTAGAGGTAAAATTTTGCCTCCCTACATAAGTCTGACTTAATCCCTTCCTATCTGGGCACCCCACCAGCCTATGCATCTTCCAGAAATGAACATTGTGGAAGAAGTGTACAGGCTCCTCTACAAGGTGGGAGGAGAGAGTATGTGGGAGGAGAGAGTACAGAAAAGAAGCCATTCCCAAGCCTCCTGTTGTGGTGTCCTCTGCGGGCTCTGCATCCTCAGCCTATCCCCAAGATGTTGGTTTTTGTATTTTGGTTTTTTGAAACAGTGTATCACTCTGTCGCCAGGCTGGAGCACAGTGGCGTGATTTGGGCTCACTGCAACCTTTGCCTCCCAGGTTCAAGCGATTCTCCTGCCTCAGCCTCCTGAGTAGTTGGGATTACAGGCACCTGCCACCACGCCCGGTTAATTTTGTGTATGTTTAGTAGGGATGGGGTTTCACCATGTTGGTCAGGCTGGTCTCGAACTCCTGACCTCAGGTGATCTGCCTGCCTCAGCCTCCCAAAGTGCTGGGATTACAGGCTTGAGCCACCACACCCACCCACATCCCCAAGATGTTGATACAACCCAGGGTCATGTCTGTGGCCCTGTTCCCACCTCACTCCACCAGGATTGTCACATTCTCTCTCTTAACATATCCAAACCGAAATTGTTTTCTTATCCCCTCCACATTCCTTTCCCTCAACCATGTGTTCTTTCTCCTATGTTCCCTACATGCTGAATGGTGCAATATCGTCAATGAATAAACCAAAAACTCATAGAGCTTTAAACAAAAGTATTCCCTCAAGAGGGAAACATTAGATCTTTTTAAGTGCTAGAAAGGGGGAATATGTAACAATTATCCTAATGGAAGGATTGAAAACTATCAGTCTGTACTGGATAAAGTGAGCCAGCAGATCTGCAAACAATTGGTTAAAAACGAGGCTCATAGTATCATCAGAAACGAGTCTTCCCTTAGGTCTGGGGTATGGGGACCACTGAAAGTGCATGGTCCTTATCCGCTTGGGCCAATCAGAATCAGTAGCACTGAAACTTGACAATCAACTTTGATATCTCCTGGGCAAGTGCTGCTCTAAGTGAAAAACTTTCTTTTTACAACTTCAACTCATTCACCCTAGCAGGAAACGTGAGGGCTGGCACAAATGTCTCCATCCCATGCACACTGCCTTTCATCAGCCCTGATTGTCTCTTGCAATCAGATTTCTGGAATCATCTCCTGACTTGTTGATACTCGAAGTGTGGCGGAAGAACATGCAGCCTCAGCATCACTTGAGAGGTTGTTAGAAATGTAGTTAGGCTCCACCTCACACCTTAGTAGGGTCAGCCTTTTAACACTACCCCCAGGTGATTCATGAGCACAGAAAATTTTGAGAAGCACTGTCCCTTCTGACTGCCTCCCTAACTCATCCTCCAACTCCTTTAGATCTTTCTAAAATATAGGTATGACCAAATACACTCTGTACAGCTTTATTAGTGTAATATCCTACACCCCAACTCCCTGTTGCCTAAATCTGGTGTTTCTCACTCTGGCTAAACCTTAGAATCACCTGGGCTGCTCTCAAGACTGTCAATATCTTCGTCCCCATCCCTGAAATTCTGATTTAAGTGGCGATAGGGGATTAGTATAATGTTGTTGCCCCAAGTGATCTTAATAAGTCACCAAGTGTTGAGAGTTATTGACCCAAGAATGAAGTTGCAGTTTCTTCTTAGGACAGGTAAGTTCCTTTAGGGACCGAGCCCCTTGATGGCCTCCTCACTCTCATCACATTGGTATCCCTCGGACCATGAGCTCAGCTTTAATAAACACACACAAGAACACTTTCCCCCAGCACCTCCAGGCCCCTGCTCATGGATAAATATCCCCCATCTTCTCCTGTCCACCCTAACTTCCACTAGCCAACATCTACTGCTTTTCTAAGGTTAAACTTGCTCCACCGCCCAGGTAACTTTGTCTCCTGTCTCCCTCTTCTCCCACTCTGTTGGAGGTATTTACACAACTGCCTCTCTTCCCACAGAGCTATATGCCTCCTAGAGCCAGATCCCAAATCTAATCCTAGCATCCTAGCAAATATACTACATAAGGCCAGAGATGTGTGGGTGGGTGTGTATGTTTTGCTGCTCAAGACGGGCTACAGTATTTGCAGGGCCAGTGCTAAATGAAAATGCAGACCCTCTTGTTAAAAAACATTGAGAATTTCAAGAAGGCACCAACAGAGCATTAAATCAAGCTGAGGGCCCTTCTGCCTGTACATAGCTGGTGCTCAAAAAGGTCTGTTGAAGGAATTTTTTTTTTTTTTTTTTTGGCAGGTTTTGCACCTGGTATAATGATTTGTGGAAAGCATGTGTACGCCTGCATTCTGAGAAAGGCACACACGCTGTGGCTGCAGTGGTAGGAAGAAAGAAGGGAGGATGGGAGAGGCATTGCACAATTTATGACGAAGCAAATGCCTCATTTAACAACATCCAGACACCGCAAACAACCATGCAGGATACCTCTTTATGGTCCTATTGATGATTGCACGTAGCAACAGATAATCTACTCCCAGACTGGCAGGCAGAACATGAAGTGGGTCTCTCTACCCAATCAAATATTTTCTGCTTTTAATTGGATAGCAACATAACCAAAAGAGCTTTGCAAAAGGCATTTGATCCTGGGGAGAAAAAACATATATTTTTTAAATTTCGCAAATAGCTTTATTTTGTTTTTCCATTTGCTAAAATGTAACATGCTTGTTTTTGTAATTATTATTCTATTCTGAACAGGTAGAGAGGTTCCTTCTAATCGCAACTTTTACACAAAATGACTCTTATGATTTTGGTTTATTTCATGGTTTGTTTGTTTTGTTTGTTTGTTTGTTTGTTTGAGACAGAGTTTCACTCTTGTTGCCCAGGCTGGAGTCCAATGGCACGATCTCAGTTCACCACAACCTCCGCCTCCCAGGTTCAAGTGATTCTACTGCCTCAGCCTCCCAGGTAGCTGGGATTACAGGCGTGTGCCACCGTGCCTGGCTAATTTTGTAGTTTTAGTAGACAGGGTTTCTTCATGTTGGTCAGGCTGGTCTCGAACTCCCAACCTCAGGTGATCTGCCCACCTTGGCCTGCCAAAGTGCTGGGATTACAGGTGTGAGCCACTGCGCCAAATGCACAGCAGCATGACCTTTCATTTCTCCACACATCTCTTAAAAATTGGGACATGGCTGGGCCTGGTGGCTCACACCTGTAATCCCAGTGCTTTGGGAGGCCAAGCCAGGCAGATCGCTTGAGCACAGGAGTTTGAGACCAGCCTGGGCAACATGGTGAAATTCCATCTGTACAAAACATACAAAAATTAGCCAGGCACAGTGGTGCTCACCTGTAGTCCCAGCTTCTTGGGAGGCTTAGGAGGGGGAATCACTTGAACCTGGGAAGTTGAGACTACAATGAACAGAAATCATGCCACTGCACTCCAGCCTGGGTGACACAGAGTGAGACCCTGTCTCAAAAAAAGAGGGGGGAATATTACTTACATATCATAAAGCTGCAGAAAGTCCAGAACCATTCATGTTATTATGTTAACAAAACCATAACTGTATTGCCATTACCATACGTAACAAAATTATCCTTAATCCCTTTATATGTATCACCTGACTCTTTCTTGAACAAGTCCACCAGATTCCATCTTTATTAAGATGGAATATCACCCCTAAAATCTCCGTGTCCTGCTATGTTCACTTAGAATGGATTATCTGGAAAACTACTGCCTGGGAATACCCAGCTTCAAGGGAAGAATGAGTCATGTCAAAAGTGTGTTGTCTTGTCCATTCCTGCTTTATCCACCACTCTGGGTAGAAAGGTCTTAATATTCTGATATCTGGGAGGTTAGGCACCTACCTAGTTTTTCTCTCAAAGAGGAAAATCAGCATTTCAGCTAACTGTCTTTATCCTCCAATATTAAATGGACTTTTCTCTAATCATTGATTTACTTTTATGTCTCACCTTGCCCACATTTCTCCTTTCCTTCTTGCTCATCCTCCTCCTCACCTGCTGAAGACTGATAATGTGGTGCTAAAAATACAAAGTTTCGTTCACAAACCCTTCTTCAGAAAACTTAGATTTGATTTGCAGTACAAGGGTTTTCTTAATCATTCTGTTCTCAGTCTTAAACACATTCTATTAATTATTCCATTAGTAGTGATGCATCCCACTAGCCTCTTTCCCTTCAGGGCAAATCCACTGAGCAGACGGTGGGCTTTCCTCTGAGACTCATTAAAGGAGAACAGCATTTAACGTCTAAATTGATTTTTAAATATAAAATAACACTAACACTAAATTAATTCCATACAGGGATGCTCTGTGCATAGTTGGAAAAAGATTATTGCCAACAAAAGTCCAGAAACGTTGGGACCCATCAGAGGCCAGTCCCAGAGTTGGTTTTCTATAGAAGCAAACACATTGTGTTTAGAATTCTACCCTGAAATTTAAAATGATAAGGCTAACATTTATTTAGCAATTTACCATGTCTCTACTCATCTTTGAAACAACCCTACAAGGTAGGTACGATTATGCTCATTTAAAAAAAGTTATTTTTTATAGAGAGAGGATCTCACTATGTGGCCCAGGCTGGTCTCAAATTCCTCGTGATATGGTTTAGCTATGTCTCCACCCAAATCTCATCTTGAATTTTAGCTCCCATAATCCCCACGTGTCCTGGGAGGGACCTGGTGGGATTGAATCATGGGGTTGGTGTTTCCTGTGCTGTTTTCATGATAGTGAATAAGTCTCATGAGAGCTGGTGATTTTATAATGGGGAGTTCCCCACCTGCACATGCTCTCTTGCCTGCCGCCACGTAAGATGTGCCTTTGCTACTCTCCTTTACCTTCTGCCATGATTGTGAGGTCTCCCCAGCTACGTGGATATGTGAGTCCATTAAACCTCTTTTTGTTTATAAATTACCCAGTCTCAGGTATGTCTTTATTAGCCTTCTGAGAACACACTAATATACCTGGCCTCAAGCAATCCTCCCATCTCAGCCTCCAGGAGAGATTAGTTTTTCTGGGAAGGATTGTTTCTAGAAATGAAAATTCAGAATAGCAGTTCAGACAAAAATTTTGTTACTGCTCCAGTCTGCTCAGAGGACAACAGTAATAGAGTGAGATACACAAATCCCTGTCTGTAGGCTCATTACCAATTCAACAAACACTAATAAAGACACTTTTGCTTTCACAGCCTGTGGATTTTTTTTTTTTTTTTTTACCACTAGAGATATTCTATAAGCCAAACTTGTGTCCCAGAGAGTAAATAACTGGTTACCTGGGAGGCCAGACAGCCAGAAAGAGAAGGATGAGATTAAATCATGGGGACACAGGCCAGTGAAATTGAAAATGATCACTGACCACCTGAAGAAAAAACAATAACAAGGGAGGGTGGGGCAGGAAGGATATGTGTGTTTGATGGGTAGATGGGAGTTGAAGGAGTGCTAAATTCTCATCGCACATAGTGGAAGATCAATTGATAAATGCTCACAACTGAAAAAGCCAGAAATATAATATTGTGATATAGAGATACTATAAGTTGTGGCTAAAAGAATTGAAGGGGATTCCCCCAAGAAATCCCTTTCTCTTAGAACAATAGATGGGCCTTTGTGAGTCCACTGTTATACAAAGAAAGGCTTGTAGAACTACTTGACTCTTTTAAAAACTAATCAGATTTACTGAATTTGCATACAATATAATTTGCTTATAATATAATTTACATACAATAAACAACCTTTTTTAAGTGTACATTTTAGTGAGTTTTGATAACATATGCAGTCATGTAGCCACAATCACAAGCAAGATATAAAAATTTCCATCACCTCAAAATGATTCCTAGTGCCCCTTTGCAGTTAATCCCTTCCCCAGTTCCCAGTTCCTACACTCACTGATGTGTCTCTTCCCTATAACCTTTTTTAGAATGTCATATAAATGGAATCATCCAATACATAGCCTTTTATGTCTGCCTTCTTTGCCACTTAGCATGTTTTGAGATTCACCCATATTGCTATGTGTATCAGTAGTTCATTCTTTTTTTTATTTCTGAGTATATTTCATCATACAGATGTACAATTTTTTTTTAACCAGTTGAAGTACATTTGCATTGTTTCCAATTTGGATCTATTACAAATAAAGCTGCAATAAACTTTTGCATACAGGTTTCATGGTAGGCATATGTTGTATTTATCTTGGGTAAATACTTAGGAGTAGAATTGCTAAGTCATATGATAAGTGTATGTTTAACTTTAAAGAAATTACCAAGCTCCTTTTCAAAATGGCTGCACCATTTTGTATTCCCACCAGAAAAGCAAAGCACAAGAGTTCGGGTTAATTCACATCCTTGCCAACACTTGATAAAATCAATCTTTTCTAATGTTAGCCTAGAATGTTACACTAGAATGTGGGTGTGTAGTCATATCTCATTGTGGTTTCAATTTACATTTTCCTAATGTCTAATGGTATTGAGTGTCTTTTCACATACTATTTGCCATGGTGAAGTGTTTCTTAAACCTTCTCTTCACACAAGAAGGAATTCAGAGTGAGTCCATAGAGTAAAATGAAGGTAAGTTTATTAGGAAAGTAAAGGAATAAATAATGGTCACTCCATAGGCAGAGCAGCCCCAAGGGCTGCTGGTTGCCCATTTTTATGATTATTTCTTGATTACATCCTAAACAAAGGGTGGATTATTCATTTCTCCCCTTCTTAGACCATATTGAGCATTTGTAAACTGTCATGGCACTGGTGGGAGTGTAGCAGTGAGGATGACCAGAGATCACTCTTGTCACCATCGTGGTTTGGGTGGGTTTTAGCCGGCTTGTTTACTGCAGCCTGTTTTATCAGCAGGGCCTTTATGACCTGTATCTTGTGCTGACCTCCTATCTCATCCTGTGACCTAGAATGCCTTAACCCTCTGGGAAAGCAGCCCAGTAGGTCTCAGCCTTATTTTACCCAGCCCATATTCAAGATGGAGTTGCTCTGGTTCAAACACCTCTGACAACTCTGCTGGAAATCTGTTGACTATGTATGTGTGGATCTACTTCCAGACTCTCTCTTCTGTCACGTTTATCTTTATGTCCGTCTGAATACTAATGCCTCACTAAGTTACTTATTATTACAACTTTATATTGTCTTAAAATTAGGTAATGTAAGTCCTCCAACTTCGATGCACCCTTTCAAAAAATTAGTTTAGTCTTTATTAGATTTTTTACTTATAAACTATTTTATTATAAAAATAAAAATTAAAAATTAAAGACCAAAAGGAAAGGAAAAACACAAGCCAAGAACTTAGAGAAGACATTGGTAATCCATATAAAAAAAAAGAGATCTTTTATCTATAGTATATACATTGTTCATACATTCAATAAGAAAAATACACACAACCCCAAATAAAATCAGATAAAGAACCTGTAAACACTTAACAGAAAACAAAGCAATAATAGCAAATAAACATTTGGGTGAAAAAATTCTAAACTACCTTGATGGCCGGGAGTGGTGGCTCATGCCTGTAATCCCAGCACTTTGGGAGGCCAAGGCGGGTGGATCATGAGGTCAGGCGTTCGAGACCAGCCTGGCCAACATAGTGAAACCCCATCTCTACCAAAAATACAAAAAATTAGCCAGGCATGGTGGTGGGCGCCTGTGATCCCAGCTACTTGGGAGGCTGAGGCAGGAGAATTGCTTGAACCTGGAAGGCGGAGGTTGCAGTGAGCCAAGATCGTGCCACTGCACTCCAGCCCGGGCAACAGTGCAAGACTCCGTCTCAAAAAATAAATAAATAAATAAATAAACTACCTTGATAATTAGTAAAAAGCAAATTAAAATGACAATAGGCTATCAATTTACAATGTAGCAAATTTTACAACTTGGGAAAAATTAAGAAATTGACACTATTAACTATCTGCAGAAATGAGAAGCAACAGAAACTCTTAACACTGCTGGAAAGATTGTAAATTGGTAAAACTCCTTAGAAAAACACTTGACATTAGAGTGGTCCCCCCTTATCTGAGGGAGATATGTTCCAAGACCCCCAGTGGATGTCATAAACTATAGATAGTATGGAACCCTACATATACTATTTTTTTTCTATCCATAACATACTTATGATAAAGTTTAGGTTATAAATTAGGCACAGTAAGAGATTAACAATAACTAATAATAAAATAGAACAATTTTAACAATATATTATACTAATGGTTTTGTGAATGTGCTTTCCCTCTTTCTCTTTCTCAAAATATCTTCTTGTACATAATATTGTTGGATCACAGTTAACCACAGGCAACTGAAACTGCAGAAAGTGAAACCTCAGAAAAAGAGGGACTTCTGTATCTAATGTAGTTAAACCATAAAATTTTAAATCAGGAAAAAAAGACAGAATAATATACAGACGTTCCTCAATGTACAATGAGGTTACATACTGATAACCCTATTGTAAACAGAAAATGCATTTAATACAACTAACATATGGAACATCATAGCTTAGGTTAGACTACCTTGAATGTGCTCAGAACACTATGGGCAAAATCATCTGTCATCATTGCACACTGTAGTGTCAGTTGTCCACCCTGTGGTCATGTGGCTGACTAGGAGCTGTAGATGCTGCGGCTCACTGCTCCTGCTCAGCATCTCAAGGATGCTATTGCGCTTTCTGCTGAATGCATATGGCTTTCACATCATCACAAAGTTGAAAAATCATTAAACTTGAATCATCACAAGTTGGGTTTATATGTATTATTTAGTGGTGTATACATATATATAAAGAAAAGTGGGGTCAGGCATGATGGCTTATGACTGTAATCCCAGCAATTTGGGAGGCAAAGGTGGGCAGATTGCTTGAGCCCAGAGTTCAAGATGAGCCTGAGCAATATTGTGAGACCTCTTCTCTGCAAAAAATACAAAAATTAGCCAAGCATGGTGGCATATGCCTGTAGTCCCAGCTACTCAAGAAGCTGAAGTGGGAGGATCATTTGAGCCTGGAAGGTCAAGGCTGCAGTGAGCTATGATCATGCCACTACACTCCAGCCTGGGCAATACAGCAAGACCCTATCTTGAAAAAAAAAAGGAAAAAGAAAGAAAGAGAAGAAAAGTTAGAGACAAAGATTAAATCAGAAAAGGACATACAGAGAACTTCGAATGTCTTGTCAATATTCTAATTTCAAAGATAAATAGTACATATAGCATTATTTAATTGATTTGTCACTGTTTTATTGTGATTATTATTTAAAATTTATATTTAAAAGGTGGTAAGCAAAGCAATACTAGGCAAATGTAAAGCAAAAAGAAATTGGAGTAGAGATATGAATTTCAGACAAGATGAAATTTAAATTTATAACCACTGAATAAAATAGAGGAACATAAAATTCAAATGTCAGAAATGTTTTGCTTTCTTTCTTCCCACTTATACTAGGTGGACATTATCTGAGAAAAAAGAAAGAGAGAGACAGAAGGAATTAAGTATGGACTCTATTTCTTTGGAGCAGTATTGTAATTCTTAGTTGATTATCTTGCCAGATTAGATTGGCGACCTAGAAGCTTCATTGAGTTAACTTTGTATTGAAATACAATATCAGTAGAGAAAAATGTACCTATCAGAAGTATCAATGAGGTTGGGCATGGTGGCTCACTTCTATAATACCTGCACTTGGGGAGACTGAAGTGGGTGGATCACTTGAGGTAAGGAGTTCAAGACCAGCCTGGCCAACATGGTAAAACCCCATCTCTACTTAAAATATAAAAATTAGCTGGGTGTGGTGGTGTGCACCTGTAATCCTAGCTACTCAGGAGGCTGAGGCAGGAGAATTGCTTGAACCGGGAAAGCAAAAGTTGCAGTGAACCATGATTACACCACTGCACTCCAGACTGGGTGACACAGCAACACTCCTCCTCCCTCCCCTCAAAAAAGAAGTATACAGCTCAAATAATTTTTAACATTTTTAAATTTCTAAAACGTATTTATTTTTGAGATAGCACCTTACTCTGTCACCTAGGCTGGAGTGCAGTGGTATGCTCATAGCTCATTGCAACCTCCAGCTCCTGAGTTCAAGCATCCTCCCTCCTTAGCTGGGACTACAGGTGTGGCTAATTTTATTTTATTTTATTTTTGTAGAGATGGGGTCTTGATACATTGCCCAGGTGGGTCTCAAACTCCTAGTCTCAAGCAATCCTCTCACCTCAGCTTCCCAAAGTGCTTGGATTATAGGCATGAGCCACTATGGCCAGCCCTAATGAGTTTTTCAAAAATGAAACATCTGTGTAATTTGTCCCAGATAAAAAAAACAGAACATTACTAGTGCATTAGAAGTACCCCATGTGACCCTTCCAGTGACCACCTTGCACACAAGGAAACCGTTATCCTGACTTCTCACATCATAGATAAGTGTTGCCTGTTTAGCAGGTCTATGTTTAACCACATTCAGATGTAATACATATAATTTTGCATGGCACCTGGAATAGAGACTGGTTGCATTCTTCACTATCCCATCTGTACTCCAAGACACAAGGAATAAATTGAAGTGATTATTTAATGCTAAATGTGCATCTAGTCACCCTACACATATGTCAAAAAGCCAACAAATTAATACAACGGTGGGGTGCCTTCACACTCAGCCCAACTTAGAAATTTTTAAAATATCGAGGGCTTGCTATGTGCTAGGTACTGTGCTGAGTCCTTTACATATATAATCTTATTTTATCATCATAGACATTCCCTTAAAGGTGAGTTCTGTTATTTTTCTTACTTTCCAAATTCAGAAACTGAGCCTCACAGATACTGAACAACTTCACTAAGGTCACACAGGTAATAAGTGGATCTTTCTTACTCAGAAGGCCATGCTCTTGATTACTGTATTATTAGACCTTCTAGAGATAGTTGATCTCTCAGTGTGTAGATAAGAAAATCAGAAATAGCTTCAATGTCCCCTGAGTCTATACAAGCTGTCTGATAAGCTCCACTCCTGACTATGAGAGAGGACATATTCATTATTTTAGAGGTGATATACACAGAGGAAGAAGCCAAGATAACAGCCCCAAATGACCCCTGTTTACAGGGCTATACAGAATCCAATACCATTTCTAATCATCTCACCCCACAATCCACCCCCAACCCCACATATCCCTGAGATGCCGGGAAGAGGGAAATTCCCTTCACACTTCCAGACACAACCAATGATTAATATCTGGAGGAACTGAGTTATGCTTAAATTTGATTTTCATCCCTATCTTTCAACCCGAAGCAGGTACCTCCTTGTGGCTCATAGAACTAAGATATGAATTGGGCATTCCAGTCTGTTTACTGTCTTTTATAAAGAAGATTGGATGAGACTTTCATGTAGTGGCAAATAGCTTCTAACACTTTAATTCTACAAAGACAAGATGACTGAAAATCATTTCACTGTGCATTGAATGAATATGTTTATTTTCTACTCTTGTAAGCATTCAGCACTTTACAGAGTTAGTAAATGAACTTATGGATTCCATTTGGTTTATTTCCCAGAAACTTACAACATCTGCCAAAAAGGATAGATGGGAACCCTATCTGGTCAAATTCCAGCTGACCTATGCCACTGCCCATACTCAATGATGAAAATGAGTAAGAACTTTTCTCCACTGTCCACAGATCCCCACCTAGTAATCATCCCAGTAGGGCTTGAAACTCTACTGTCTGGTCGTCAACCACTGCAGTTCAACTCTTCAAACTAGATGAGTCTGTGGTGTTTTGGCAAAGAAAGGAATTGGGACAATATTATTCACCATTTAAGAATAGGATGGGTCCAAGCATACTAGGTTGATGAGCCTTCTTGAGGCATCCATCCTCTTGATCAGAGAGTAGCTTCCTAACCAACCTATGTGTGGTTGAGAAACTCCCATGACTAGGGGGCTGTAAAAATTGTATCTGAAAAGAAAACCATCCTGACATGTGTAAAAGAATCAGGATCAGACATGATATTCCTTCTGACAAGGTCCCAGGGCCTTTCTATCATTGCCCAAGATAAATTCCTGATGAGAAGCCTAATGTAGGAGCAAACACAATGACTTGAGGCCATGCTAAGCCTAACAATCACCAGTCACCACTAACTGCCTCTTGTGATAAAAATCATTTTTATATAAATCATTTCATTTGACCTCTATGTCCTATGGATGTCATTAGTGCCCTTTGCCAAATATTTCTGGATCTACCCTTTACCAGGCACGTGATACAATTGCACTTTCTGGCTCCCTTGTAGTTAGGTGGGGCCATGGGGATAGTTCTGATCAATGAGTTGTGAGGAAAGAGAAGTGGGTGACTTCCACTTTAAATGGTTTCGTTACACATAAGTAGCAATATTCGAGACAGGAACAGCTTCATCAGTCCGGGCCTTTGAGTAACTGTGAGGAGTTGAAGTGGAGCCCCCACCCCCGCATCCTCCTCCCCCACCAACCTTTGATGGACATCAAGTAAGAATACAACAGACCTGTGTTTTGAACTGCTGAAACTTTGGGGTTGTTTTTTCCACATTATGACCTAGCTCATCCCAATTTACACCACTACTAGGTGGAAGAGACAATTATAACAATTGTTATAATCATTTTACAGTTTCATTCATTCTTTTATGCAGCAAGCATTTACTGAGCCCCTACTTTGTACCAGGAATTGTACCAGCTCCTCAGTACTGCACAAAGCAAACCTAGTCCTTTACCCTAGATCTGTGGCTACAGATATAAAAATGTGGAGAGAAAAAAACCTTCATTTAAGTAACTTGGCTTGTCAATTAGCCTCTCTGAAGTCAGTCCTCTCATCTGTGAAATACATATATATAACCTACCTTACAATATTTTTGTAAAGATTAGCAAAATGGCATATGAGAGGGGAAAACCAAACAGCCATAAATATTTTTTTTCACATTTCATAACAAATTATTTTTGACAAAGAAGAAAGGATTGCTGAAAATGAGAATTTAAATTCTCTGAGCATCAATTGCCACTTTCACATTCATCCTTACTCAGGGGTGTCTCGGCATTTGTTTCTTTTTCAATTTAGTACTTGGCACAGTTTATCTTCCAGCCTTTTTCTAACAAGAAACTCCAAAGTCTATAAACAATAGCTTCGGTTTTCCTTGGAGACAAAGTATCTCGGAGAGGCCCCTGTGTTTCCATAGGCTGAGCTTTTTACTAAGGACAAGCAATATCTTCCTCCAGATTCTCAGGAGTCCCTGAGCAGAGAAGGAACTCTGATTTGTTATGGCCTTTTCTGCATTAAAATCAGCTCAAAGGTGAGCAATGTGGGGAAGACAGAGAGAATAGGTTTCCAGAGAATAGGCTGGACAGAGGGACTTGAGGTAGCAGGATGTTTGCCTGTGACCTACATGATCATTTTTACAGGCATCAGTGTGTCTCCGTGAGTGGGCAAACATGACTCAGGCCACGCCTGTGTGCCTAAGGATTTGCGTGATTTAGAAGCTCTCACGAACTTCCTCAGTGTCAAACAGAAAGTGAGAAGAGAAGAGGCCTGCACATGGAGTGCGTTTTCTTGAGATAATCATCATCACCATCTCAAAATAGTCCCTCAACCCTCTAGGCGATAGTGATGACATTTGGACCGTCTAGAAAACATGCAAAATAGCTGTGAATCTACGTACTCTTTAGGAAGTGAGCAGTAGTGAAGAAACAAATGTCTGACACCTACACCTTGGGAAGTTAATGAAAGCCAGTAGGCTATTGACTAACAAACCTAAGAAATGAATGGATCTTCAGGTGGAAAGAGGATGCCTTCAGTCTGAGGATGCAATTAATTGAAGGTGTCCATGGAGCTGTTGAGTAGGCAGTTAGAACTATGAGTCTAAGCTAAGATGAAACATTTGGGCAGAAGATAATTATTTAGTAGTCATCTTTATATGAATGGTAATTGAATTCTTGCAAATAATTGAAACTAATCTAGATTCTAGACCAGGGGTATCCAATTTTTTGGCTTCCCTGGGCCACACTGTAAGAATTGTCTTGGGCCACACATAAAACACAATAAGGCTAACAAGAGCCAATGAGCTATAAAAAGAAATTGCAAAATAATCTCATGATGTTTTAAGAAAGCTTATATATTTGTGTTGGGCCACATTCAAAGATATCGTTGGCCATGTGTGACCCACAGGCCACAGGTTGGACAAGCTTGTTCTAGATAATGAAGGCAGAAGAGGTGAAGAATAGTGTGAAAACCATTGAGATGGCCGGGGGCAGTGGCTCACCCAGCACTTTGGGAGGCTGAGGCAGGTGGACCACTTGAGCCCAGAAGTTTGAGACCAGCCTAGGCAACATGGTAAAACCTTGTCTCTACAAAAAAATACAAAAAAATTACCTGGATATAGCTAGTGCAGGCCCAGCTACACAGGAGGCTGAGGTGGGAGAATCACCTGAGCCCAGGAGGTCAAGGCTGCAGTGAACTATGATCATGCCACTATACTCCAGCCTGGGCAACAGAGTGATGGAAGGGAAGGGAAGGGAAGGGAAGGGAAGGGAAGGGAAGGGAAGGGAAGGGAAGGGAAGGGAAGGGAAGGGAAGGGAAGGGAAGGGAAGGGAAGGGAAGGGAAGGGAAGGGAAGGGAAGGGAAGGGAAGGGAAGGGAAGGGAAGGGAAGGGAAGGGAAGGGAAGGCAAGGGAAGGGAAGGGAAGGGAAGGGAAGGGAAGGGAAGGAAGGGAAGGGAAGGGAAGGGAAGGCAAGGGAAGGGAAGGGAAGGGAAGGGAAGGGAAGGGAAGGGAAGGGAAGGGAAGGGAAGGGAAGGGAGAAAGGGAGAAGGGGAGAGGAAGAGAGGAGAGGAGAGGAAAGGAAAGGAAAGGAAGAAAAAGAAAGAGAGAGAAAAAGAAAACAAGCCATTGAGATTACTCAGAACCTTGAGCCTCCTGCTTGGTCCAAAAGAAACTAAGAAAACTTATGGAGAACACTGGGGCTTGACCCTGTCTTCTGTTCCAGCCATTAAAGGCATAAACATGTCAGTTCTACCTAGACAATATAAACATAAAAGTTAAGATCATTAGGTTTTAGAATCAGATAGACCAGGATTTTAATCTCAGTTTCAAAATTTATTAGATGTATGCCCTTGGGCAAGTGATTTAATCTCTTAGTTTCAATGTCATCATTTATAAAACATATTAATAATATCCACAATGAATAGCTACCTGTGAGAATTAAATTAGATAGTGCATCTATACACAGTACAGCACCTCCTATGTAAGTGTTCAGAAGGTGATACATAAAAACACTGTGATTGTGGCTATAAGACAATGACAGCTATGTGTCCAACAAATATCCAGGCTCCACTTCTGCAGTGTAGAGTTGTTGCCACAAAGTGGAAGCTCAGCCAGGGGCTACACTTCCCAGGATCCCTTGCAGTTAGGTAGCCATGTGGCTGAGTCCTGGCCATGGAATGTGAGCAGGACTGGCTCTTAGAAGCAGGCAATACAACACTCCTCCATGATCTTTGTCTCCTTCCAACTAGATGGGAGTGGAGGTAACCTCCAGGCAAGCTTGAAAGTCATGATGGGTAGAGTAGGGCCAGAAAAGCCTGGATCCCAGAATTATTATGTGGAAGAGGGTCACCCTGCTGAACTGTTCACCCACTTGTTATGTGAGCAAGAAATAAATTTTGAATGCACTAGAGCCATTATACACTCAGCGGTCTATTTGTTACATCAGTTAACTTATCCTAATGGATTTTATTTTTCAGTGGCATGGCTCTTGAGAATCAAGTATCTAAGAGGCACTGGTAGATAATAGTTCATTGTAGGGCCTTTGTGTCCTACTCGTATTCTTTGCAGGGTATCAAATACTCAGATTTACACTCTTTCTAAAAATCTTTTCTGGGATGGTGGCAGATGCCTGTAGTCCCAACTATTTGGGAGGCTGAAGTAGAAGGATTTGAGCCCAGGAGTCGAAGGCCGACTTGACCAACAAAGCAAGAGCCTTTCTGTTAAAAACAACAAAAAACAAAAGCTTTTTGAAAGGAGAGAAAAGGTCACTAGCATTAGGGATAGATAGCAGAGGCTGTCTATATGACAGGACACACGTAGGATTCACAGCTATAATGCACCATAAGAAAGCAATGTTGGCTCTAAAAAGGCTATGGGAGATTGGAATCTGCAGAGATGTGGTCAGTAAGGAATTTCTGGTAGGAATGTGCCAGAAGGATTTCTGAAAACACAGATGTCCAATATTTATTTTTAAGTTACTTGCATTGCCATTATAGAAACCCATCTTCTCAAAACCTCAACAAGTTTGATATGTACATACACACACACACACACACGTCACACATTAAAAAGAGAGCAATATTGGCCTATACATCCAACAAAGGTCCAATATCCAGTGTCTATAAGGAACTTAAGCAATTCAACAAGCAAAAAACAAATAACCCCATTTAAATGTGGGCAAAAGACATGAGCAGACACTTCTCAAAGGAAGACATACAAGCAGCAAACAAACATGAAAAAATGATCAACATCACTAATCATCAGAGAAATGCAAATCAAAACCACAATAAGATACCATCTCACACCACTCAGAATGGCTATTACTAAAAAGTTAAAAAACAACAGATGCTGGCGAGGCTGTGGAGAAAGGAATGTTTATACAGTGCTGAGGTGGAATGTAAATTAGTTCAGCCCCTGTGGAAAGCAGTTTGAAGATTTCTCAAAGAATTTAAAACAGAACTACCATTCAACCCAGCAATCCCATTATTGTGTATATACCCAAATGAATAGAAACTGTTCTACCAAAAAGACATACACACTCGTATGTTCATCACAGCACAATTCACAATAGAAAAGACATGGAGCCAACCTAGGTGCCCCCCAGTGGTGAACCGGATAAAGGAAATGTGGTACATATACACCATGGAATACTACACAACCATAAAAAAGAACAAAATCATGTCCTTTCCAGCAACATGTATGCAGCCAAAGACCATTATCCTCAGTGAATTAATGCAGGAACAGAAAACTAAATACCACTTGTTCTCACTTATAAGTGGGAGCTAAACATTGTGTACTCATGGACATAAAGATGGCAGCAATAGACATTGGGGGCTACTAGAGGGGAGAAGGAGGGAGGGGGGTAAGTGTTGAAAAGCTGTTGGGTACTATGCTCAGTACCTGGGTGACGAGATCATTCATACCCTAAACCTCAGCATTATGCAATATACCAAGGTAACAAATCTGCACATGTACCCCTGAATCTAAAATAAAAATTGGAAGTATTATTATTATTATTTGAAACAGAGTTTCTGTCACCCAGGCTGGAGTGCAGTGGCAGATCTTGGCTCACTGCAGCCTCTGCCTCCTGGATTCAAGCAATTCTCTACCTCAGCCTCCCAAGTAGCTGGGACTACAGGCGCATGCCACCACGCCTGGCTAATTGTATTTTTCGTAGAGATGGGGTTTCACTATGTTGGCCAGGCTGCTCTTGAACTCCTGACCTCAAGTGTTCTGCCCATCCTGGACTCCCAAAGTGCTGGGATTACAGGCGTGAACCACCATGTCCAGCCAAATTGCAATTATTTAAAAAAAAAAAAAAAGAGAGAGAGAGAAGGACAGCAATGTTGAAAGGGCAGTTCTGTTCTTCCCTGGACCACTGGCCACTGATAAACCTCAGGAAAAAATCAAAGGGGGATGAGATGTTATTCAGATTTTTCAAATTACTGGTTTATGTCATGGGTATAAAAGTAAGGCAGCTCAATTCAGTGTAACAGCATACATTAATCTGAAGGCACACAGACCTTTGCCCTTCAGAATAAAGTTATCTTCTCAGAGTTATATTGGTTAAACACACACAAAATACATTCCTAAAAGTAACACAATTTTCTGTAAAAATATGGCTGAACAGCTTTGGGAAAGCTAAAATATAACCTTGGCAACTTAGATATGGTCTCAGATACATGCTTACTAAAATATGAGTCTAACTAAAAAGACAAAAATCTCATTAAGTATATTATATCCAAAAGCAAGGGAAATAGTAAACACTTGGAACCTGACTAGATGGAGAAGGTGGTGTTAAAAACAAGAGTCAATAATTTGTCATCGTTGATCAGTATCCAGGAAGAAAGCCACTGGGCCCAGGTGACAAGACCATTCTATTCATAAGAGATCTCTATTCTATTGCAAGGACAGGTATTTTATCAGAGTGCCTCATGCTGAAAGTATCCCTTAAATCATCTCATTCATTTCAGCAGTTTTTGTAATAGCAAAAGATTGTAAGCACAGATATGCCCATCAAATTATGGTATATCCCTACAATGGAAAAAGTAAGACATAGTGGAAAGATGCCCAAGATATAATGTCAAGTGAAAAAAGTAAGACATATAACAGTGTATGCAGAGTATTGCCATATGCACACATAAAATGCAAGTGGAGAAACAGACACACATGTATGTTTCCACACATACAGAATATCTCTGGAATGAAGCATGAGAAATTAGGAACTACGGGTAGGAATTGGAGAACTGGAGACAAAGGGGGAAGTATGATTCTGTTTTCACTGTATACCCTTTGTACTATTTGAATTTTTTAGCATGGGCATGTTTATTATTACTATTTGAAAATAATAATAAATAGTAAATAAAGAAATAGATGACAGATAACCTGTAAAGCTTCTTTGGCTTTGTTTTTACTTAAGCAAGTCTGCTACACACACACGGAAACACTAGAGAATAATGAAGGGGTAAATAAAATTGGATATAGACTTTTAAATCCACCTCTTTTTCCTCTGATTCTAGTTTTACCAAGGCCCTTCCTAAAATTATAATTGGCTTCACACATATATAATTCTACATGGAGAAGATGAGCTGGTTAGTGAACTGTCCGCTGGTCCTCCTGTGGTTACATTTCTTATTCTAAATTGATAATATCCTCTTGAGACTTTTGACCATTATGATGATTATGTTTCTCTTTGCCTAAATCAGAATATCTGGATTCTGAAACTCAATCCAGAAGACCAGATCCTGATTGGGGAATCTGCCCTTGAGGTATTACTGGTGAGGTCAGTAGGTCTAATCCATGACAGGACATGGCCGGCTGGTCCAACTGGAACACTCCATCCACCATGGTGGAAGAGACAGGGCAGCTCTGAAGTCATAAGCTGGTGTCAACCTCCACCTCCCATTAAGGGGATCCTCCTTCTCTGCTCTAGAAGATCTAGCCCATCTCCAGGAGGAGAGGGAAACATGCACATTTTGGTCAATATCCAAAGGTTCTGTACCTCATTTGAAGGCTGAAATATTAGCAAAGGACTGATTAAGAACCAAAACAAACAAAAACACAACAACAACAACAACAAAAAACCCCCACAGAAGCAGCAAGCCTGAGCTGTTTTTGAGTTCTTGTCATTAGAAATGATTTCATCAGCACTCGGCTGGCGCCGAGGTCATGATTTACACGAAGCAGGCAGCCCCCCTGGGTGGGAGCTCCTTTTTAATAAATGATAGTGAGTAGGCTTATTCCGACCTGTGACTATGAGTCACCATATTTGAAACTGAATGACAAACCCCATCAGGAACAGACAGATGACCTTGTCCAGGGGACTTTTTCTTTCAAGAAAAACCAAATACATTTCCTGACACTGACACGAAGCCCAAATCAGATCAGTGAGAGTGGCGTGGGCCTGTGAATTGAGAGGACCAGACCAAATCGTCGCCATGGTCCCCCTTTCCTCCCTCCCCAGAGTCTGTGATTCACTGCACTGGGGAACTGGGTAGGAGGAACAGCATTTAATTCAGACTAAAACCGAGCTGCTGTAGGAGAGAAGGGTAAATTGCTTTTTGAAAAAGGTTGTAACCCTGTGATTCCTGCTGTCACTAATAATCCTACAAATTAATAACAGGCTGATCGCTCAGCCACTGGTTTTGGCTTCCGGTTCCCTTTGATTGCTACAGAATGCCTTTTCCAAGAGTGAAATGAAGAGGAGGTTCAAAGGCACCCAGGACACCTATGATGATGCATCAGGGCCGTGGGCCAGGGACATGAAAGAGGAAGTCTGTGAGCCCTGACAGAGGTAGGAGGGAGAAAGGCCATAAAGTCACCTCCTTTAAGGACATTCGTGTTCCATGGTCTATGAGCTGCAGAGCACAGCTTGGGAGGTGCTTAGGCAGGCTTCCTGGAGGCCGTGTCAGCCTGCCCCCTCTTTCTCTTCTGCCCCATCTGTTCTGCAGTTTTGCCTCTTGCTGTACCACTCTATCATCTAATATTCAATTGCAGGGGAAGGAGGAAGAAGAAATAAGGTCAGAAATAAATAGGAGTGGCTATTTCCCTCTGATATAGAGAGGGAAGAGGGAGGGAGGAAGGGAGGAGAAAATGGTAGAGATTAGAATCTGAGTGAGAAGTCAGAAGTCCTAGTCCCAAAGAAAAAGATAAAAGATAGTGCAGTTAGGTCAGCCCAACATAGAGCAAGCCAAAATACACTTTATTTCCAGTCTTTTTGTTCCTCTTTTGGCCCCTAATTGTTGCATGCCTCTCTCTCTCTCTCTCTCTCTCTCTGTGTGTGTGTGTGGTGGGGGGCGGGGCCGGGGGGGCGGATGTTGCTTGCTTAAATAAACAAGAAAAATCTCTGGAAAAATACATAAGAAACTGATAACACTTTGTTTCCAGGAAGGGAACTTCTTGTACCTTCTGAATGTCAAGTGAAGTGGAAGTACTACCTATGCAATCGATATATAAATAAAATGTATAAAAAGCAGAATGCTTCTCAACTCATGGGATAAGGACACAGTGGTCCCTGTCTTAGAAGCAGTGAATGTCAGGTTGTAGGTGACAATTTATTAGTGAATGAAACATTTCTAAATGACAATCACAATGGGAGATCTCACAATCTCACATTCACACACACACCACTTCCAATATATGGCAAAGAGGTTTTAGTTTTGAATCGAGAAGATGTAAATCTTGTTTTTGAGACAGTGTCTCGCTGTCATCCAGGCTGGAGTGCAGTGGCACGATCTCAGCTCACTGCAACCTCTGGCTCCTGGGTTCAAGCAAGTCTCCTGCCTCAGCCTCTGGAGTAGCTGGGATTTCAGGCATGCGCCACCATGCCTGGCTAATTTTTTTATTTTTAGTAGACAGGGTTTCGCCATGTTGGCCAGGCTGGTCTCGAGCTCCTGAGCTCAAGTGATCCACCTGCCTATGCCTCCCAAAGTGCTGGGATTACAGGCGTGAACCACCATGCCCGGCCGTAAATCTTTAATAATACTTCTATTTTAATAATTGTTAAAATAACACATACCAAATATAGAAAATATTTTTAAATATTCTTTAAAAAATAAAAGTAACTTTAATCCCATAACCAGAATTAGTTATTTCAAGTACTCACTCTGCTCAGACAGGATAGATAGATATCACAGACCATTCATTGGTCATATCTGACTTAACCTCAATATGAAATTGGCCCAGAAAGAGATAATTTCTTTTTAAAGAATCTGCCAGCCTGAATCCATAGCTTGATATTCTGAATATTCTGAATATTTTTTATTTAGCATCCTTCAACAAATAGAGCCACAATTTTTTAGCTGTCTTGAGGTAGGCAAATATCTGTTTTTGGTTTTGTTTGTTGTTTTTGTTTGAGACAGAGTCTCCCTCTGTTGCCCAGATTGGGGTGCAGTGGTGCAACCTCAGCTCACTGCAACCTCTGCTTCCCAGGTTCAAGTGATTCTCCTGCCTCAGCCTCCGAGTAGCTGGGACTATAGGTGTGCAGCACCACACCTGGCTAATTTTTCTATTTTTGTAGAGACAGGGTTTCGCCAGGTTGGCCAGGCTGGTCTCGAACTACTGACCTCAGGTGATCCACCTACCTCGGCCTCCCAAAGTGTTGGGATTACAGGCATGAGCCACTGCGCCTGGCCGAGGTAGATAAATATCTGATTCCCGCAATACAGGAGATTCTCTAAGATCCCCTCAGAAAGTAGACTTTTCCTAATCTGGATGGATTGAGGTCAAGCTTTTCCAGAAAAGAAGTGGTCACGGTCAACCATACCAACCATAGGCTCTTCCATGGCCCACTGCTGATGGAGAAGTTCCAACCTTGAACAAGGTCATCTGCAACCCTTCACTGCCAGTTGATATCCACTCAACACTCCCTCCAAAGAAAGAAACATTCAGCTTATTTTACTGCTTTATATCCCTTAAGGTAAACTCCCTTTGGAAGGCTAAAGGAAATCCAGGGATGCCACAAGCAGAAGCAATGGGAAGTGTATTGTTTAGCACTATTTGAAGGTGCAGTCCCCCAGTACAGCACACAAAGTATTGATAGCATTTGCAAGAATTGGGCTCACTTCCTTTTTATCACTATTTGGAAAGTAAACCCATGAAAGGCAAGGCTTTGGAGTCAAATAGATGAGGACCCAATTCCTGGTGCAGCCAATTATTTAACTGAGACTTCGGGCAAGATTTTTTATCTCTTTAAGTTTCTATTTCCTCATCCATGAAATAAGGATAATAACGCCTTCCTTATAGAGTTTTTGTGAGGTATAAATGAGAGAATATAAAAAAAATTAACCCAGTGCATACTACGTGGTGCACTGAACAAATCTCTTCTGTTATCATTGTCCACATATTGTGGAAACAAGGGTTCCTGTCTCGTAGGTGAGTAAACACTACTCAAAGTTTCCAGGGACTCAAACTCTTATATTCTACATCTCTGGGCTCTAAAGCAGTTGACTTTTTAGAGCCAGCAAAGTAACAGCTGGTATCTTGGGCTCCATCTAGTTCTATCCTACAACTCCTATACCCCACATCCCATAAGAGAGCTAGCAATACATTCACATAAAGGAATGAATTTTATCATTTAGGATTTAACTGGATCACGGGTAAGCTGTCGTTAAGAGAACTCTGAACAAATAAAAACTTGTTGGTTTTAACATTTTTTTCTAAAACCCCAAACAGCCTGAGAAGCTTAGCAAAGAGAAGCCAGGAATTTTTAAAAAATCCCATTGGTCCCATTTAAAAATAAAGGGCTACTAACATCAGCTGCCATCTTCCCTCAGCCCCTAAAGGACTGAGCAAGTGACTTCAGGGAACTTGGGAGTTCCCACTCTCTCTTTTCTATATCATTGTACTGAAGTTCTCAAGGTCACAAAATTTAGAACTCTTTAAAATGACAAACAAAGCACATTTCCTGTATTCCACAGCAGTGAAAAATGTCAGCATATAAGGCACTTGTGTTCAAAAATGAACATTTTCCCACCAATATAAAGAGAGAGCAAGGCACATTGGCTAAATTCCAACTTGCTTGATATGTTCTGTAAATTCTTCCACTCTGTTCCTAAAAGGAGTCCATGAGAATATGTACTATACTCCCACAGCTTTTCCCTTTTCCCTGTACCTTCATTCCCACCCCACCCCTACCAAATAACAATAACTAAGAAAAAAAATTCAGATGTCTTGCATTTGTGTGATCGGCTTTTGTTTAAATAGGTTATATCCTGTTTATTTTATGAGTAGAGAAATTAGAATGAAGTAATTCAGATCATTTATACGAGGCATTGTTGTACTGAATAAAATAAGGACTATAGGACCAAAAGTTAAGTTCTACCTTCAATATTTCAATGTAAATTGAATGATTTGAGGACACACACACACACGCCAAAAAAAAAACAGTATATCTAACCCCAGTAAAAATTTCTTTCTAATAGAAATTAACATGAATCTGTAAGCTATGGGTCAGCTACCTGTAGGAAACCTATTGAAAAGGCACAGCAGGTACAAGGGAGAAGGGGCGGAATCTCGGGTGATTCCTCCATTAGGAGCCAGTGACATCCCAGCGTCATATCCCTTGGTTAGTGTGACTGTACAATCCATTTGCCAGGCACAATCGTGGCTTATGCCTGCAGCCCCAATTTAAAGATGGACCCCTCCTTCACCCTACTGATGGGGAACATTATAAAGGTGTCGAATGTTCCACGGTGGGTGACAGAGAGAGGATTTGTTTCTCAGTGCAGACAAAATATAGGTGAGTTGATATTTTGCAGAGAATGATGAAAGGCATGAACAGCAATAGAGCAGAGCTAATGTTGCACAGGAAACGGTCTAGGAGGGTTACTGTCCCACAGGATCATCATAGCATGTTACAACCCTTTGCCCTTTGAACTCTGTGTGTTTTGTGCTTTGGGTATTTGCTTGCATTTACAGCATTCTCTGTCATACTTGTAGCTTTGTGTCTGTATCCACACAGAGAGTATTTCTTCTAATAAGATGCAGATTCCTTATGGAAGAGATAATGCCTTTTTTTCTTTAGTATCCTTCACCCCACAGTGACAGGAAGAGGTTTGTATGCAGAGAAGCAGGTAATAAGCTCTTACATCTCCCATTAGAATGTTGTAATTGAGGTTGTTCACTGCCTACCATTTCGTACTGATGTCTGGGCACAGAAGCCAACCGCATTTCCCAGACTCCCTTATGGTTCAGAGTGTCATGTGACTCAGTTCTCACCCAACAGACTGTGAATGGAAATGACATGTGTCACTTCTAGGCTTGAGCGTTAGAAAGTGGCCATGCCTTTTCTGAATTATTTTGTCCTTTCCTACCAGCAAACCTACTCACCACCCAAGCTTCAACCATGTAGCAATGACAAGACCATAGTTGATGGTGGAGAAACCCAGTAGAAGGAAACTGGGTCCTTGATAGCTGGTGTGGAGCAGAGTGGCCTGCCAACTGGAGTGTCTCTTTGGACTATCATATGAGAGAGGAATACAGTTCTAACTTTAACCACTAAACTATTGCTGAGTCTCAATTACTATAGCTAACCCTAAACCAACTATAGCTAACCCTAAACCAACTCAGAGAAATACGAACTCCAATAGGTCAGGGATCTTACCTGCCTTGTTTATACCTGGCAGAAATAGGCATTAACAACTATCTGTTGAACTAATAAATGAAATTGCCCCCCGGAAATGTGAATGAGGAAAAATTTACGGATGAGACTAACAGGCCCTGCCTAGATGTCACTAGGAAATTTATCTAAAATGGAAACATTGCTAACCACATTATTAGCTTAGAATTGTAATTTTTAATTGTGAAAATAAAATAATATGATGAAGTTGAGTATTTAAGGGAAAAATCTGGATTTAAGTATTTAAGGGAAAAATCTGATTGGCCCATTTTTCTCCAACACTGTTAATAGGAGACAGTTCCTGACCCAGTCTGCTTGACATATACAGCTGTGTAGAGAAGAGAATGAAGGATAAACCTAGCACAGATTGATGAAAACATGCTAACATTATCCAACTCTTTTTGTTCTGCTTATGATTTCACTGAGTGATCTTCCCATATTCTTTGATCTTCTAAGCAAACTTTCCCATTAGAAGATAAAGAAAAACAGAAGCACTTATTCACCACTGCATATCAGCCCAATTGTTACCTGTATCCATGTATCAGTTAGGATCAACTAGGTTCTGTTGCAATAACAAAAATTCTAAAATCTACATGCTATACTGGAATAAAGTTTTAATTATTGCTAATGCTTACATGCCCATTATAGGTTCATGAGTAGGCAGGCTATGCTCACTGTAATGATCCAGGGATCTAGGATGATAGGATACTCACTACCTCAAATGTTGTCAGTTTCTGTGCAGTAAGGAAGCAGAGTGAGTTGTGGAGGGTCTTGAACCAGCAATTAAATGTTCCAGCTAACGTGACAATAGGCTTAGCTTGCTGGGGACTGTCCTGATTTAGCACTGTAATTCTCACAACCTGGGAAACCCCTCAGTCTCAGGAAACTAGGACACTTGGTCACCTTCGCTGTAGCCCAGATGTGACATATCTCATTTCTACTCACAACTTAATGTCAAGACCCAGTCATGTGTATCCTCTGCCCAACTACATGGGGGCCAAGAGGTATAATCTGAAAATGCACCCAGAAGTAGAAAGAACCAGAAATAGTTGACAAGCAGTATGAGCATAAACTCTGATCATAAATTGGTATTCTACTTTACAAATCACTCTCTCATGAATTTATTTTTTTACTCCTTATTTTTGATTTCAGGGGAACTTGGCTATATGAGTCAATTCTGAATTTCTATCTCTATGCTGAATTATGCAGGAGCTGTAGAGATAAGTAAGCTTTAAGCCTTGCCCTCAATAGAGTTTTAAATTAATAGGGGAAAGAAGATACTAACATTATAAGATGAATGCAAAAGTACATAGAAAAGGCTGAGATGTTAAGAGTAGAGAGGAATCACACCCAGTTCAAAAGTCAATCAGGCGAATAATTCAGAAAGAATAATATTACCCCATATGATAGTATTCATCAGAGACATCAGCACACAAAAAATCAGAACCATACCATCATGCCCTCCAAGAAACCTTGCCCAAATATCAAACCCTCCACCAAATCTTCCAAATTTAAGACAATTAAAACTGATCCCAAAGGCTGGGTTTGTTACTTACATGTTATTATCCTAGCCTTCATATTTTACAAACCTTTGAAAAAAATTTATTTTCACTCACTCCATACTTATAGCATGCTATGTCATTTTACCAGTGTTATTTTTGCCATCACTTTTAGGAAATCTCTGCATTATTCTAAAATTCTTCAACAACATCCCTATAAGTGAAAACTGGCATTGATGTGTGGGGATGTTTTGTTCTCTGATAATTATTCTTAATAAAAATGACAAGTCTGTACACTGCCTACTTGCAGTTGACGGGGGAGGTGTCATGCGTGTTACCGCAATTAACCAACTAGTAACTTAGAAACAGATTTAAAAGAAAGAGATGTCGACTGGCCTTGGTGGCTCATGCCTGTAATACCAGCATTTTGGGAGGCCAAGGCAGGAGGATAACTTGAGGCCAGGAGTTCGAGACCAGCCTGGGCAAGAGTGAGACCCTGTCTCTACAAAAAATACAAAAATTAGCTTGACATGGTGGCATGTGCCTGTAGTCCCAGCTACGCAGGAGCCTGTGGAAGGAGGATCACTTGAGCCAGGAAGGTTGAGGCTTCAGTGAGCCATGTTCATGTCACTGTACTCCAGCCTGAGTGACTAAGCAAGATCCTGTCTGGGAAAGGAAAAAAAGAGAGAGAGAGACAGACAGGAAGGAAGGAAGGAAGGAAAGAAGGAAGGAAGGAAGGAAGGAAGGAAGGAAGGAAGGAAGGAAGGAAGGAAGGAAGGAAGGAAGGAAGGAAGGAAGGAAGGAAGGAAGGAAGGAAGGGATGTCTTCATGTTCCTCTCTGTGTGGGACCAGGAGGGGGCTTGCAGTAATCAGGCAAGATTTTCTACATTTTCTATCAACAGATCGTTGGTGGCAGGCCCTTTTTCCAGCCAGATTTTGGGAATGCAGTCCTGGAAAATGGCATCTGCAGTGGGTGAGGCTCACGGCCCTGTTTGCAGTTTCCTCCAGGATCTCAGGAGAATCTGTCACCAGAAAGGCAACTAGTACTTGAAAGTGTTTCCAGTTCTTCCACAGCTTTCAGGCTGCAAACAACTGTGGAATGGAAATCTGTTGCACAAATTGAGAAAGGGCCAGATGCAACCCGATAAAGGGATTTAAACTTTTTTGGGAGCCTTGTGTCCCTCAGTGAAAGGCATTTGGCAGTCTCCTGCCCCCCTCTCACTCCGTGTCCTCCCTCAGTGTCTTTCTACTCCCAGATGGTCGTTCCACAAGTCCCCCCAATCAGCTCCCCTCCAGCAACACAGCAATAGCATAAACCTGGACTCCCAAAGGAGATGAGGCAGCCTCTGTATATATGAGTCTCATTATCCAAAAGCTTCAGGGAAAATCATTCATTCACAAACACTTATTGGACCCTACTAGGGATCAGACACTGTGCAATAAGCCTGGGGCGCAAAGATAATTAAGACATGGTCCCTGACACTAGAGATCCCTTCAGACTTACATGATAGACAGAAAGACAAGTGAGTCCAATGCGGAAAGAGCTATAATAGAGATGCAAACCAAGTGCCAACCCAGGAGAGGAGTGGTGTTTGACCTAGGTCTTCAAGGATAGTGAAATGGTAACCGAGAAAGGGGCCCTTCTTGGCAAAGCAAATAGCATGGAGGTAGAAAAGGGTTGGGCATGTTTGAAAAGCTGCAAGAAGTTTGGGGTGGTGGAAGTACCAAGGGGCAATGAGAAGGGGAAAAGTTTTTTCATTCATTCAGCAAATATTTACTAGATGTCCTGCTGAATCTCATGTTTGGTGTTAGAGATATAACAGAGAATAAGACAAGGCTTAGACCTTGAGCTTCTAGTAGAAGGAGACAGTCAAGAAACGAGCAAAAAAATAAAGACGAATTTCAGGCAGGGTGCAGTGGCTCACACCTGGAATCCCAGCGCTTTGAGAGGCTGAGGTGAGCAGATCTCTTGAGGTCAGAAGTTTGAGACCAGCCTGGCCAACATGATGAAACCCCATCTCTACTAAAAATACAAAAGTTAGCCGGGTGTGGTGGTACATGCCTATAATCCCAGCTACTTGGGAGGCTGAGGCAGGAGAATCACTTGAACCTGGGAGGCAGAGGTTGTAGTGAACCAAGATTGCACCACTGCACTCCAGCCTGGGGGACAAAGTGAGACTGTCTCAAAAAAAAAAAAAAGAAAGAAAGAAAGAAAAAGAAAAAAAGATGAATTTCAGAAGGAGATAACAGCAAGAAAGATAATAAAACAGAAAATGTGAGGGCGATGGAAAGGGACCATTGTTAGACAGTGGTCAGAGATAGCCCTAATGCGAGGAATGCATTTTGGCTAGGAACCTGATACAAAACAGGCAATGACATAACGTCCTAGGGAGAGAGATTCCAAGCAGCCTGAACAAGCAAGTGGGAGGATGGTGGAGTGAGGAAGACAGTGGAGTGAATAGCCTTGCCCACTATGATGATTGCTTAGAAATTCAAGGTCTTACTCATAATTGGCTTACCAATGGCAAAAAGAGTGATGATTTTGGAGGTCTATTCAGTTGGTGGCCCTATAACATACCCAGAACATATACAAATAATCTCTGACAGGGCCAAGCAAGGTGGCTCACGTCTGTAATCCCAGCACTTTGGGAGGCCGATGTGGGTGGATCACCTGAGGCCAGGAATTCGAGAGCAGCCTGGCTAACATGGTGAAACCCCATCTCTACCAAAAATACAAAAATTAACCACACGTGGTGGTGCACGCCTGTAATCCCAGCTACTCAGGAGGCTGAGGTGAGAGAATCACTTGAACCTGGGAGGTGGAGGCTGCAATGAGCCAAGATCGCACCACTGCCCTCCAGCCTGGGGGAAAGAGGGAGACTCTGTCTCAAAATAGATAAATAGATAAAAATAAAATCCCTGACAGAGCTAAACATCAACTTTCTAACACCTAGGTACTTAAAATTCTTATTTGAAGAATTTTCTAAAGAAAATGCTACCACGTATGCAGCCACTCAAGAAAGGAGGTCAGTGCTAATAAGGTATAATGTGAAGAGGACTAAAAAGGAAAATAATCGTTCTATATCCCAAGTGGACGGAATCTTAAGAATTGTCAAATCTAACCATTCCCCTAAAACCCCATTTCACAGATGGAAAAAAAAAAAGGATCAGAGTGTTCAAGTCACAAACTAAATCAATGGCAGAGCTAGAACCAGAGAGAACCCAGGTCTCTTAACTTCCAGGTTTAATTCTCTTGCTAGTTTGTTTTAGAAAAACTCAAGCACTTAAGCAACATTAACCTATGCAACTGAACTAAGAAAGAACACATACTACTCCTATTCATTTCCATTTAAATAGAATCACCAACAATAGCAGGGCATAGAAAAGTTTATCTGTGAACAGCCTTGGACTTTATTAAATAGACTGTATATTTCCTCTGCCCCACTCCCACCTGCAAGCACAGAAACAGCACCTGCTAGCAAGGACTTTGGAGAGCGAAGTTTTACTGTGTACTCAGTTTCAGAGGTGGAAAAATCAACTCTAAAATCAATAATCATTTTGCAATCAAGTAGGAGACGTTAAAATGGAAGTATTTCTTACTCTTGGGGAGGGGTTCTCTCCACCGTTTTCATCAGATGGTAGTAGCCACAGAAACCTACTTTCCTTATACAAGTTGAAAAGCCATTTCCAACTTCTCCATATGGAAAATGAAGAAAATATTTTGCCTTGAGAAACTTTTGGCATTTTCCCTTCCTGGTTGTGATCCATGCAGCCTGAGAAAAGCCAGTGTCATACATACTATTTTGGTAGATCTAACGCCAATGCTGAAAGAAGTAAAATTAACTACAAGTGAGGGAGAGAGATTCAACCGTAAGTTGTGTTCGAACTGGTTTCCATTTGGTTTTGTGGTGGAGAGGCAGTCTTGGTTCCTGCACAGGCTTTTGGGTTATTTCATAAATGCTCTCCTTCGAAGCCCTGTGAGGTTCTTCTATGTGATTAAAGTCACCAAGAAGTTTTATGATTGAAAACTCCCCTTGGCTTAGGATTTATTTAGATACTCCTCTGACATGCTCTTGCTAACTCTGTAGCTCTGGTGGGAATTGTACAAGGAAATTTACTCATAAGTCACAAAACCAAGCTAATATGACAAGCAGAGAAGAGCCATCTGGCAAATTGTTTCTAAAACACTTTCCTCATATTTGTTCAATTCTGTTTCCCTGCAAGGCATTTAACAGAAGATCCAGCACACACAGTTAAACCAATTCTGAAAGTTCCCCAAAGCTTTTTGGGTGGGTATCTAGGGTGAGAAATTATTTAAAGACTTACAGGTGTAAAATAAAGTCTTAAGAATAAAGACAGAGTCCTCAGTGCTGGGAGATTTAATTATGGAATTGTGAAAGAGATTTGGGCATTACCTCTTTGGTCCCATTGTCTTTCTTTGGTCCCAGAGGTTTCTAGGACTCCCAATGAGTGATGAAACAAAACCAGCCTTTGGTAGATTGAGTGCTAGACTGTACTTGCCTTGAAGTTCACAAGAGGCCCTGAATAAGGGAAAAAGAAGGCCACAGGAGCGCCACTCCCCCAGCCTTACGACGCAGAACCAGCATTTGCAGCACATCATTCTACCTGAGTGAAGAGGGATGAAAATAAAAAGGTTCCAGACTCCCATTCCAGCCAATAGTGGATAGGGAGCAGAAACCATTAGACAAGATAGAATCAAGCTCTGAAAAGTCTTTAACTAATAAGGTACCAGACCTACTCCATTTCAAAATGCAAAAATGGTTTACATCACTCTAGATACCCTGTTCAGGCCCTGGGACTCTGAAATGCTTACAGCCTTCAAATGGGTCTTGTTTTAGCATCTGATCATTAACAAGTACAATCCCCCCTCCACCTTTTTTTAGAGATCATGTCTTGTTCTATTGCCCAGGCTGGAGTGCATTGGTGTGATCGTGGTTCAATGCAGCTTCTAAATCCTGGCCTCAAGCAATCCTCCCGCCTCAGCCTCCCGAGTAGCTGGGATTACACGCATGTGCCTCTGCTTCTGGCCATGCGGTCTCCATTTCTTACTTTGGTTTTAATTCACGGCTTAATTAGTGAAGGCCACATTGACTCTTTGGGTTTGGAATACCAAAGTTGAACTTCACCCCACACCCCGCCCCCGAGTTTGCCTCCCCTATGTCTCTGCCCTTTCCTCCCCATACCTCATTCCAGCCTCACCTCAGAAACACAGGTGTGGACCTGTCCCCAGCGTCAGCTGCTCTGACCACTCAGCAGCTGACAGCACAAGCTGATGGTGCTGACAGCTGTTATTACCCAGAGCTCCTAAGGAGAGATGCCAGAGGTAGAGACCTGCCAAGCCGGTAAAATTTGTTTTAGCAAAGCAAAGTGAAGAATCTACAAAATAGGAGCCTCTGGCCCAGGGTGAATGAAGGGTTTCAGCAGAGTCCCCAGCTCTCATCTCTCCCCTACGTGTGGGAAATCCCCAGGACTGCTTGATCACACTGACCATTCCTGGATTCTCTCCACTCAAAGGTGAGCAGTGAGCCTCATGAATCTATTAGTGCTGGGAATACAACAGGAAAGGGTGCTGGTTATATGTTCAAGTGTCCACTGTCCCAGAAGGAAGTAGTTGGCTTAAATTCTCATATCAAGGACCGCAAATGTTCCTACTTCAATTTCTCATCTCTTAGGTAGAGATGATCAGAGCTCACCCCACAATCCTCTCTGCACCTACTCTCTCCACAACTTTAGGTCTGTCACCCTTTGGAGAGGAAGAATTTACTTTTTAAAGAAAAATATCTATAAATAGGATAACTGGGAGGAATTGGAAAGTTTTAAAATTAAACAACTTTGTTTCAAATAAAGTGACCAATTTCTAGACATTCTTATACTGACCTCCCAAGACAGCTTGATACGTAATATGCATCTTGAAAATGTATTTTTCCAGTAGCTATCTACACATGCATAGTCGATTTTCTTTTTTTTTATTTTATTATTATTATGCTTTAAGTTTTAGGGTACATGTGCACAACGTGCAGGTTTGTTACATATGTATACATGTGCCATGTTCGTGTGCTGTACCCATTAACTCATCATTTAGCATTAGGTATATCTCCTAATGCTATCCCTCTCCCCTCCCCCCTCCCCCCACCCCACAACCATCCCCGGTGTATGATGTTCCCCTTCCTGTGTCCATGTGTTCTCATTTTCAATTCCCACCTATGAGTGAGAACATGTGGTGTTTGGTTTTTTGTCCTTGCCATAGTTTGCTGAGAATGATGGTTTCCAACTTTATCCATGTCCCTACAAAGGACATGAACTCATCCTTTTTTACGGCTGCATAGTATTCCACGACATGCATAGTCAATTTTCTAATTACCTATTTTGATAAGGGTTAGAGATAGTCTGATGACTTAAAACTTTATTTTAAGATTGAGTAGTGCTCTAACTTATTTTCTTCCTTTTTTTATTTTTATTTATTTATTTATTTTGAGACTGAGTCTCACTCTGTCGCCCAGGCTGGAGTGCAGTGGCGTGATCTTGGCTCACTGCAGCCTCCGTCTCCCAGGTTCAAGTGATTCTCCTGCCTTAGCCTTCTGAGTAGCTAGGACTACAGGCACTAGACACCACACCTGGCTAAATTTTATATTTTTAGTAGAGATGGGGTTTCACCATGTTGGCCAGGTTGGTCTCAAACTCCTGACCTCAAGTGATCCACCTGCCTCGGCCTCCCAAAGTGCTGGGATTCCAGGCATGAGCCACTGCGCCTAGCCCTCTAACTTATTTTCAAAGCGAATAAATGTCATCCCGTTTGATCTTCTCATCTGTCACCTGAGGGAGGAAGGAGAATAAACTGGGTAATAAACCCAGACGTGCCCCCTATTGCAGAAGAGGTCTCAAGTTTTCTGCTTATTCGGCGTTCACAGTTTCACTAGCCTCTCTGAGATTTTCCAAACCACATTTCCACCCATGAGGCCAAACTCCATTTTCATACATTCACTAGAGATGCCTCCTGACTTGAAGGTCAGAAGTTTTTTTCCCCTGCATTCCCCGTCTATCCTCTGGTCAGGCTGAAAGAGTGAGTAAATTGTAAAAACAGGGCCAAGAAGAAAATCCTCTCTCTGGTGGCTCTTCTGGCCCCTCTAACCAGCCCCTCATCCACCACATCCAACCCCAAGTGATCAGTTCTTACCAAATCAGGCTTTAAAAAGCAGGACGGAGCACCGACTACCAGAGTAGTGGAGAGGAAGTGATCAGAGAGTTCTGCTGAGTATTACCTACATTGGGGAATCCAAAGAGTCCATCAATGCCTTACTGGAATGTGAAGAAGTAAATTCAGATCATCGAGTGTCCCGGATGCCAAGTGCACTACAGGTGCTCGAATACAATGCGTGTTTTGAGACAGAAGAGTTCAAACCAGAAGAGAAAGCACTGTCAGAGGGCCCGTGAGATCTGGCTGCAGTCAGCCCCTGGCTAGATACCTGGCTGGGGCCTGGCCGAACAGCAGCCTTTAAAGGATTGTGAAGAAGACAAGTGTTTCAATATGGACAGCGGAAGACGGAAACGTTTGCAGTTTGTCCAGGGAATTTGCGTCTTTTTCTTTGTTCTACTCACAGTATGACAGGCCCCTGACATAGTTGGGAAATAGACACAAACACAAAGTGCCCTAAAAGAATGAAATTTGTGAAAACAGGAGGTGATGCAGGGTGAGGCAAAGAGGAGACACTGACAATACATGTTGTGCCCAGCAATTTTCCCCTTCTGAAAATGTGTTCTCAGAACTCACTGGACAAGTACATATGAGCAAATAGACATTATTACATTATCTTAGCATTAATTCTAATAGCAAAAAAAACTATTACTAGGATACAAGTTAAATCAATTGTGATGTATCCATAAAATAAAATACTATTGAACTATTTTAAAACAATATTATAAAAACAACAATGGTCTGGGTGCAGTGGTTCACTCCTGTAATCCCAGCACTTTGGGAGGGCCAAGGCAAGAGGACCGCTTGAGCCCAGGTATTCGAGACCAGCCTGGGCAACATGGTGTAACCTCGTCTCTACCAAAAAAAAATACAAAAATAAGCCAGGTATAGTGGCATGCACATGTAGTCCCAGCTACTCGGGAGGCTGAGGTGGGAAGATCACTTGAGCCCGGGAGACAGAGATTTCATTGAGCCATGATTGCATCACCACACTTCAGCCTGGGCCACAGGCCACAGAGCAAGACCCTATCTCAAAAAATAAAAACAAAAAACCAACAATAACAACATTGTAAATCTATATATCAACATGGTTAAATGTCTACAACATGGTAAGTTAAAAATCAAGGTACCAAGTGGCGTTTGTGGTATGATTCCGTGTTTCAGTTGTTAAAAAAATAAGCACTTGCGTGATGTAAATTTTTGTTAAAAAAACTGTTTATATATTACAATGAGACAGGGAAGATACATACTGTAATGTTATTAGTAATCATGGGTAGACAGTGGGATTCTTTTTTATGCACAGAATGTCATTTTTTTTTTAAAAATGGAGTCTCGCTCTGTCGCCCAGGCTGGAGTGCGGAGGTGGCGCCATCTCTATTCACTGCAACCTACGCTCCCAGGTTCAAGTGATCCTCCTGCCTCAGCCTCCTAAGTAGCTGTGATTACAGGCACCTGCCTCCTGGCCTGGCCAATTTTTTGCACTTTTAGTAGAGACAGAGTTTCACCATGTTGACCAGGCTGTTCTCCAACTCCTGACTTCAAGTGATCTGCCTGCCTTGGCCTCACAAAGTGCTGGGATTATGGGCAAAATGTCTTACTAGTCTGAACTTTTTTTTTTTTTTGAGACAGGATCTCACCCAGGCTGGAGTGCAGTGGCGCGATCTCGGCTCACGCAACCTCTGCCTCCCTGGTTCAAGCGATTCTCCTGCCTCAGCCTCTCAAGTAGCTGGGATTACAGGCTCATGCCACCATGCTTGACTAATTTTTTGCATTTTTAGTAGAGACAGGGTTTCGCCATGTTGGTGAGGGTGGTCTCGAACTCCTGGCCTCAGATGATCTGCTCACCTTGGCATCCCAAAGTGCTGGGATTACAGGTGTGAGCCACCGCACCTGACTGAACTTTTTATAATGAACATATATTAGCCATATATTCGCACACTCCCAATCTAAGTTAATTTCCCTCTATAAGAAAGCCGGGCCTGGGCTTGCTTCTGGAGCACACATAGTGTGCACACCAGCTTGTGGGGGTCACCTGTGCGTGTCCTTCCGCCCTATCACGTGGCTGTCACCCATACCTGGAACGTAGGATGCTCCGAGGACTCTGCTTCTGCTCTCAGCTATTTTTTGGAACAGACTTGAAGACTTGTCATTTGGGTCACCTATCAGACGAAAAGAAAAACAGCAAATGAGTCAGAGAAACCACATATAAGGAAAAATAAAATAAGCTCCCTAACCTCAAATACATGAATATGAATTTGGATGCCATGTAGTTCCCCCCTGGGGGTCAAGTTTGTAATGATTGGCAAAAAAGAGAGAGAGAGAGAAAAAGAGAGACAGAACCTGGTTTCAGGTGTATAAAGATCAGATAAAGCAAGGCTTTATTTGAAGTAAAACAAACGCAAAAGGAGAAAATTATGTATTGCGACATTTTATGAGGATCTCGTCTTCCTTTTCTTCCCCTCAACTCTCAACTGCTAAGCTCTTTAATGTATGGGCATATTATAATTTCTGTGATTTCCCCAAGCAAAGACCTGGACAGGCAGATAAAACTTTTCTTGGGCAGGAGGATGTGAAGAATTAGGGGTAAGGTAGGCAGAGAGGAGAAAGGCAAACAGAAACAAAAAAAGCTAGAGGCAGACCTGAGTATCCTGAGTTGAAATTGGGGGTTATTTGGGTTTTTGTTAAACAAAGCTGAAGAGTGAAGACACAGGGTGGACCCCAAATTCTGAAGTCCTGGTGCATCTAAAACCCATCACTTAGTCCTGGTGCAGTGGCTCATGCCTGTAATCCCAGCCCTTTGAGAGGCTGAGGTGGGAGGATCACTTGAGGCCAGGAGTTTGAGACCAGTCTGGGCAACTGAGTGAGACCCCTATCTGTACAAAAATTTAAAAAAATAGCAGAGCGTGATGTCACATGCCTGTAGTCCCAGCTACTCAGGAGGCTGAGGTGGGAGGATCGCTAGAGCCCAGGAGTTGGAGACTGCAGTGACCTATTGTTGTGCCACTGCACTCCAGCCTGGGTGACAGAGCAAGATCCCGTCTGGTAAGAAAAAGCCCAGAATTTTACATGAAAGAGGGAGGCACCTGTGTGTGGGTGTGAAACAATGAACTCCATCATTTCACAGTATGTGAAAGAGGGAAAGAATCATCCAAGATTCCACAGAGAAGGAGAAAAAGAAGAAAACTGAATTTCTCTCCAAAACCTCTGCACAGACAAGTCTCTTTCTGGAAGCAAGGCAAGGGGTGGTATGGGTGGGTCCGGGTCTGTCCAGAGCCCTGGAGAAGGTGAAGGTTACCTGGTTGGCCCCCGCAATGGATGCTATGGCATTAGAGGCTTTAGCAGTGCACAGGGACTCTGCAACTCTTTGTTGCTCAGAGACAAGCCAACCAAAGGCCTCTTCACGTCTCTTAAGTCCGAGAGTGGGATGAGGGGCGGGGGACGGTCCGAGAGCGGGATGGGAGGTGGAGGACAGTTTTTTTTTTAAAAGAAAGGAGATGGCTCTTTTACTTTCCTTCCTTTTTAAGGAAGGAAATTTCTGGTTGTTGTTCACTCCCGATTTCCTTTCCTATTATTTCCACCTCCTATTCCCACACATCATCTTAAGAAACACAGCTTCCTCCCTAAACAACTGCCCTGATCTGAGGCCTTATCCTGCTGTCTGACACAATCTTGACTTTTTCATGCCAAAACAAAAATCAGAGGAGGAGACGGTTAATAGGTACAAAAAAAAAAAAATAGAGTGAATAAGATCTAGTATTTAATAGCACAACAGGGTGACTATATTCAGTATGTGTGTTTGTATTTATTTATTTTTTTATTTTTTATTTTTTTTTGAGATGGGGTCTCACTCTGTCACCCAGTCTAGAGTGCAGTAATGTGATCACGGCTCACTGCAGCCTCGAGCTCCTGGGCTCAAGTGAAACTCCTACCTCAGCATTCCACGCAGCTTTGATCACAAGCACACACCATCACACCCAGCTCATTTTTTAAATTTTTTGTAGAGATGGGATCTCGCTATGTTGCCCAGGCTAGTCTTGACCTCCTGAGTACAAGCAATCCCCCTGTCTCGGCCCCCCAAAGTGCTGGGATTAGGCGTGAGCCACCACACCCAGCCTCAATAATAATTTAATTGTACATTTTTAACATAACTAAAAGGCTGGGTGTGGTGGCTCACATCTGTAATCCCAGCACTTTGGGAGTCTGAGGTAAGTAGATCACCTGAGGTCAGGAGTTCAAGACCAGCCTGACCGACATGGAGAAACCCTGTCTCTACTAAAAATACAAAATTAGCCTGGAGTGGTGGCACATGCCTGTAAATCTCAGCTACTTGGAAGGCTGAGGCAGGAGAATTGCTTGAGTCTGGGAGGTGGAGGCTGCGGTGAGCCAAGATTGTGCCACTTCACTTCAGCCTGGGTGACAGAGGAAGACTTCCTCTCAAAAAAATTAAAAATTGAAATAAAATAACTAAGAGTGTAATTGGATTGTTTGTAATACAAAGGATAAATGCTTGAGGGGATGCATATCTCATTTATCCTGATGTAATTATTACACATTGTATGCCTTTATCAAAATATCCCATATACCTCATTAATATATACACCTATTTAAAAATTTTTTAATTAAAAAATTAAAAATCAGAAAATCAGTCTTCAGAAAAAAAGTTATTTAACAAATTTCAGCAAATGGTTTGTGAAAGTCAAACATTCCCAACGCCACCCACTACACCTCTGTGAACTAGGTGCGCTTTTTGGTGGTGTTGTTGTTGTTTTTGTTTTTGTTTTTGTTTTGAGACAGAATCTTACCGTGTCGCCGAGGCTGGAGTGCAGTGGTAGGATGTCAGCTCACTGCAATCTCTGCCTCCCGGGTTCAAGTGATTCTTGAGCCTCAGCCTCCCAAATAGCTGGAATTACAGGCGTGCCCACCACACCCAGCTAATTTTTGTATTTTTCATAGAAATAAGTTTTTACCATGTTGGCCAGGCTGGTCTCAAACTCCTGGCCTCAAGTGATCTGCCCACCTCAGCCTCCCAAAGTGCTGGGATTACGGGTGTGAGCCACCACGCCTGGCTGTGAAGTAGATTTTGTTATGCCCCATGTTTACAGGAAGAATGTGAGGCTCAGGGAAGTTTGTGAGCATCATGAGTAAGGATATTTCACAATGACACCGGAGGCCAGGCTGTTGCACAGCCCCAGAGGCCTCAGTCTCTCCTTTGTAATCTGATAAGGACCTATCATTCCGAGGCACTAGGGTAATGGACATCTGGAATATTTTTGATGAAAAACTCAGAGGGAAACCTCTTTGAAAAATTCCTGAGTCTCTCTGTTTTGCTGAATCTCCCTCTTAATGTTAATTTCTACCAGGGAACATTTCTAAAAGAAGGCTGGGAGGGTGCCTCTGATGATCTTAAAGAATCCTCCAGGTTTCCTATGGCTTCTGCTATTCTGTATCTGTGCTTCCTTATCCCACCCTGTCACGTTCTCGTTTTCATTCCTTAGATATCTTAAGAGGGAAGTGCAGAGGATCCACATTTAGAAGTACTATGTGCCCGTCACTCATGTGCACACCCCCACACACATGCACACGAAATTGTATGTATGTGTATTGGTTTATTTTCTATACATTTGTTTCCTTTAATGCTCACAGTAAGCCCTTACAAGATAATGATATTGCCATTCCACAGATGGGGAAAAGGAATCTTCAAGAGGTTAAGTAATTTGTCCTTGGTCGCTGCTGCATTGCTTGTGCAGTAGTTAACTCACTCTAAAATTAAAGTAAATTACCGCCCTGGCTGGAGTGCAGTGGCACGATCATAGCTCACTGCAGCCTCCAACTCCTGGGCTCAAGCTATCCTCCTGCCCCAGCTTCCAAAGTAGCTGGGACTACAGACGTGCACCACCACACCCAGCTAACTTGTTTTGTTTTTTGTAGAGATGGGAACTCACTGTGTTGCCTAGGCTGGACTTGAACTCCTGGGCTCAAGCGATCCTCCCTCCTTAGCCTCCCAAAATCCTGGGAGTACAGGTGGGAGCCACTGTATCCAGCCAACTTTAAAAATATGTCCATAAAAACAGTGTGATACTTGCACCAGATGCTTCTAATTTATACACTGCGAGCAGTTAGTGAGCATTCAAGGACAAATCAGGACCTAGCCTTCCAGAAGTGGTTAACAGATGAAGTGACCTAATCAAGGATCAATATCTTCAAAGGTAGTTACTTAGCATTTAAGTTATAGTATGAAAAGCTACACTAGAGAGTTTATTAGTTAGCATAAGGGATGCTAGAAATATTTGTATTGGCTACATGAATAGGTGGTTCATTCTAAAAGAGGTCATTGGTTAGAAATATTACACAGCCTCCAGTGGCTTTGCATATTTGAGGCTAAAAAGGTGGGCAAGTCAGGCATTTTCATGCCAGAGGACATTCCTATTGATTCTGTCTTTCCCATTCCCTGTGGACCTAACAAAAGATGTGCCCTGCACTTCTGAGCAAACCTTCCAGGCAAGGCGCCTGTCTGAGTGACACAGGACAGGTTGGGTGACCAGGTTGCAGGACTCTTTGTACCAGCTTGCTAATAAATATTTGTATGCTTAGTAGAATTTAGTTGAAGATTCACTAATACCCACTATTAGGAACATGGCTGAGGAAAGAGACCTCAGCCCACTTATCTCAGAAGGTCACTGTCTTTGCCAGGTGACCCCTGCTGCTTGCTGAGTGTCTGGACTGGCTTAGGTGTGTCAGCAACAGTCCCATAGCTGGTGAGAGACAAAGGCAGAATTTGGGACCAGCTCCATCTTCTCCAAACCCCAGCTGCCCCTTGAAAGAAAGGATGGTCCTGTTGAGGCTCAGAAACGGATACCTAAAATACGGCATTTTGACATGCTGGACTACAGAAGCAGCCTCCAGGTCTCTCTGACCTCCCCCTCCTGTCTCTCAATCTTCTCTCTGTCTCAAAGTGCAGGATGAAGCTGTTCTCTGAAGTTCCCTTATCTGCCTAAAGTCTGCACCTACCAAAGAAGAAAACAATCACCTCTGGTCCCTTCCCTGAGTTTTCATTAACCAAGCTCATATCGCAGGAAGAAAGGCTGAAGCTTATCAACACACCTGGACAGACTTGTCACAAACCATTGTCTTCTGCTTCAGTCCCATTCAGTATTTCAAGGAGAATATTTTACCAGCCGTTGTCTGCTCGTGGGCCCAACAGACTTTGTCCCAGGCCATTGTATGTTCTCCAAGCCCATTGAATTATCCCAAAAATCATTTACTATACCTCTCAAAGCCATCCACATTTCTCCATCTTTCCCCTATGAAGGGTATATAAGCATCTGTAACCCATCAGGTTGTGGGGTCATTGATTTCCTATGGTTCCCCCCAAATGCAGGTAAAAATAAATTCTATATGCCTTTTTTTCCTGTGAATCTGCCTCTTGTCAGTTGGTGTTCTGCAAACCTTCAGAGCGTGGCGAGAAAGTTTTCCCTTGGCCCCTGCAGTTTTGGCACTGTGAGCAGGACAACCAAATCCACTCTGCTTTTCTGGAAGCTGCAGTCAAGGGAACCCAGGACCTGACAAGCTGGCAGAAGGGTAAGAAATTCTTACTGGTCAGATTCCTGGTCTTTTTTATGTGGAATTCAGTTGAGCAGATGATAAAAGTCACTGTTTGTCTCTTTTTCTTTTTCCAAGTTTAAGATGAATGGGAGAAAAGTATTTGTGTGACTAGTGTTAGGTTTAGCGACTGATGTATTTATTGTTAAGAATATTCATAGTCTGATTTTTTCCCCCCAGAAATAGTCCTTGTTTTTCCTGTCTTTGTCTTCCTGTGTCATTTTGTCACAAAGAGGGGTATCATAGGGTACAACATGAGCCTAATGCCCCTCTAAGCCTGTTCCTTGAGCCCTTACAGATTGGTAATTTTTGTTCTCATCAGACTAGCAGACAAATTGTACTATGGGTCTCTGAGATAAAGATCGGATGAGGTTCACCTCTCATCTTGTTTGATGTCCTTGAGAGCTTGAATTGTGACCAAGTGGGAGCCCCCCACTATCTGCTATCTGAGGGGCATGATTTTCAAGTCATGTCTGGTGGCCAGTCCAAAAGCACTGGGGATGACAAGACATGTTCAAATTTTAAGCAGTACACTCTCTGTTCCTAGCATGCTAAGCTCTCAGGGGAGTTTATCTTAATAAGAGGTCCCTTCCATGAGGGGCTTTTGTTGTCTCAACTCTTGTTGCCTGGTACTCCTGGGAAAGTCCAATCCCAGGAGGGCCCACCTGGTGTCACAGATTAATGAGTCTGTGATTGGCAAGCCTTCCCACCAAACAAGTTTGTGGGTCCTGGAGGCACCATATGCACAAACACCATTCTTAACCATCTGTGGCAACAAGAGTCTTTTTCCTACCTTAGTCTATTTCTGGTAGTGAATTTTTGGAGAATCATGGAGGCTGCATTTTCTGTGATGATTTTAAAAAAATATCACTAACATCCATGATATGCTAGACCTGGAAATTTACCTCTGGGACTTTTTATGAAAAAGGCTCATTGGCTTGAGTCACTTATGGGATAAGTATATTGGCCATATATATTTTTAAAAGTTTTTAGAGCGCTCACATCTTAAATAGCGATCTTACTGGTACCTATGAAAAGATAGGAAAGAAATAATAGCCTTGAAAATTATTTTGGACTGGGCACAGTGGCTCATACCTGTAATCCCAGCACTTTGGGAGGCTGAGGTGGGCAGATCACTTGAAGCCAGGAGTTTGAGACCAGCCTGGCCAACATGGTGAAACCCTGTCTCTACTAAACAAACAAAAAGTAGCTGGGCATGGTGGTGCACACTTGTAATTCCAGCTACTCAGAAGGATGAGGTGGGAGAATCACTTGAACTTGGGAGGCGGAGGTTGCAGTAAGCTGAGATCACCATTGCACTCCAACTACACTTCAGCCTGGGCAAAAGAGCAAGACTCTGCTGGAAAAAAAAAGAAAGAAAAAAAACTCATTTGGCAAGATTTTTAACAGATTGAAAACAAAGTGGCCAGGCATGGTGGTGCGTGCCTGTAGTTGCAGCTACTCAGGAGGCTGAGATGGGCCTTGGGCCCAGGAGGACAAGGCTGCAGTGAGCTATGATTGCTCCACTGCACTCCAACCTGGGTGACAGAGTAAGACCTTTCTTAAAAAAAGAAAAAAAACTTTAAAAATCCCTTGTACAGTCACACTGCCTGCTTTGGGTTCCCTATGGGATTTGCAAAAAAAAAAAAAAAGGCACTCACTCTACCCTGTCGCTTGCCTAGTGGTTAAGATTCTGTACTTTCACATTGTAGCTTGGGTTTGATTCCAAGTCAGGGAACCAATTTCTGGAAGACGTAAATCCCTTAACTCAGATCAAAACAAAAAACAAAAACAACAACAACAAAAAAGAATTCATTTGAATTATTTGTTTTGATTATGTATTTGTGTGACTCGACTTTTTGCACTACCCACTTGTTCTTGATCCTCTTCCCTCCTGTGGACAGCTCTTGTCTTCCTGCTCATCTCTAGGTGCCTTTTTTTGTTGTCTTTGTAAGGTGGCTCTGGATCTTGTAAGGACTCCTTCTTTGCACCTCTTTGGAGATGGCTCATACATCCTTGGTTGTCATACAGGTTTATTGGTTTGGTTGAGTCACTTGGTAGGCATCTTTGATTCAAAAGGAAAGAAAAAAGCCTGGGTGTGGTGGCTCATGCCGGTAATCCCAGCACTTTGGGAGGCCAAAAGCAGGTGGATCACTTGAGTTCAGGAATTTGAGACCAGCCTGGAAAACATGATGAAACCCTGTCTCTACTAAAAATACAAAAATTAGCCAGTCATGGTGGTGCATGCCTGTAATCCCAGCTACTTGGGAGGCTGAAGCAGGAGAATTGCTTGAACCCAGAAGGCAGAGGTTGCAGTGAGCCGAGATTACGCCACGGTACTCCAGCCTGGGCAACAGAGTGAGATTCCATCTCAAATAAATAAATAAGTAAATAAATAAATAAACTCTGTTGAGTTGTGGGGTAATCACACTCTTGTGATTCCCTCTGCTTCCTCCCACCCATGCACATTAAAATAAATTTGTATGCCTTTCCTCCTATTAATCTGCCTTATTTCAGTTGAGTTTTCAGCAAATCTTCAGAGGGCAAGGGATAGTTTTCCTTTGGCCCCGACAAAGCCAGCAAAAGGAAACATTTGAGGCCAACAGTTTTGTTAGTCAACAAGTAGGAAAAAAGAAAATCTTTTTTATTGACTGAACGATCTTTAATCTTCAAGATCTTCCATAAAGTGAATCCTTCAAAATCCTATTCGTGTCATATCTTCTTTAAAGGTCAGGCTGAATATATAAACCACTTTAAGTCCTAACAGGAAATAAATGATGTTTACACTAAAATATGTACTCAGATATTTTATATGAAATTCAGTACAGGGCCATAAAATGAGAGAGTGGGGAAAGCGATGGCCCCAAGGTTCTCAATGTTCTTCTGCAAAAGATCAACTTTATTATTATTCTGGTGTCCTGGACCCAGCCAGGGAAGTGCACCCTCTGTTTCATGTGGTGAAACTCCAGGCTGCTGCTTTTTCAAGCAATCAGATTGTCCAGATCATCAACAAGGACTTATTTTTAGACCTGCAAGGATGAGAATTTCCTACCCTTCTACCGCCCATTGAAGGCGATGGGGCCTTGTTTGTGAGTTTTATCAACAAGGATATAAAACAGAAAATCTTCCAGGTTTTTTTTTTTTTTCCACCCACACTGACATATTGACTGAAAACATTTCTGAATTGGACCCAAAAAGAGAAAACATGAGCAGGAAAATCGCCTCAATGGCAATGACTGTTGAATTGCAGCCTTGAAAACATTCAGCTCCGTCTGTAACACACATGAGCGCCCTGTAAAAAGATTGCTGGGAAGTTTCCCTCGAATGCATTTATATTGGTGAGATCAATGGTATCTGTGAGTAGAGTTCATAATACTAGAAGCACAGGTTTCTAGTTGGAAATCTGGAAGGGGTCTTGGAGGCTGTCTAATCTAGCTTTCTCATTGTACGGATGAAGAAACCCACTCACTCAAGTTCCGATGATAGCTAGAGGCAGAACCAGAAGAATGCAAGAGTTTCAAATCCTAGTGTCCTTTTCCCAATACCTCTTATCAGAAACTAAATTGCTTGTGAGCTCCAGGCCAAGCTGGGGCATCAAGAGATAAAAATATCTCTAGATCCTTCCATACTAATCTTTCTATGATAAAGAGTTATGCTGGCCCGGTGCAGTGGCTCACACCTGTAATCCCAGCACTTTGGGAGGCTGAGGCCAGAGCATCACTTGAGCCCAGGAGTTCAAGGCCAGCCTGGACAATATAGTGAGACCCTCTCTCTATTTAAAAAAAGAAAATACGAAAACTAGTCAGATGTGGTGGCACGGGTCTATGGTGCCAGCTACTCTAAAGGCTGAGGCAGGAGGATTGGCTGAGCCAGCAGGTTGAGGCTGCAATGAGCGGTGATTGCACTGCTGCACTCCAGCCTGGGCGACAGACTAGAACCTTGTCTTTAAAAAAACAAACAAACAAACAACAACAACAAAAAAGTCAGACTGAGGTCAGAGTGCCTAATACACCTCCTCTTCTCCACACTTCTCTTGACATCTTCAGTTCCTGCCTAGAAGAACTTAAAGTTTTCAAGATTTATCATTTAACAAAATATATTTATCCCTGCACTGGAACAAACATTCTGAAATGAGGCCATATTTTCTATCCCTTGTAAAAGCACCTTCCCACCTAAAGCCAAGTGTCTAGTTTCCGGAGGAGCTAAATGGCTGAAGACCCTGGCTGGGTGAATGAAAACTATTTACCATCTGCCTTTGTTTGATGCCTTAACAGAGGATCTGAAGCACCAGTCTGAAGCTATTCTGAGAAGTGATAGAGGCAACGAGTCCTAGACATGACAGTGAGCCAACCTAGGTGAGCTTCCTGGGGATCTCCAGGTAAATTTCTTTTTTCTTTTCTTTTCTTTTATCCTTTTCTTTTCCTTTCCTTTTCTCTACTCTTTTCTTTTTGAGTCGGAGTCTCACTCTGTCACCCAGGCTGGAGTGCAGTGGCATGATCTCGGGTCACTGCAACTTCCACCTCCAGGGTTCAAGTGATTCTCCTGCCTTAGCTTCCCTAGTTTCTGGGATTACAGATGTCCTCGCCACCATGCCTGGGTAATTTCTGTATTTTTAGTAGAGACAAGGTTTCACCATGTTGGCCAGGCTGGTTTCGATCTCCTGACCTCAGGTGATCTGCCCACCTCGGCCTCCCAAAATGCTGGGATTACAGATGTGAGCCAATGCACCCAGCCAGGTGAATTTCTTGATCCTAAATGGGAGAAGTGCTGTGCTTGGTTCTATCAGTATACAGGAATAAGAGCAATAAGGTATGGGGCTTGGGGGCAGGAGAGAGAACCCCTCTTATTCTTTATTCTGTAAACTTTCAACCTCCTGGTCCTTATCTCCAGCCCCATCCCCCAGACATTCCTCCCTATTTAACATTATCCTTTTGTCCCTATATCCTGGAAGGTTTGTTTTTCCAGGAAGTAAAGATAATCTGGAAGCAAGAGGACCAAGTGGATTCCACAGTGGGCAGTCTGCTAACTCCTTTTCATTCATTCATCATACACATTCTGAACATTTATGTGCTGGGCTCTGTGGTTAGCACTGAGGCTCTGGTGTGAACCAACTCCTACATCTTCCCTAAAACTCAGCCTTTCTCCTAGCAGGATGACTCGGACTGATACCCCTAAGCCCTTGAACTAGGATCGCAGAATTCTGCATACTCCTCTTCCTGACCTTTCATCCATTCAGCCAACACTTACTGATCACATGTAAGTGATTCAAAACACTGACAGTGTGCAGGCAAATCAGGTAACCATCTTTTCCTCACTGTCTAGAAGGGAAGATGCTCATATAAAAAATAAAACGCATGCCGGCACAGTGGCTCACACCTGTAATCCCAACACTTTGGGAGGCCAAGGCGGGCAGGTCACTTGAGGTCAGGAGTTCGAGACCAGACTGGCCAACATGGTGAAACCCTGTCTCTACTGAAAATACAGACACTAGCCGGTCGTGGTGGCGGGCATCTGTTGTCCCAGCTACTGAGGAGGCTGAGGCAGGAGAATCGCTTGAACCCGTGAGGCAGAGGTTGCGGTGAGCCAAGATCATGCCACTGCACTCCATCTTGGGCGACAGAGGGAGGGTCCGTCTCAAAAACTAAAAATAAAATACAAATCTAGATTGTTTCCAATTTGCAGGTATTATTTTAAAAAGCTACAATGAATATACCTGTATGATTTTTTGTGGACATATGCTTTCATTTATCTTAGGTAAATACAGCATCCAAAGGACTGTTATTGGATGAATAGATAAATTGTGGTATATTCATTTATTCAATGAAATATTATTCTGAAATAAAGAGGAAAGAACAACTAATATTTGCAGCAATGTGGAAGAATTCCAGAAACACTGTGATGAGCAAAGGAAGCCAGGAACAAAAACAGTTCATTCTGTATGATTCTATTTATATAAAGTTCTAGAACAGGCAAAACTGATCTGTGTTGAGAGAAATTAGGACAGTGGTTGCCTGTGGCAGGGGGCATTGACTGGAAAAGATGCATGAGGAAAGGTCTATATCTTATCTGGGGTGTTGGTGGCACAGATGTACACATTTGTCAAATCTTACCACATCACACACTTAAAATCCGTTCATTTTGTTATATGTAAATCATACCTTAATAAATATTTCATTAGAAAAACAAATCTGCACAGGGTTTATTTGTATCAGGAACAAACATGGCAAAAAGTTAGGATCTGGCAGTTAGGAGGTGGTTACATATGCGTTTGTTATTTGTTGTATATTTTTGTGCCTTTCAGTATGCTTGAAACAAATCCTAATAAAAATATTTTTAAAGTTTAAAATAGAAATACAGAATAATCAAATCCCAAGTTAGAAAACATCTTAATGTTCATTTTGTCCAACTTCCAATTTTGAGCTTGCATTCCCTTAAAACATCCCTGGTAGGTGGTCTTCCAGACTGGATGGGAACTCACTGAAGGAGAGTACTTCCTACCTCCTAGGGCAGCATATTCCAAAACTAGCATGGTGAGTGCAGCAGGCAGAGAGGTACAGGGACAGGATGCTATGGAAACTCAAGGGGAGAAGGAAGCACCTGCCCTCCTTAAAAGCAGATGGACTCCAGAACCGCCAGGAGCTGGCACTGGAGATGTAATAGGCAGCAAAAGCTGACCCACCCTTGCAAGCGGCAGAGCTGCGGCTGACAGTTTGATACTACTTAAAGGTCTTGTTCTTTCTTCTCTGCCTAACACTTTCCAAGTCTGCTAGCACTGACCTAGCTTCAGGGCTTTTAGGAGTAGATCAAGGAGGGAGACAGTGACCCTGGAGCCAGGCCTGCTAAGAGTCAGAGCTGGGAGGCCAGGCCAGACGCTGGGCACATACTGAAAGGGGCCCCCTCCCTTCTATCCAAAACATGGGTAAGGTAAAAAGGACATTCTGGAAACCGTGGTGCAAGCTATCAAGGAATTTTCTTTATGGCAACATTGACCACCCAGCCAAAGAGTAGGGGCAGGCCAGCTCTTCCACGACGTCACAGGACAGGAGTGGCTCTGCCTGCTGCCCTTCCTCCTGCCAGGGCTTCACCATCACTGGGGAAAGCAGGGCTCCGGGGACCCTGTGACCCTGGCTGGACCTATTTCAACCTCTCCCTGTGCAGGATCAGGTCCAAGGGCAAGCCGCAGATTGGCTTTCCTATCACTTAGGATTCTCAGGTTGCCAGCAACAGAAAACAACTTGATCTAGGCAAGAAAATGAATGTATGAGACAGATACAGGGTAGTTCCTAGAGTAGCAGAAAGAACTGAACAACCAGGCTTGCAGGGACAGGAATCATGGCCAGCTGGGATCTGAGGAGCACAATCACATGGACAGTCCCATTGGGACAAACTCATGCCAGCTGTTCCATTGTCTGCTCAAGAGAAAGAGAGTCTGATAGGCTGGCCTGGGGGTGGGGGTGTATCCATTGTAGGCAAGCATTTAGATTGGCAATTCCACCAAGCCCAGGGATTTCTCCAAGGGAAAATGATGGTGCACTGGCCAGAAGAAGTGCCGGGCAAGTGAAAATACTTCCAGTGCCCTCAGTGTCTAATTTGTGTCCTCATCTGCTACAGGGCGTTTGCAAGGCCCTGCGATATCACAGAGCAACATGGCACACTGAGCCCGAATGGCCCAACTAACCTCGAGGCTCCCCCAGGGCCCTCTCTCCTGTGTGTATCCGAAATAGCCCACCAAAGACCTGGATAGTGTGGAGTTCAGAATGAACTCTCCAAATCCACCAGACAAATTATTGTCCACAATGTGAGCTTCCCAGGACGTCCGTTTTGGCCCAACCTAAGCTCAAATTGCGTGGGAGATTTTCCTAAGCAAACCCCACGCTGACTCTTCCTGAGTCACCTCTGTCTCTGTCTGGCTGAGCACGTCCAGGTCTTCCTTTGCAAGCTCTGCCAAAAACCAGGCTTTAGGGAAGTCTGTTCCTTTTGGAGGCTGTGATGTGAGCCAAGCAGGTAGAAGAGGCCCACAGCTCCAGATCTAATCTTGGCCTTCCCTATAATTTGTACTGACTCCAGGGGTGGCCAGGACCAGGAGGCAAGATAAGGTAGCCCAGGCAGCACAGGGTCTGGAGTGGAGGCAGGACGCAGGATGGGGATGCCCCATGGGACAACCCCAGCTTCAGGCTGCATAGAATTTTCACGAATCTGGTTAGCATCACTCATTCATTCACTAGAAACATGTGATCCTCAAGTGCAGGGTTTCTCATTCATTTTTTTCACTGCTGTGGCTCCACTGCCCAGAGCAGCACCCAGCCCATCTGGCAGTCACTGTGTCTTTGTAGCATGAATGTGTAATAACATGGCGTTGTCTTCTTTGCAAAACCACAGTGGGATCCTCTTCCCCACTGGCCGGGACTGCCTGTGGAAAGGGGCTCCGAAAGCCCCCCTTCTGCTAGGTTCCGGCCATCAGAGGCAGCCGTGTGACCCAGGCAGGCAGCTGGCCAGCAGCTCTGCAGTACTCAGGGCTGAGGATGAGTCAGGAGTTCCTCTGCCCTCAGTACTAGGCTGAAGAGGCTGTGACGTGCCTGGTGGCCCCTCTGGGCAGTGGCTGGCAGCAGAAACACACACGTAGCAGACACACTTGGCTTCCTCAGCCGGAGAGCCGGGAGAGAGCAGTCTCTTCTGTTACGTAAGAGACAGAAGGGGGACTGGGGGGCCTGCGGCTGCACAGGGCCTGCTCCCACTCGGCCTTCTTCCTGAGATCCTTTTCTTCCTTTGACTCCAGAGGATGTGATGAGGAGGAGAAGGGAAGCCTGCTGCCGAGAGCAGCTCCATTCACTGAGCCCCGGCCCCTTAGGAGCTGCAAGGGCACTCACCTCCCACTCTCCCTGACCGAGGCCATGGCCTGCAGCAGCTGCCTGGGAAGCACCCTTGGCAAGGGCCCTGCTTGCCACACCCCTGGGCAGTTAGCACCCTGCCTGCCCACTCTGCACCCCTGGCGCTGGGGGTCCGCACCTCCCTGCAGCCTCTCCACTTCCTTCCCTTCTCCTCCTCCCCAGGATTTCCATGGTCAGGAAGGATTTTCCCTGGGTAACCAACTGTCTCTGGGTACAAAGAACTGCCTGTGAAGGCCATCTCCCCAACAGCCTATCAGAGCTCACCTCCTGCTCACCCCTGGGCCGGTCACAGAGGCTTGCTGCGTCTCTGAAGGGCTATCCACGGCCCTTCCACCTGTGTACATCAGTGAGCACTGTGGAGGTTTCAAGAGTTTCTGGGGCGAGCCCACCTGAGCTCACCACCTGCAAGCTCCTACCAGAGAACCTCGGGGAGTGACCTAAGCTATGCGTTCCTCACTGTCCTCATCTGTAAATTGGGAGCAATCACAGGGTCCACCTCATAGGATCTGTGTGTGAGGATCTGTGGTTCGGGTATCACTTAGAACAGCTGCTGGCAGGTAGCACAGGCATAAGAAACATTCACAGCTGTCCTCATCCTACCTGCCTTTCAGGGCCTATCTGGAAGTCTCATCTGGTCTTTCTCTTATCCAGACCCCCAGAGTACTTCCATCTGCAGCACACAGGACATCACAGATTGTCAACGCTGTCACACAGTACTGCTCCGGTTATTCCTCGTGGTTATCTTTGCTTCTCAGGGAGATGGTGAGTGTCCAGCTACGAGTCTCTCTCAACTTGGGCATTCTGTGTGCTGGGCTCTTGATTTCTTGCAAACTGATTTCAGAATTCACTTATATAAATTTTTTTTTATTTTACTTTTTCTTTTTTCTGCTTATTTAGAGACAAGTTCTCCCTCGGCTGCCCAGACTGGAGTGTAGTGGTATGATCATAGCTCACTGAAGCCTCAAACTCCTGGGCTCAAGAGATCCTCCCACCTCAGCCTCCCGAGTAGCTGAGACTACAGGCATGCACCCCCACACCTGGCTAATTTTTAAATTTTTTGTAGAGACAGGTCTCACCATGTTGCTCAGGCTGGTCTCGAACTCCTGAGCTCAAGCAAACCTCCCACTTCGGCCTTCCAAAGTGTTGGAACTCCAGGTGTGAGCCATCACACCTGGCCCACTTATAGGTTTTTTGAGCTATAATCTCCACTGCACTCCAGCCTGGGCAAAAGACTAAGACCTTTTCTCTTTAAAAAAAAAAAAAAATATATATATATATATATATATATATATATATATGTAGGTTTTTCATATTTTCATATTTAAGTGCAAACAAGCAAGGCCTATTTTTCAGGAACCTATCACGTGGTAAGTACTATGAGGATGAAAAGACTCATCAACACATCTGCTCAGTTCCAGCCAGAAACCTGTAAGTTACCCAGGCCTGCCCTCCGCTAGTCCCCATCTCCAGCAGTCACTGAGCCCTGTGGTTCCCACCACATCCTTCCCCTCCTGAACTTCCTCTCAGCCACTGCCCTCATCTTGGCCCCCTGTTTCTTGCCGAAACCATGGCAAAAATCCCCCACTGGTCTCTCTGCCTCTAGTCTCTAACCCTAAGACCCCAGAAGTATCTTCGCCAAATACAGTTTAGATCCCGACATTCTTTCATCTCACGCACAAGTGGAATCTAAAAAAGTTGAACTCTTAGAAGCAGACAGCGGAATGGTGGTGACCAGGGACTGGGGGCTGGGGGAAGGGAGTAGGAAGATGTCGGTCAAAGTACACAAAATGTCAGTTACACAAGAGGAACAAGTTCAAGAGACCTATGGGACAACACGGCACGATAGTTAAAACAATGTGTATTGTGGTCTTGACAATCACTAAAAGTGATTTTTGTAGTGATTTTTGTACTTTTTGTAGTAATGAGTGTTCTCACTACAAAAAGTAATAAGTATGTGAGGTAATGTATATGTTAATTATCTTAATTTAACACACAAGGCATACATACTTTTTTCGGTGTTTTATTTTGTTTTGTTTTAGACAGGGTCTCACTCTGTTGCCCAGGCTGGAATGCAGTGGCGCGATCCTGGCTTACTGCAGCCTTGACCTCCCAGGCTCAAGTGATCTTCCCACCCCAGTCTCCCCAGTAGCTGAGACTACAGGTGCACACCGCCATGCCTGGCTAAATTTTTTTGTATTTTTTTTTTGTAGAGACGAAGTTTTGCCATCTTGCCCCAGGCTGGTGTCAAACACCTGGGCTCAAGCGATCCTCCTGCCTCGGTCTCCCATAGCGCTGGGATTATAGGCGTAAGTAAGCCACCATGTCAGGCTGGCATACATATTTCAAAACATCGTGTTGTATACCATTAATATATACAATTTTTATTTGACTACTTAAATAATTAACTAATTATTTTTAAAAAGACTCCCAGCGTTTCCTGTGGTCTCTGGGATAAAAGTTCAATTTCCACACAAGTCTACAACCTTAACAGCCTCAGCCCCCACCTCCCTCCACTGCATGAATTCCAGACATCCCCCGTCTTGTGCCTGGACACACTCTCTTTCTTCCATTGAGAACAACTTTCTTCCCTTACTCTACCTGGCAGCCACCACCCTTCCTTTACAACCAGCTCAAATGCCACTTCCCTGGGCTTCCACAAAGTTTGTCTCTGCCTCTTTATGCTCCCGCAGAACTTAGTACAATCCTGTATTAGAATACTTGTCACTTGGAATTGTCATTGTTTGCAGAAGAATTTCTTCTGCTGGGGAGTGGCTAGGCCTTGTTCGTCCAGCACCCATCCCTAGCCTGTAGTAAATGATCAAGAAATATAGGAATGACTTCATGCAAATAGCACTGGAAACTCTAGGACTTACCTCCCATTTTTCTCTTGCCATTTTCAGCAATACTGAACAGAAGACTGGTTTATAATCACTGTCTCCAATTCTGCTTCTCCCATCTTTCTTGAGTCCACCCCAATTGTTTATCTGCACTACTTCTCTCCAAGGTCACTGGTGGCCTCCACATTGTTTAACCCAGTCGTCAGACGTCGGTCCTCCTCTTCTGCAGTTGATCCCTCCTCTGCCTGATCACTTGCTTCTCTGGCGTTCTTTCCCATCTCATCTCATCACCGGCTTCTCAGATTTCTTTCTAATTCTCCCTCATCTCCCTAAACTAATGTTAGAGAGTTTCAGAGCTTGGTCCTGGGGTCTCTTCCCTCTCTATTTTTTTTAGAGACAAGGGTCTCACTGCATTGCCCTGGCTGGAGTGCTGTGGCACCATCATAGCTCACTGTAGCCTGGACCTCCGGGACTCAAGTGATCCTCCCACCTCAGCCTCCCAAGTAGCTGGGACTACAGATGTGTGCCACCATACCCAGCTCTTTCCTCTCTTCCACCTGCACTCACTTTCTTGGTTATCATATGCAGATACATGGCATTAAGTGTTATCTCTATGTGGATTATCCCCAAATTTACGACCCCTGCCTATTTTCCTCTCTTAAACCTAAGGCTCCCATGTGCAACTGTACACTCCACGTCACCACTCCACCTCTCAAGCTTGTTCTGCTGGATTCCTGATCCTCTCTTCCCCTCCCCAACACCTCTTCTCCAGCAGTCTTCCTCGTGTCAGTGAATTGCAGCTCCCATCTTCTGGCTGCTCAGCTCAGACATCTTAAGTTGGCTTTGGGTTCTTTTTTACTCTTAAGACCTCACCCCCATCCATTGCCAAATTCTGTCACTCTACCTGCAACTTATCTGCAGACCTGGCTAGTCTCACCTGGACTATTTCAGCAGGCTCGCAACTGGCTTTCCCACTTTGGCCTTTGTCCCCTACAGTCAATTCTCAACATGGTGGCCTGATTGATCCTGGAAAATCCAATCCAGCTCATGTCACTCTTCTGTGCAAAACTCTCCAAAGGCTTCCATCACCCAATGGCCAATGAAGCCCCAGGTGATCTGGTCCCTACCGCCTCTCTGGCACCACATACTCCCCTTCTCTCCCTCCTGGACTCAGCACCAGCTACTCTGGCCTCCTTGCTATTGCTCAGACAGGCCAGGCACACTCCTGCTGAGCTGACCATTGCGCACATGGTCCCCTCAGCCTAGCATGCTTCCCAAAGGATGCAGGACTCACTCCTCCATCACCTTCCAGTCTTCTCCAACCACCTTTATAATATTTGTAATTTACTTTAAAATACTTCAGTACAATCAGTGGGACATTATGTATGTGCCAGCTCACTGAAGCTTTAATTCTAGAGCCAGTCAGCCAACGTGCAATCGAGAATGCACAGTTCAGCAGGCCCTCAAAAGACCACCCTCCAAAAGCTGCTAAATCTGAAGAGTTTCTGTCACCTGCATCTCAAATAACAACCAATACTTTGCTAATTAACACATTAATTTTTTTAAAAAATGGCTTTATTGGCGAAACTAGCAATATGTTAAATAACATGGTGAAAGTTAAAATCAAGGTAAAATGAGAATTTTTTTTTTTTTTTTGGATTGGCTCAAATCATTGACTACAATTATTTATAGACAACCCTCACTTTTTTTTTCTTTTTTTTTTTTTTAGATGGAGTTTCGCTCTTGTTGCCCAGGCTGGAGTGCAATGGCGTGATCTCAGCTCACTGCAACCTCTGCCTCCCAAGTTCAAGAGATTCTCCTGCCTCAGCCTCTGGAGTAGCTAGGGTTACACACCACAACACCCAGATAATATTTGTATTTTTAGTAAAGACAAGGTTTCACCATGTTGGTCAGGCTGGTCTCGAACTCCTAACCTCAGGTGATCCACCTGCCTCAGCCTCCCAAAGTGCTGGGATTATAGACGTGAGCCACCACGCCCAGCCCAGACAACCCCTACTCTTACATAAATGGGCATAAGAATTACACAAGGCTTATAACCTGTATTCATCAGGAGAGACTTGAGGCCTAATCCGCCCTGTGTCCATCTGTTGGTTTGAGAGAATGTGTGACTACCTGATCCCAACTACAAGGCCAGAACCTCAGAAATGTAGAGAGTGATGAGAATTCAGAACAGGTTGTATTAACAATTTGTGGTCTACTTTACAAATAATCATTTGGTTAATCAAGCAGAATTCCGTTTGAGATGTGCTTTGATTATTCCCCGATAGTGGCATTATGGCTGAGTGGCTCATGATCTCACCTGCCTCAAACTCCTTAGTGTCTACTACTGTTTACCAAAAACAACTTAAGAATTTCACATACCCAAACCGGGTTAGGTCAAGCTCCCAAGACCTTCCTATTCAAAATTGGAAGCATTTTCCCACACTCCCTACCCCTGTTCCACTTTGCTCCCAGTCTGTCACCATCTAACACACCATGTATGTCACTTCTTGTGTTGTGGATTGTCTGTCTCTACCCATAGATGATGTAAGCTCCATGAGGTCAGGGATTTGTGTCTATATTTGTTTGCTTTGCTCAATACCACAACCCAGTGCAAATAACAGAGCCTAGTGGAATAACAATGGCTCAGTCAGGTGCGGTGGCTCATGTTTATAACCCCAGCACTTTGGGAGTCTGAGACAGAAGGTTCACTTGAGCCAAGGAATTTGAGACTAGCCTGGGCAACATAGCAAGACCCCATCTCTACAGAAATAAAGAAATTAGCTGAGTATGATGGTGCTTGTTGGTAGTCCTAGCTACTCAGAAGGCTGAAGTGGGAGGATGGCTTGAGCACAGGAATTCGAAGCTGCAGTGAGCTATGAGCTATAAGCACACCACCACTGCACTCTAGCCTGGCTGACAGAGTGAGACTCTGTCTCAAAGAAACAAAAACAAAAAATAATGTCTGAGTATTTGTTACATGAATGTATAAAAGAAGATGAGGGATCACTGCAAGAGAGCAGATGGAACACTGAAAACTTTCAAAAGCAACACCTTGGCTGGAATATCAAGAAAATATAGAATGTGATCATGTCACGGAACAAAGATAACCAGTGCAGTCTCAATTACAGACACAAACTTATCGTTTGCCCAGTAAGGGGAGTCCCATCCTTTAAGAAAAGTCAGTGAGTCTCCTTGAACTGAAAGTGAAAGGGACAGACATAATGTGGAAAAGTTTTGTCCAAATTTCCGATTGATTCAGAAGTGAAGTTTGAAGTCTCTCTTGAGATGGGTTCTTACTTTTGTTTTGCATCATTGAGACGTGGGGCAATTCTCAAACAGATCCAGGATTTGCATAAGGCTTCCGGGGAGGATGCTGGAGATAACACTGAGGGCAGATTCGTACATGCCTGCTCCAAGCTGGGCAAAATCTTCCTTGAACTATCCCAAGAGGCCCAGGAAAAGGGCAACTCGGGCAGAGAAAACAGTGTGAACCAAAACATTCAGGAGATAGAGTAGAGAATGCAACCAGGAAGACACGTGGTTCAAGGAAGCTGAGCAAGGGGTGATTCCAGATGAGGGGTGGGAGATGTTAGGAAGGGAGGTCAAGGTCCCACTGTAGATCCCATGAATGTGGGAGGCAATAGAGAGTCCTAAAACATTTGCGATCGGGAAATAGAATTGGAGTTGTGAAACTGGGGGCAAGAGGGCTGGTTTGGAGGCTGGTGTGATATTCCAGGTAAGAGGCAGTAAAAGCCTAGACTCAGAGCCAATAGACAGACATGCCAGCTGCCAGGGAGGGGGCCAAAGAAGAGGGTGGGAGGAGTCACAGATGGCTCTGGGACAGGCCACCATCAATCTGAAGTCCACCGATATGTATGCTTCTCCACACCCTCACTCTCTCAGGTGGTAAGGCTGTGGCTCAGCCAGGAAGCATGCTGAACTTCACAGGGGCAGGTTGGTGGCCTGGAGGGATTAACCTGGTTTGGATTAGCTGGTCACTGGGTGAAGGGAGAGGGAAGGAAGGGCAGGAAATGCAAATCCCAGTGGTCAATGGTCAGTGTAACCAGCTCCAACACTGGGTGTCACTCTGGGGGTACAGAAGCTGGTGGTTCAGCCCCCCTTATTTAGGAGGTGGGATTTAGTTCCCTCTGAGGAAAGTTCTGACCACCAGACCCAGCCAAGGAAATAAGATACAGGCAACAAGAACCCAAGCCCAGAGGGGATGGAGCAGAAATTAGAAAATCATGGTGAAAGGTCAGGCCCGGGCCCTGCCTGGGCAGACCCAGTGTAAGGCTACCAGACCCATGCAGGGCTTAGCAGATAGTGGGGAAAGAGCTCCAGGCATGCAGCCAGGCTTGGCTGAGGGGCAGTGGGGCTAAGTGCCTTCGTGGACAAGCGGTGGAAGGCTGGGAAGCTTACTTCCAATCCCACATTCCCTTGCCCACTCCCTGACAAAGTTTCATGCAGACAATTGGGCTATGGAATGGCCATTGATGATTTACCCTTTGTCTATGTCCTGTTGTATCGGGAAGAAGGGGTGCTTCTGAGTACACAACACCCAAACAGCTCTAACACAGCTGCCTCTGCCAAGCAAAATGGACTTGCTTCTCTGTCACCTCTTCATCTTTGTGAACCTTCTGGAAAAGGTGGAAACCAGCCATTAAACGGCAGGAAAAGGCAAGACAGGGAGGCCAGGGAGAATACAGCCACCAGCAGGGCAGCTTGCCCCAGGCAGTGCCAGGTCAAACACGTGCAGCTGCCCTTTGCCTGGCTGGCTCTTCTCCACCCCCCCATCATTCTTCTCTCAGAAGGTGTTGCCGCCCAAAGTCCCCCAGATGCCGCTGCCCCTCAGAGCCCTGGACCTCAAGGAAGCCCCCACTCCCAGCACCACAGAGCCATGGGGGAGATGTGTGGATGGCACTTGGTGCACTGATTCCAGCAGCTCTGCAACCTCCTTCAGAGAGAGAAGCTCCTTGCCTGTCTCCGGGGACGTCCTCCACACACTGCCTTCTACAGCAAGAAGGGTCACATTCTTCCAACTGACCTGGCACTCTCCCTCTTCTTCCTCACCTTCTTCAACTGCTCTTAGCAATTGTTTCTCACTCTCCTGACAAATAAACAGGTCACCTTACCCAGCCTGGGGAATTGCGAATCACTGGAATCTGACAGCTAGTGCAAGTGGCATTTGCCTCGGCCCCAATTCAAGGCTGGAGAGCTACTATTTCAGGCTTCAGCCTCTCTGGCATCCTCACCAGATCTCTGCCCCATCCTCTGCTTGTCTTGGGACATGTACCTCTGGGGGATGGAAGCCCCTAGTCCTCCCTCAACCCCAAGCCCAGCCGGGTAAGGAGCTACTGCTGTGGAGAAGGTTTGGGAGGGATGAGACCAAGCAGGAAGCTGGCTCGGCTGTGCCTGCAGGAATCTGGAAGAGATGAGGTCCCCAGGAGACTGAGATCTTCCCTAGACATTCAAAGATGTCGTGAGATGGGCACAAGCCATTGACCCAGGAGACAGTTGCTCACCTTATCACAAATAGATGCATCTGTCTGATCCCTGAAAGGGAAGTCCTTGGAGACCTCAGAGAAGTGAAGACACATTCCTGAGCCTAGAGTCAAGGTAAGAAAATTGGGTATTGAGCCAGATACCATGCTAGGCTGTTTTATATCATCTCATTGAATCCTCAGGCTTACCCTCAGGTGGTCTATTTTGTCCCCATTTCAAGGCAGAGAAAACTGGAGATCAGAGACATTAAGTAACTGACCTAAGGCCACATAGCTGGAAAGGTCAGAGCTAGGGTCCAAACCCAGCCTTGGCTGACTCGAGAACATGTAGTCAAGCTCTTGTCAGCCCTGGCTTACTCTCTCTACTGCACAGAAGTGCCTTCTGGTAAGAGTATAAGAAAGAAGAGTGCTGCCAGGTTCAAGCCTCTTTCTGAGAAAATAGCAACAGTTCTGTTATGTCCTCTCCAAATTCATATATAGAGGTCCTAACTCCTGGTTTTTCAGAATGTGATGTGTTTGGAGATAAAGTCTTTAAAGAGGTAATTAAGTCAAAAAGAAGTCATCAGGATGAGCCTTAATCCAATATGACTGATGTCCTTATAAGAAGAGAAGATTAGGACACAGACACAGACAGAAGACCAGAGAGAAGACAGCCATGTATAAGCCAAGGAGAGGGGACTCAGAAGAAACCAATCCTGTGACATCTTGATCACAGACTTCCAGCCTCCAGGACTGTGAGAAAATAAATTTTTGTTGTTTAAGCCACACAGTCTGTGGCACTTCACAACGGCAGCCCTAGTAGACTAATACGAGTTCCCATTTACTGAGGGTTTTTTGTTGTCTAGTCCACAGTCTTGGACTTCCCAGCCTCCAGAACCATAAGCCAAATAAATTTCTGTACATTGTAAATGACCAAGTCTCTGCTATTCTTTGACAGCAGCACAAAATGGACTAAGCCATGTAGGCAGGAAACCCCTCATAAAATTCAGCATGTAGCATATGTGGCATATGTTTCTGTCAACTCTCTTTCCATCTTAATTCTCTTGGCAACAACTGCCCTTGGACTTCTCTCAAAACAGGACTTGACTTACAGGAAGAGTACGGAAGGGAGCAGGATAAACACTGGGTGAGCCTTCCTGACTGTAAGCCTAAGCTGACCTTGAGGGCATTGGCAGAGTGGGATACCAGGCACTTCTTCCCTTGGCATACTTTGAGCAACTGCCTTTCTCATCCACAATAATCACAGTGAAATGCAACATGCTCCACTCCTGGGGGTGCCCCCGATCTTTCCTGTTCCTGCCTATCAATCACCACCCAGTGACTGCTGATAACCTCTTCTAGTGAGGAAGACTCACTGAAAAGTGAGCAACTCAGACTGGAGGTGAAAGGAAATTGGTCCCTAAATTTTGTGAGCATTAAATTTGAGTACATTCTGCGATGAATGAACGATAACATAAGTAACACTCACAGAAAGGGGGAAGGAGAAAACTCCTTTGAATTGCAAGGGGTGGAGAAGGAACTAGGGCTTTGTTTTTTGTTTTGTTTTTCACAAAAATGAATCCAGGGATAGAGGGAGAGGTTGGAAATGGGTGTTTCAAGAAGAAAAAAAAATTACATGCACACATACATACACACTCTTCATCTTCTGCAATGTAAGGTCTTGGGGAACCTTATACAGGGAGAAGGCCTTAGCCAGAACTGTCCAGTAGGGAATGTTTAAGCCCATCTCCAGCATTTTTCTTGATTCTTCAGTCAATTGTTAAAAAAGAAAGAAAGAAAGAAAAAGAAAAAGAGAAAAAAAGAGGCACAGGAATAGGAACTCTCATAAGTAAGGGAAAATCTATATTTTTAGCCTTCTGCAGTTTGGTGTTCTTCAAACTTGAGAAATTCCAAGTGGAAATCCTGGTGGGTTTTTTGTTGTTGTTATTTTTTGGTTTTTGTTGTTGTTGTTCTTGAGACGGAGTCTCACTCTGCCACCCAGGCTGGAGTGCAATGGCATGATCTCGGCTCATTGCAACCTCCGCCTCCTGGGTTCAAGCAATTCTCCTGCCTCAGCCTCCCAAGTAGCTGGGATTACAGGCATGTGCCACCAAGCCCAGCTCATTATTTTGTATTTTTAGTACAGACAGGGTTTCACCATATTGGCCAGGCTGGTCTCGAACTCCTGACCTCAGGCGATGGGCCTGCCTCAGCCTCCCAAAATGCTGGGATTACTGGCATGAGCCACAACACCCAACCGATCCTGGTCATTTTTATTTCTATTTCTGTGTTTTACACAGCCCAAAGACTGTGAAGGTACTGCTAAAAACCTCTGTCTTTCACCTCAAACCAGTGATAGAGAAGTTACATTATATCTTCAAACATCCTAGAAAAAAAAAAATCTGTTCTAGAATTGCCTATACTGACATGGGCACAAAATACCTAACAGCATGCTTTGTTTATTCCATCTTTATTCACATGTATAAAACAGAAGAAGGAAAAAAATCTTTGCCTGACCTAATAGTCTGGACGACAATATGCTCTAACCACAGTTCATTCCAAAAATTAAAAATATCCCTTCTGAAAGGGAAAAAAAAATGTATGTGATGCTTATGCCTTAGGCCAGGAAGTATATATCCTTTAGCTTAGGTTTGCTCTAAAGAGCCAGCTACACATATAAGCATGTTTCTGTATGACCGACTTGTGCACCTCCATTGTGTGGAAGCAGCAAGTTGTGTTAGAAGTTCCTGTAAAGGGCTGGGTGCGGTGGCTCACACCTGTAATCCCAGCACTTTGGGAGGCCTAGGCAGGTGGATCACCTGAGGTCAGGAGTTTGAGACCACCCTGACCAACGTGGTAAAACCCTGTCTCTACTAAAAACACAAAATTAGCCTGCCATGGTGGCGCCTGTCTGTAATCCCAGCTACTCCAGAGGCTGAGGCAGGAGAATCGCTTGAACCCGGGAGGCAAAGGTTGCAGTAAGCCAAGACTGCACCACTATACTCCAGACTGGGTGACAGGAATGAAACTCTATCTTTAAAAAAATAAAATAAAATAAAGAAGTTCCTGCAAAGCATGCGAGAGGATGAAACCTGCATCTCTGGGGCAGGACTGGAAGTGCCTGGAGCTCTTGGACTGAGGATGGAGTAAAGGGAGCGTAAGAGGAGGTGGCTAGGGTGTATCAGTCAAGATGGGTATCTCCAGAGACAGAGTCATGGTCCTGGGTACCCAGGCAGGAAACCTCAAAGTCATACAAAATCAATAAGAAATGGAAGCCAGCAACATTGATGTGTGGTAGAGAAGGTGGATTTGCAGGTATTTGAAAGAATGTAGGGGACACAAAGGGAACAGAGACACAAGCAGGGTGGGGAAGGTGGGGGATTGGTGCTTGGCGTGTTCCCCGAGCACAAAGTCATAGTAATTAATCAGTTAACTGATCCCTGTTCCAAATATTTGGTGCACAGCTGTGGCCTGAGGATTGCAGAATGTTTGTCAGTATCCAAGAACAGATCTTACAGTGCCTGCTGGGTAGATAATATGGGCAGGGGTTGTAAGGTGAATTGGCCGCAATATTTAGGAATACTTAATTTTGCTATAAAAAAATAAGAAAAACAAATGTTAGCCATAGAAATAAATAAAATATGTGAGTATTGAACACTGATTTTAAAAAAGGATGAAACCGGTGGTCTCTCAAAAAGTTAAGCAGAATTACCATAGGACCCAGCAATTCCACTTCTAGGTATATACTCTCAAAGAAATGAAAGCAGAGACTCAAACAGATACCTGAACATCCATGTTTGTAGCAGCATCACTCACAATAGCCAAAAGAAAGAAAACACTCAAATGTTCATCAACAAATGAGTGAATTAAAAAACATACGGTATACACAAATGATGGAATATTACTCAACCCTAAAATGGAATAAAATTTTGATACATGCTACAACACGTGTGAACTTGGAAACATTATGCCAAGTATTGAAATAAGCCAGACACAAAAAGACAAATCCTGTATGATTTTACTTATACGAGGTATCCAGAATAGGCAAATTCATAGAGACAGAAAGTAGAATCGAGGTTACTAGGGGCTAAGGGGAGGGGAATGAGGAGTTGGTGTTTAATGCACACAGTTTTTAGTCTGGGGTGATGCAAAAGTTCTGAAAATGGACAGTGGTGATGGTTGCACAACATTGTGAATTCGCTTAATGCCACTGAATTATACTCAAACCTCGAAACAGTAAAGTTTATGTTGTGTGTGTTATACCACAATTCTTAAAAAAGAATAAAACAAATAAAAATGTTGCTTACGTTACAGGAAAGGGATCCCAATCCAGACCCCAAGAGAGAGTTCTTGGATGTTGCGCAAGAAAGAATTCAAGGCAAGTCCATAGAGTAAAGTGAAAGCAAATTTATCAAGAAAGTAAAGGAATAAAAGCAAGGCTGATCCATAGGTAGAGCAGCCCTGAGGGCTGCTGGCTGCCCATTTTTATGGTTATTTCTTGATCATATGCTAAACAAGGGGTGGATTATTCATGCCTCCCCTTTTTAGACCGTATAGGTTAACTTCCTAATGTTGCCATGGCATTTGTAAACTGTCATGGCGCTGGTGGGAATGTAGCAGTGAGGAAGACCAGAGGTCACTCTCTTGGCCATCTTGGTTTTGGTGGGTTATAGCCAGCTTCTTTATTGCAACCTGTTTCATCAGCAAGATCTTCATGACCTGTATTTTATGCTGACCTTCTATCTCATCCTGGGACTTAGGATACCTTAACCATCTGGGAATGCAGCCCCGTAGGTCTCAGCCTCATTTTACTCAGCTCTGATTTAAGATGGAGTTGCTCTGGTTCACACGCCTCTGACACTTATAGTCAGAAAAAAGATGAATGGGCCAAGTTACAACATGTGTATTATGCCACCTCTATATGACAGGCACATTATCGCTGAATCAACCATCATTGGTGAAACTACGTTAATCCCATCTGTCCCCACATGAGCTTTGTCTAGAAACACAGAGAAAAGCAATGGCTGTTTAGCAAGCTCTTTATTGGCCAGGCATACTTGCCCCTTCGTCTCTCTGGTAGAGCAAGATCATTTTGGCTTCAGGCAGTTTTCTCTGCAGAGCCTCCTTTTTCCAAAGTAACTACCCCATGAGCTTGGAAGGTCAATGTAGCGGAGAACACCGGTCACATGAACACTGAGTCACTGAGGAACGGGTCGTGTGGTCCTGCCACCTGCTTGCACCTTAAGCTAAGTGGGTGAACCTATCTCACATCTTTCCCCCTGAAAACACTGGATATTTTCAGCTGATTCAATAAAACTTGCGATATGAGTGACTTAACTCGGTCTGAGAGCCTTTCTGTTCCACGACCTCTGGGCTGGCTTGCCCAGTTAGCATAATTGGAGACTACCATTGTATCAAAGAAACTGCTCATACAATGTCAGAGAAAAGACAAGCACTGTGCAGGAAACAGTAAGAAATAGATGTGAAAAGAAGGAAGGGTGAGAGAAAACTAAAAGAGGGAAGGAGCACCTTTCTCTGCTTGGATAAACGGGGATAGCATCAAGTTGAATCAAGGAGACAGGGAGGATGGGAGGTGGAGCAATCGACATGGATGGAAAGCAGCAGAGCTAATCCAGGAGCCTTTCCTGTTCTGTTGACCAACAGGCAAACACCTGGACTAACAGCTGGGCCCACTGAGCAGCCCAGCCTAATGGCACGAAGACCCACCTGCGCGTTTCCGTGCACCTGGAGTTTTGCCAAATGCATCTCCATGGAGAAAACAATGTATAAATCAGAAATGTTGCCCTATTTACACCTCTCAGCTTAAAAAGAAAAAATTGTCTAAGAGAAAGGAATAAGGAATAATAATACATCTTTTGAAAACGTTCCCAATGATGAATCTAGGTGTTAATAACATTCCCGGCTGGGTGTGGTGGCTCTCGCCTGTAATCCCAGTACTTTGGGAGGCCGAGGCGGGCGGATCAGGAGGTCAGGAGATCGAGATCATCCTGGCTAACACGGTGAAAACCTGTCTGTACTAAAAATGCAAAAAGTTACCCGGGCGTGGTGGTGCGCACCTGTAGTCCCAGCTACTTGGAATGCTGAGGCAGGAGAATGGCGTGAACCCGGGAGGCGGAGCTTGCAGTGAATCGAGATCAAGCCACTGCACTCCAGCCTGGGCAACAAAGCAAGACTCGTCTCAAAAAAAAAAAAAATAGAATAAAATAATAATAACATTCCCAGTGACAAGATGTGAAAAGCAACGGCTAGAAACGTACCCAAAGTTCCCCAGCTACTTAAACAGTGGCTCTGGCATCAAAACCCACACCTGTCTGGCTACAGAGCCTGTGTCTTTTTTCAGAGCAGCAAATTAAGCCCAGGTCTGCAGAAGATAAAACTCAGTTCAAGGCAGGGGCATCCAGACAGTCCTTGGAAAAGGGATCTTGCGCTTCCGGAAGAGAAGACAGACCTCTTCGCCTGGTTACTTGATGAAGAGTTTTAGGACTGTGCGACAGAGAGGACACACAGCATTGTGAGTCTAGGGGAGGAGATAGAGAAATAGATTAGATTAAAAATGGAGTTGGCGGGGTGCTAATGAGTTAACCTCCAGTAAATGGGCTGAATAGCAGGATGTAATTACCCTCTGCTTAAGGGGGACTCTTGGTGTTTCCCTCAGTGGGTAAACCCTTGAGGACTGTTATGCTAATTCCAACGGAAAAGGTAGAGAGAGACTATAATTCTTTTCTGCAAAAGAAAACAGCACATTTTGCTGTATTCTTTTTGTATTACTGATTCCGGAGAGCCCAAATAATTGTTTTAAAATTAGATTACATAAATGAAATAAGTCAGGCACAGAAAGATAAATACCGCATGTCCTCATTCATATGTGGGAGCTAAAAAAAACTTTGAGCTCATGGAAGTAGAGAGTGGAGTTGTGGTTATTAGAGGCTGAGAATGTTATTAGATGAGGGAGAGGAAGATGGGGAGAGGTTGCTTAAAGAATACAAAATTACAGCCAGATAGGATGAGTAAGTTCTTGTGTTCTAAAGCACCGTAGGGTGAATATAGTTAAAAACAATTTATTGTATATTTTGAAACAGCTACAAGAGAGGATTTTGAGTGTTCCCAAGACAAAGAAATGATCAATATTTGAGGTGATGGATATGCTAATTACCCTGATTTGATCATTACACAATGTAGATACATGTATGAAAATATCAGTCTGTATTCCATAAATATGTACAATTATTATGTGTAAACTAAAAACAAAAGGAAAAGAAATTTAAAAATGTAAAAACTGGACTCATAGAAGATTAAAACTCCTCATAGAGGAGAGACGAGCAGCTCCATAGTGCAGGATGACCAAGGCACCCGTGGGTGCTGGGGCAGGTGGGGCTGTAGCTCTGCAGGTGTCATCTCAGAATGGCAAACGGTTGAGAAGTGTGGGGTGAGATAGGCTTCTCCTTTTGTTTCATTCCAGGGCTGGTAATCTGAGCATCCCATCCAGTGGGGAAAGGCTGTTTTCATGCCTTGAATTCAGAAAACCATTATTTCAACTGAAGTGAGTTGATCAATCTCATACAGTATCAAAGGCCTTTTGCTTTTAGCTAAGGTGGAAATTTCTTATTTAGAAATTGTTGGTTGTTGGCCTTTTCCTTCGGTATACCAGAAAAATCAGAAGAACTTTAGGGTTTCTGAAGGACTCCAGGGTTTCTAAAGCCACTGATTAGCTGCAGGAGACCTACTCACCATCCAATCAAGGCTTAAGATGAAAGCTCTGACACCTTTCTTTGCACTGTCCAGCACTTGGTCAGCCATGATGTGCTTACAAGAAGAATTAACTGACCATTAGACAGGGCAGGGAAGACTATCCAGGACCTCTGCAGAATTAATGTGGAGACATCAGTGGACGACGATGGCCTGGGGCTCTGGTAGCAAACAGGTGTCATGACAAAGGTCTTCTATCACTTTGTCTTATTTATTATTTTGTCAGTGAAGACGTAAGTCCCAGATTTTCTCTGATAGACTTGCTTTCAGGTTGTCTTATTGTTTTCAATAAAAGAAGATTTAGTAAACATATAAATAAATGTGTTTTTTATGCTTCCTTCTTGGTAAGAACTTTTATATAAGTAATTTCACAAGTCCAAAAGACATCTTTTCTGACCATGTACTCCAACATTGATTTGGAAAATACATTCACTGTTGAAGCCTTGGAAAGGTGATTTAGACATTTTGTTGTCCTGAAAAAAGTAAATATAAAATGTAAACAATAATTACATTATTTTTCCTTTGTTTTACAGATGGTAAAATCAAAGTACGGAACAACTGACTTGGTTAAGATGGCAATGAAAGAGTCAGGCCCTTACTTAGGTCAGCTACCATCTAGGTCGGTTGCTCGTCCATGGCACAGATTTTCTACAGAGCTTTTGCATCATCTTAACTCCCTTGTAGTTCCACACCAATTGCTCATCTATTTTTAGCAGGCAAACCCACTGGGGAAAAGAGATGCTAACAAATGAAAGGAAAAGAATACAAGGCACAAGGGCAGAATGAATGTCAGAGGTGAGATAGCAGTTTACAAAGAAAAAAAAAGAACCTACAAGAGAACTCAAGGACATTTCAAGGATAACATTTAAGTAGATGAAATGCACTTTATTCATGATGGCCTTTTCTTCCATTTCCCTAATCCCACAACACGGCTCCATCCCTTTCTCTTCTGAATCTTCCTGGCATGCTGTTTGTTCTCTAATGACACTTTGTTAGATCCTGCTTTCTGGCAATGTACAGTGGCAATCACACCCTGACTAGACCAATGAGACTGTCAGCTTTTTGAAGGCACAGTGTTTTGGACAAATTTGTCCCCCTACTTCCCGCACCTCTTGCCAAGTCTAGCACGTTTGTTGAATGCATAAGAGAATAGGCACAGCTAGAGTGACCCCAAATAACCGAGTTTTGTTTTGTATTGTTTTGTTTATTTGTCTTTTGAGATGGAGTCTCGCTCTCTCGCCCTGTCCAGGCAGGAGAGCAGTGGCCCAATCTTGACTCACTGCAACTTCTGCCTCTCCAGGTCAAGGGATTCTTTTGTCTCAGCCTCACGAGTAGCTGGGACTACAGGCACCCACCACCATGCCTGACTAATTTTTGTATTTTTAATGTTGGTCAGGCTGGTCTCCAACTCCTGACTTCAAGTGATCTGCCAGCCTCCCAAAGTGCTGGGGGATTACAGGCATGAGCCACCATCCATGCCCAGCCTCCGAGTTCATTTTTATCCTGTTTGGAGAAGTGTTTCTTTCCAAAATTTGTTTCCGAAATTTTGAAGACGTTTTATCAAAATGCTTGGGACGTTAGCACGTCACTAAACAAATAAATAAAAACTATGAGCTCTGCTCTCCATGAGTTTATATTCTAAAGCAGGGACAAGGAGGAGCTAGAGATCGTCCTTTATCTTATGGCATTATAGTGTGCTCAGCTCTTCAGAGGGCGAGATGGGAAACCTAGTGAAACTTGGACTTGGAGCTGACAAGTCTTCTTCTGCTCAGAATCATACAGGGTCAGAAACAGACCAGACCTGAGAAACCATCCTGTCCAAACTCTTCATTTTGCAGGTGAAGAAAGTGAGGCCAAAGGAGACTGTCTTGCCCAAGGCCACCAAGCTAGATGGTGGCATAGCCTAGATTGAATAGTTTTAAAATAAAGCAGTAAATAAAGCAATGCATTAAAACCTTTCTGCAGAGACCCTGGGTTAGAAACTTAACCTTTTATTATTTTTTATTTGTATTTATTTATTTATTTTGAGATGGAGTTTTGCTCTTGTCGCCCAGGCTGGAGTGCAGTGGGGTGATCTCAGCTCACTGCAACCTCTGCCTCCCGGGTTCAAGCGATTCTCCTGCCTCAGCCTCCAGTGTAGCTGGGATTACAGGTGCGTGCCCGTTATGCTGGCTAATTTTGTATTTTTAGTAGAGACGGGGTTTCACCATATTGACCAGGCTGGTCTTAAACTCCTGACCTCAGGTGATCTGCCCACTTCGGTCTTCCAAAGTGCTGGGATTACTAGCGTGAGCCACCTCGCCTGGCCGATACATAGCCTTTTAAATCATTAATAAGTGCTAGAGTATCAAGCATAGAAAACAAAAAAGATCTGTAACAAAGTCAGGACTTAAAAAAAGAAATCCTCAGGCTATGTCTTTGAGGGTTTTTGGTTAGGTTCAGTGTGAACTTTGAAGACTTTCCTTCACTTTCAGTCCTGACTTGATGGGCAGAGGTACGCAGGGAAGGACAGGCATTTCTCAATTCCATTTCTAAACGTTGCCTAAGAACACGCTGTGTAGACCACAGGCTTCTCTGCTTTCAGGAGCAGGAGAGGGTCTCCCAGTTCTTTTGAGCCTTCCCACTACCAGGGGGCAAGTTCCCTAATTAGTTGATCTAAGAAGCCTAACCAACAAGATCTGTGCAAAATGAATTATTCCTGTTCCAGTTCGGCGTAATAGCAAGGCTCCCTCTTTGCTCAGGAAAGGAAAAGCCACAGGACTTTTCTTTCCATCACCACCTTAATTAATTCATTAATGATTTTTCAGGCAAGTTTTATTCAGGCACTTTGGGACAGAGCAGTGAGTCAGAGGTTGGCATCAAAACTAGAATAGAAGCTTTACTTCTCTCTTGGGATTCTTCTCTGGGCTTTAGATTCCCCAATCATACAACTTCCTAATTGGAAAGAAATGTTCCTAAACAAGAGCAGGCGTTTTGCTGGAGCCTGACAGTGACTAATAAGGTCGGTCTAAGGACTGTCTGATGAAAGAGAAGCTGGATTTACTTGTCACAGTGAATTTTTAAAAGTTCTTTCACCCCGAGGTTTACTGCTGAATATAAATAAAAGACCTCTCCTTGGGCAATCCCATCCCAATTCCTACAAATATGCCTTAGTTAATTAAATTAATTTTGAAATGACATTCCATGTCTTGCTCCAAATTACCTTTGTTTTCTCCAAGATCTGCTTATTGACAAGCTGTTTCACAAGGTCCCTGTTTAAACTGGTTGTTTTGTCCACAGACTGCAGACGAATTGGAGACAGGTTTTATCATTATCTCTATAGCCGGCATGGAGTAGCCCTCGCGTTGTACTCATTTAACTGTGGACCAATGGCTCACAAACATACAATTAAAAAATATGTATCTAGGATATTTACACAGTATCCCGATAAATACAATATGGTAATTTAAATCTCCTTTGCTGAAATTCACACAACTGAAGGCCAATTCCTGAGTTGGCAATGGGGTGTGGATTTTAAAAATTAGTCTTTTTTAAAAATCAGGCCTTCGCTTTCGCAATTCAAGTGGCTCTCGGCTTAAACACATTAAGTCCCAAGCTGTGACTCCCTTCCAGGGAACAGCCGCGTAGGCGCGGGCACGCACACGTGGACACACACACTCACACGCGCCCTCCCACACCCCTTTCCGTGTGAATCGCCTGCGGGATTTAGGGCTTCTCCACCAGCGATTACTGTCAGGTGCAGAAAGCAAGCCTCTTTGTTCTATGGGCATTTTCCTCCCCCTGGATTTGACTGTTATTTACTGGCCACGTGAGCGCCAGGCGCGGGTCCGGCGGAGGAGGCGACCCCAGAGCAGGGGAGACAAAGGCTGGCCCAGAGCGCGACCCGTGCGCCCCAGGGACGTCTCCCCAGCTCCTGCGACACGCGTGAAATTGGCCCGGACCTGCCTCCTGAGACGGTTTTTCCAGAAATGTCTTATTAAATCCTTTGTAAAGGAATCGGTGTTTACTTGCGCCGGGAGAGCTCCGGCCCTGGGTCCCGGCAGGCGGCGGATTTCTGAGCTGCTGGAGAGCAACCCGGGAAAGCAAAATCAGCCTTGGACTGTCGGGGCCCCTGGGGCTCCTTGCTCCTTATCGAAAGCGAGTTATTAGATAGACCCCCACAGTCCCATTCAGCAGAATAGGAAACTGGACTCAGACACCTTTTGCCCTCCCCAGAGGGAGGCCACGCAGTGCGGCTTTGACCACTGATCTCCCACCCGGAGTGCCCGACGCCCAGGGTCCTGCCACCGGGCAGCCTCGGTCAGTCAACAGTTGTGGCCCCTTCCAGGGCCTGGACTAGAGTGAGCACAAGCCTTGAGCGCAACATTTAAGAAGGGCGCCGAAAAGTCAATAATCAAAAGAAATATCTTGATGCAATGCCTCTTTAAAAGAAAAAAAAATGCAAAAAATCCATGATGAATAAAATACTAAATTTTAAAAAGAGAAAGGATCCGTGCAGTGCCATCGTAAGCCATTTTGGAGCCCGGAGCAAAAGGAAATATCACCTTGCCCAAGCGGTGCCCCTCACAGCCCATCCGAGTAGGGTCCGGGGGTCGAGGCATTCGGGGCGCAGTGGGGGACGAGGACAGTCGAAGGTATCGGAAGTGGAGGCTCCGCCGAGCTCCGGTCGGGGAGTGCAGGAATGGCCCCCGGGACCGGAGGTGAGAGCTCGGGAGAGCCGCTCCGCCCGGAACAAAGGCATGGGGAGAGGGCGAGCTGGGGCCGGAGAGACCCGGCGGGTTCCGCTGCCCTCGCTGCCTGGGTCGGGCTTCCACGCGCGCCCTGGAATGGAATACGCTACTCTGCAGCCTCCGAAACTGCGAGCGAGTCCTGTAACTCCCTTGCTCTGTGATTAATTCTCACTAACAAGACTTGGCAAGATGTCGGGCGAATGATTTTTGGCTTCTGCACGGTCCCCACCGCGTGCGTGCACAAACCCCCAGCCAAAAGCCGCCTCTGGGAAATTAAATGCAAAAGAGAAATGGGGATGGGGAGGGCTGCTACGTGACCAGGAAAAAGGGATGCCCAGAAACCTGAATCGGACCCAGAGCTGCTGAAGTCCTTTCAAAAGGTCATTCTTTGCCGGTACATTATCCAGGGTCCAGCTCCGCAACAAACGTGGACCCTGTCATTTCTTGAAAGGATAATTCACAACTATGCAAGATAGGGTGAAGACGTTTCCCAAACCCGAAAACCTTGTTTTTCCCCCGACCAGGGTTAAATAAACATCTTTTAGGAAGCGTGGACAGGAGTGCAGCCTGCTCTCCTCCCTCGGAACACCATTTCGGCAATTAATGCCTCCCTTTGGGTCGTAAAGCAACAAACCCCACACCTCACTCGGATCCTGGGCTTCGGGCGGGAGGACTTTCTCTTTCATCTTCCAAGCAGGGGGTTGCCCACGTTCCTGGGGAAGCTATAAAATTGATTTAATGGCTTTAGCTGAAAATCGATCACGCTAATGCATACGCTAACGTCTCAGGAATCGCATATTCAGAAAGGACTGGCCGAGCCGAAAGCGCACAGGGAGTCTGGGGCTAGGAGGTGTCAGGCCCCGCTAGGTGGGCAGCGGCGCTCCGGTCCCCTCTCCACTTGGGTAACCGGGAAAAACCTACGGGGCTGTCACGCGGGGAAGCGCGAAGGTGCCAAGGGATGAAAGCTCAAACCCGAGCCCTGGCCTCCTCAGCCGGCTATCACCTTTGGCGCCGCCAGCCTAGCGGCGGGGTGCAGCGGCGGCACAGGTGCCGGTGTCGGGCTGGAGGCGCGGCGCAAGCTGGGCCCGCGGGCAGACGGCGAAAGGCGCCGCGCGCTCCATTCACAAAGTCCGGGCGCTGCCCGCCGCTGGCGGTGGGTCGGAGGCCGCCTCCCTCTTCCTCTCGGCCTCGGTTTTATGAATGGGCCTGATGGCGAGCACCCGGCGCCCTGTTTACTCCGCTCTTTGTGACGTCGAGTTCCCGTGACCGGGAGCCAGCGGCCGCGCTCCATTCAGCTCCGGGGAGGGTGTGGGAGGAGGGGCCCGGAGGGGGCGGGGAGTCAGCGCGGGGGGCGGGGGACGGCGCGGAGCCCGGAATGGAACGGGGCGGGGCCTGGCGGGGTAGTACCTAGCGCCCCCTCCCCCGGGAGCGCGGAGGAGCATTAATAAATCTCTAAGCCGAGGAGCAAACTCTGGCTGGGGCAGTGCGCTGAGCGCCGGGGGAGCGTCGAGAGCGGCAGCGCCGGCGGCAGTGGCTACACGGGCCGCGCGACCGGCAAAAATACACTGGAGGCCGCCGCCGAAAAGAGTCCGCGGTCCTCTCTCGTAAACACACTCTTCTCCACCGGCGCCTCCCCCTCCGTTCTGCGCGCCGCCCGGCTGGGCGCCCGAGGCCGCTCCGACTGCTATGTGACCGCGAGGCTGCGGGAGGAAGGGGACAGGGGAGAAGAGGCTCGCCCTCGGAAGCCCTTGAGGACCAAGTTTGCGGCCACTTCTGCAGGCGTCCCTTCTTAGCTCTCGCCCGCCCCTTTCTGCAGCCTAGGCGGCCCGGGTGCCCTTCTCTTCCTCGCGCGCCCAGCCGCCTCGGTTCCCGGCGACCATGGTGACGATGGAGGAGCTGCGGGAGATGGACTGCAGTGTGCTCAAAAGGCTGATGAACCGGGACGAGAACGGCAGCGGCGCGGGCGGCAGCGGCAGCCACGGCACCCTGGGGCTGCCGAGCGGCGGCAAGTGCCTGCTGCTGGACTGCAGACCGTTCCTGGCGCACAGCGCGGGCTACATCCGAGGCTCGGTCAACGTGCGCTGCAACACCATCGTGCGGCGGCGGGCTAAGGGCTCCGTGAGCCTGGAGCAGATCCTGCCCGCCGAGGAGGAGGTACGCGCCCGCTTGCGCTCCGGCCTCTACTCGGCGGTCATCGTCTACGACGAGCGCAGCCCGCGCGCCGAGAGCCTCCGCGAGGACAGCACCGTGTCGCTGGTGGTGCAGGCGCTGCGCCGCAACGCCGAGCGCACCGACATCTGCCTGCTCAAAGGTAAACGAGGGCTCCGGGCGCTAGCTGGAGAGGAGGAGATGGCACGGGAAGGAGTCTCCGGCGTGATTCGTGGTTGCGGGGATCCCCGCGCGCCCCTGTGTGTGTGTTGGTGTGTACGGGTTTGCAAGGTTTCTGTGCAAGTGCGAGGTTCAAGTCCTCAGGGACAGTGCAGACGGGTTCCTCCGGTCACCTGCAATTCCGCACCGTCCTAGCGAGGCCCCGTTTATTGACACTAACGGTCCTAGCCTGGAGGATGAAGCGACTCCTCTGCACGGTCCATCTTGAGTCCCGGGAACAGTTTCCAAGTACCACGGGGCGCGTGGGGACAAGATAGGCCTGTTGGTTTGGCGTGCTGGGGCCCTGCACTGAGCCCGACCGGGAGAATCGCAGAGGTGGAGAAAAGGGTGAAGAGGGGTGGGTGCCGAGGTACAATTGGCCCTGCCAGTTTCACCGAAAACAAGACCCTGGCAAATGCAGAAAGGGAGATTGGGTTGCACACACAGTGTAGAGCGATCTGTGTCTGCGTCCCCGCTACCCAACTCCGAGCTCAGCTTGGAAGGTGGCCAATCCCCGTCCCGGGCTAGATCCAGGCTGTGGGAGCGGGAGACTGAAGGACTGGGTATCTTGGGGACGCCGGGCGGAACCGGTCCTCTAGCTCCTGCAAATCCGGGCAGCGGAGAATGACCACCTTTTGTTCAGCCCGGATTTTCGTCTATCTGATGGCGGCGCGTGCCGGATTTTAGCGAGCCCTGGCGAAACTCTAGGCGGCGGGGCTGTCTTGTCACATTTGGTAGTCGGAAATCCTGGAAAAATCGCGTGCTGTCCGAGTCCCTGGAGGGACCGGGCGCCCGCCACACCTGCAGGGCCGGGTGGGTCCGCGGCCCTGGGGCTGGGGAGTGGGCAGGGCGCGTGGGGTCCGGGCGCCCCCTGCCGCGCTGCGCCCCCGCCTCCCGCCGCCGCATTCCGCGCATTCTTTCGCGCGGGTAGGGTCTGCGCTTCTGAGCCCGGGAGGCAATTCAGACCCCCCCACACAGCCATCAAAGAGCCGCTCCTCCCCCCGCAGGCGCCTTCGCCGCCTCCCTCCCTTCCTTTCCTTTCCGCTCCTCTTCCGACCTGTCCACCAGGGAGGAAGGGAGCTGGAAAGGGGGCGGAAACGTCTCCCCTCCAAAAAGCACAACAAAACTGCTCAGTGCGTAGGAGCCGGGTTCGCCCCTGCCGAACAGCGGGGGACTTTGTTCTCCGCAGTTGTTTCCTGCCCATTTGACCTGTCAGCTGCTGGGGAAACGCTGCTGTTGACCTTTGGTTGAACTGCTAAGGCGATTTTGCTGATTTTTCTTTCTTTTTCCGCGAGGGCTGTCTTTTGCTTCTCCAAATGAACCCAGTCCCCCTCCCTTCTCCCCAAAGCGCTCCAAGAGAAAGTGCCAGGAAGGGGCTTGTCCCGGAAGGCCTGGCCGCTGAGCGGGGCCAGGTCCTGGTTAGGCCACCAGGGTGGGCGTCCGCGCTATTGTTTGAGCTTGTCGGCGCTGGTGGGAGAGATGAGGGCAATTCCTCTGGGACGCAAGTCCTCTCGAATAGCCGGGGTTGGCCGGGATGTTCCCCGCACGGCGCTGCCCTCGAGTCCCCCCGATGGAGAGCGCGGGCGCGCCTTCCTTCGCTGGCCTCCAAACCCGGGACCCGCGAGAACACAGCAGGGCTGGGACTGGGCTCCAGCCCCACGTGGAGTCTGGATTTGTTTTGTTGTGTTTTGTTTTCCTTCCTGGAAGAAATCCCGAGGGGACCGCCCTAGAGCGGCCGCTCCGGGACCTTGGCCCTTGGGCTTCCGGGGGTGCAGCCACTTAGGCCCCGCTCCCGGGGACAGAGGGATTATTTTTTAAGGTTTATCCCCAGGGCGCGCGGCATTTCCTTGTCCCTCGTGAATCCCGTTGAGAGTCCTCCCTCCCTAACCTCCTCCATTTCCCCAGCCAGACCGATTCGAGAGCCCTGGAGATTCTGGGCAAGGTTAATGACTGGGTAGTACTAACCTCTAGGTAAAATGACAGCCCTCTGTGGGTGGAGAGGTGCCTGGCCAACGGAAGAGAAGTACTTTAAGGGCTATTTCCTCCTGAAGCCTGCACTGCCTCTCGTAGTCGGCCCCGAGGCGGGCGAGGCGGGCAGGGAGGATCATCTTCTGCATCTCAGAGTGGACATCCTTGCAGATGGAGGTGTGCAGGCCTGGGCCACAGATTTAGCTTCGGTCTCTTCTGGAATAGCCCCTCCTAGCCAGAAGTTCAGCTTCTGCTTCCAAAGGGAGCCTGCCCTTGGAAGCAAGGACCTAAAATTGAGAGGTGGGGGAATCTTCCAGCCTGCTCTGTTGTGGTGGTGAACATCTTTGAGGTTAACTGGGCCCTTTTTTGTTTAGCTTAGCTGATTTTGACATATGTGTTCAGCAGAGGCCATCTTTAACCCAGTTCCTCTTCTTCCTCTTTGCCCTCTAATGGAAAGGCATCCCTAGAGAGGTCAGAAGGAAAAAGTCAGTATCTGCTCCCACAGCTTTGCGGGAAGGGGCTGGGGAAGGAAATCAAGGTGTCTCCCAGGTCTCCCGATACACCTCCCTTCCGTGCCTGGAAGCCAGTGCAGTGGAGCAAATGTGGTTTCCCGGGAGGGGGCTCTGGGGCAGAGACCTAAAGGGGAATTTTGAAAAGCAAAGGAAGAAAAAGCCCTGTAGATTATCTTTAGTAAATGCCTGAATTGGTGAAGGGTTGGAGAATTTGTTTCCTACTGGAGTAATTCATTTTATTTTCCAGCGAGGGAATGTATGTATGTCTCATTTCAGGTGTGCCTGGGCATGTCTGTAAAGCAGGACAGGAAGCCAGTAGAAGGCCTGATGGTTGGTGTCTGCCATTCTTGGAGGGGTTAGGAGAAGCAGTAAAAGCAACAGAGTATTTTCAGAAGTGATAGTAGCATTTCCCGCCAAAGCTATCTAATTCTCTTAACTGCATTTTAAAATTCAGTTTTTCTATTTCTGCCACGTTGAAGGGTTACTTCAACCACGTTGAACTGGTTACTCCATGCAGGTGGCAGGAGGTAAACTTCACTTAATATCAATAAAGTACAACCTAGCCTTTACATTTCCTCAGATTACCCGACTTTTGCTAAAAGCAATAAAGAAAAATCTAATGTTTTCTATCTTTTCTAGTAAAGGATTTCCAGTGGGGTAATTTTTTTAAAACTCATTTAATTTAAAATCCTGTAAGGCGTTTTTAGGGTCAGTTTGGAAATTTTAGTTTTTCAGATTTTATCACAATACACTTCTTGAAATCTCTTTCTCTCTCATTCATAAATCCTTGGATTAGAGTTTGAGACTCCCCTGGTCATTAGAGAAAGACAAAAAGAGCTTTTTCTTACCCTATTCTTTGCCTTTAATAACCCCAAATAACAAAATATTCTGTTACGCAAAAAGATTTCAGGTATAAAAACATTACCTTCCTTTCCACCTACCTAAAACTTCCCTCAGCCTTTGTCAGTTCTAATTTAAAAGCTGTCCTGGAGCTGTTCGAGAAATGGGGAAGATCATCTAGCTATTCCAGTTTCTCCTTCCACTCACCCTATAGTACCCAATAGGATCCAATAGCCCAGGGCCTGACCATACAGCCTGTGATATTACCCTTTCTGTAGAAAACAGTCACTAAGGCCACTGATGAATGTGGGGGAAGAGGGACACAATTAACAGCTCTGGAAACTCTGGTGACATTTTTGTTTTTTCTCTCTCTAGCCCCACCATTGCTATCTCTGTCTTCAGTTCCCCAGGAGGGCAATGGCATCAAACAGCACAGCTCTGGGGGATGTCAATATTGCATACCTTTTCTACTTAAAGGGAAATGACTAGCTTTTCTGCTTGCAAATATAATAGCCTTTCTGCTTGCAGATACGGTAGTTTCTGCTTACAAATGTAATACAATGCCCATGACAGCCAAGGATTGGAAACGTAAGTGCTAGGTCTTACAGGTGATTTTTTACAATGAAGCAAACTCACTATGTTAGGCATCATTTACATTGGATGTCTCCAACTAACAAAAGTAACTAAAGACAGATGTAGGTGTAAATTGAGAGTGAAATTTGACCCTTTAGACCGTCACAACTTCCTTGGGCTTATCCTGGGTGCTTATAGGAGAGGTGGGCTCCACCCACAAAAATGGACTGCTCAGAAAAATGAGGGAGAGAGAAAGGGTGGCCACTTTACCGAGCCAAGAAATTCCTTGAAAAAAAATCAGAACATCGGAAACCAGATAGCTGATTTCCTTACCGGGAGGCAGTTCCCGGCTAACAAAGAGAAAGCACGACGGGAAGAAAAGTTCACTCCAACAGAAGCCAGTTTGCTGAACATAGCAGATCGCCCAGGAGGACTGGGAGAGACTGCAAACCAGTTCGAGCCCCCAGCATGGCGTTAGGTGTCAGCCAGCTGCCAGGAAGGTCCAGGTGTCTGTGTTCAGAGTCTCAAGGTGAGAAGTTCACTTAGTTGGATTTTAAATACAGCTCAGCATTTACATAGGTGCTTACGAAGTCAGCAGTCACATAAAGTAGAGTTCCCAAAGGCAAATGGCCTTCAAACAACCCCAGACTTTCTTGCAAGAGCATGACTTTTCTGGCAAGAGCAAGGCCATGAGCCCTGCCTGGGATCTGGCACTCTTCTGAGTGTTGGGGGCGTAATGGGGAAAAAGTGGCAGCCACATTAAGATCCATGACCAAGGCCGGGCATGGTGGCTCACACCTGCAATCCTAGCACTTGGAGAGACTGAGGCAGGCAGATCACTTGAGGCCAGGACAACATGGCAAACTTGGTCTCTACAAAAAATACAAAAATTAGCTGGGCGAGGTGGCATGTGCCTGTAGTCTCAGCTACTCAGGAGGCTGAAGCAAGGAGATTGCTTGAGCCCAGGGAAGTCAAGGATACAGTGAGCCATGATCGTGCCACTGCACTGCAGCCTGGGCGAGAGAGTGAGAGTGACAGACCCTGTCTGGGGGGAAAAAAAATATCCATGACTATAGTCACCACCAAAGGACAGTCTTCCCCATCACAAATCCCATTAACAGTCATATTATGGTGATATTATCAGCGCTACATCAATCTGCCCTTTGTAAAGTACTTTTACATACATTATCTCCTACTCCTGCAAGGGATGGGGGAGTGCGGTAGAGAGCTTCTGATGAGGGGTCCTCATTTCCACTAAACTTTGAAAATTGCCTCCCTGTATGAGGATGTGAGAAGGAGGAGGCACGGTGGAGTTGAACTGTAGATGGAGTTGTAGATGGAGTTATTCTTCAAGTAAGTCTGATGAAAATCACACTCCTTTTTTTCTTCCAGACTTTCAAATTGTAAAATAAAGGTGATAAAATGAGAGATTTAGGAATAGAAAATATATTCTTAAATAAGGACATGGGAAAAACAGGTTGAAATTAGTAAGAAACCTCTTATGGAATTACATTCAGTAGGACACAGACACGTTCAATACATTCATTTCATACATTCAAAGGGCATAGGAAAAACAGAATTCATTCATTCAGAATGGCACATTTGATAATGAAATTATTCAGGAGATAGAAGTGCAGATTTTAGGCACCTGCTGCTTCAGAGCTGGCAAAACTGACCCGCAAATAAGTAGATCCTGGATATTTAGAAGCAGAGGATACTGGAACTTAAAGATCATTATAATCAGAAATTCTTACATTTTGAGAGTGGGAAAAACCAGAGTTGAGGAGGGAACATGCTTGTCCAAGTTCCACAAGTCGAGTTGGACTTACACCTGGATCTGTCTCCACTTCTCCTTGCACACCTGCTAGGGGCACGGGAAGGAGCCTAGCCCCTTTGTAGACAATGAGAATAAGCCTTCCCTTTCATGATTTTTTGGGATAAAACTAGGTTATCTAAATCTAGCTCTTAAAAGGGCTGTGGCTATGGTACTTGCATGGATTTGGGGATGGGTAGGAGGGACAGAGTGGAAGTCGCCTTAGAATAATCTTTTTTAACCCCACCCACAGTAAGAAACACATTTTAATTTATATCGTGACCCAGGAGAGGGATACATGCACATCTGAAGAAAAGTTCCATGAAATGATATCCTCTTTAAGGGCAATGCATCCTCCTAATTCCTATTCTATTGTATTCCATTTTAAAAATGTGGGTCATGACTCTTTAATGACAGCCTGGATTAGGAAACCAATGGATAGAAGCAGAGTTTGGTGAAATATCAGCAGTGCCCTATTTGGATCAGTTCTGTTTTTGCATGAAAAGTCTGTCTTCACTTGATGAAACCTGCAGGCAGTGCCCCCTGGAGAAGGGCCCACCAGGAAGGGGTGGAAGGCAGAGGTGGCATAGATTGACACCCAGAGATGACTTACTGGGGCACGGCCCTGTGGGGGATGGATTTGAGCAGCTTCTTCCACCGATGGATAAATGGTAACTTGCATGCATCCTCCCGCATCACCTTCACTGTGTCCTCTGGGCTCCACCAGCCCAGAACATATTGTTCTCACCCATGAGTGCTGGCCTGAGTGCAGCCCAGGGCCCACCAGAAGGAACTCCCTTTAGTGTAGCATCTTGTGAAACCAGCCACAGACCCCCCAAAAGCTGGCCACCACTGTCAGGGACGAGAACCTTCCAGTGTTCCTGCCCCTTGAGCGAATTTGCTTCTTCACCTTGTTCCTTTTTTTTTTTTTTTTTTTTTTTTTGAGATGGAGTCTCGCTCTGTCGCCCAGGCTGGAGTGCAGTGGCGCGATCTCAGCTCACTGCAACCTCCACCTCCCAGGTTCACGCCATTCTCCTGCCTCAGCCTCCCGAGTAGCCAGGACTACAGACACCTGCCACCACGCCCAGCTAATTTTTTGTATTTTTAGTAGAGACAGGATTTCACCGTGTTAGCCAGGATGGTCTCGATCTCCTGACCTCGTGATCCACCTGCCTCGGCCTCCCAAAGTGCTGGGATTACAAGCGTAAGCCACTGCGCCCGGCCCACCTTGTTCATTTTTGCTTGTTCTTTAAAACTCCCTCAGAGGGAATGACTTTTCCGTAATCATTTTTCTGCTGCCTTCTAATGGTGCCTTTTCCAGACAGTTGCGATGAGCCTGGGGGAGATGACAAACGGCCCCTTCAGGCCACATCTAGCCTGTTCCCCACCAAATGGGTCACTTGGGCCCTCCTTACCCCCCACACCACTCCGTGGCCAGCAGTCGGTGCCAGGTCCCTGACAAGGGTTCTGCTGAGTGGCAGCCATGGCCATGCTTGGGAGAGAAGATGGAGGTCTGGAGGTCTCCGGAAACCAAGAGACAGGTTTCTGGGAGAGCAGGCTGTCAAATGCCCAGTACCTTACCAGCATCACCCTGTCCCCGGTTCCTCTTTGGCCTTTGAGGATCTCTTCTGAGGGCACCCGAGGGCACCCCTCCATGTAGGCACCGAGAAGGGAAAACTTTGTGATCTGTCTCCCTGATGCCAGGCGCAGAGCCTGGCTGTTGGAACCAGTCCTCAAAGGCCTCTGTGCAGGGGACTTTCATCACTTACAGACGAGGAGAAGGCTCCGAGAGGTTCAGGAGGCCCGGGCTGTACAGGTGATACATGCTCAGGGTGGGGTGCAACCTCATGGCAGAGCCTATCCCCTTCCCGGAACTTCACTCCAGTGCCCTGTTCCATACCCTCAGCAATGGAGACAACATCCTCTCAGCTGCTCTGGGCTCTTCCTGCTTCTCCAGCCCCGAGGGACACTCTGCTCTGTGACCGTGGGGCCTGCCCTGGCACTCCTGGGCCACCCAACCATTCACTTTTGAGTGCAGTCGACGGCTTGTCTGTTTTGGTGGTGAGTTTTTGCAGGACACCACCTGTGTCTAACATGTCGTTTTAAAATGTGTTTTAATAGCTCAAATTATGTAATAGACAAAAGGATCATGTAGCTAGAATTTTTGCAAATCCTAGAGAAGTATATAGAGTAACAAGTGATGGCTTGGGATACAAGTGCTCAACCACTGTTAATGAATGAGTTTCCCTTCCACTTTCTCCAAAAGGGAGCATGGACTGAAGTTTCCCATCACAGAAGCCCCTGAAGGACTTCAGCTGCAGACAGATATTTCCTTCTTCTTCCCCCATCCTCTAATTACTGCATTTTGGGCAGCAGTGGTGGCAACCGAATAAGGAAAGGGGTTTATGATGGGAGGGAGGGGGTGCTTCTGTGATGAGGTGGCTGCCGAGGCCACCAGCATGACCGAGGCTGACGGTACCGGCCCCACCAGCAGGTTTTCCATCCAGGGAGGCTGGTCACTGTGACTCAGCAGGAACAAGGGCCTGTGACCAGAGAGAGATCCATTTATATCCTGAGGGAGGGAGAGGAGGGGAATAGAGAAGTCTCCGGTCAGAGAGGAAAAAATGTACGCCCTGTTTCTATAAGCCTTATGATGTGGTAGAGAACCGTTTCCTTCCTCTCAGTAGGAAGCAGTCTTTACGGTTGGGATTTGGGGCAAGTGACTGACTCACCGTCACATGTCTGCACATTGGAAAATTTCTATGAATGGCCCTAGGGCACAGAGGTCCTATGTCACTGTCATGAAGACCACAAAGGTAGCGACATCCAGGACTGTCGGCCAAATTGTCATTGAAGTCAGTTGAATGGGTCTGTTGGAATGGTGGTTCTCCAACGCACAGGCCCTACTGAATCAATTGAATCCATTTCTGGCCCTACAGAAACTGCAAAATAAAAATAAAAGCAGGGCCATACATTGATAGTACTGTGGATTGGAAGTTGGCCGCAAAAGGAAGTCCCAGAGGTCACAAGAAAGCCAGAGATAGGGCTTGAAATGTTGTCTTTTTGGATGGCCTCCCTGTGGCGTCTCCCTGTATCCCGCCTGCCTCCTCCCTTCCTGAATAGGAGCACTCACCCTATCCCAGCTCAGCTGGCCATTTATCATCTTCTTTTTTTATTTAAAAGATCTCCCTTCTCTGGAAGATGATCCCACAGATAACCATTCCAGGGCTTACCCACTCTCAGGTCAGGAAATACTCCCTTGCCCCAAACCTGCACATAGCATGAGGGGTTTATTTAGATTTAAGCCCGTTTTCCTCTTGTTCTGGCCTCTTGGTGACGGAACGGCTGTTCATGAGGATGTGCAATGGACATCTGTTCCATTGCTGAGATCCAGAAGAGTTTGTACCAGGGTCATTTTTTTCCTTCTTTCTCACATTGGAGAACCTCCCCCGAGGAAGGGCTGGAATCAGGGGTGGCAGGTGTCTCTACAGGTACTTAGTGTCCTTGGAAGCCCAGCGTGACCTTTCCTTCTCTATTTTGTCATTGTCCTGAGGAGCTACTCCACAGAGTCCCTTCTGCACATCCCCCTGCACGTCTTCCTTTGTATGTCTACCTCTCTAACCCAAGTCTTGTCCATAAAGCTTATCCTTCCAGCTTTACTGCAGTCCTGGCGAGTGTGTCCTCTGCATCGCTGGAAACCGCTCCATGGCCATTCTCTAGGTCCACAGCGCCACCTAGTGGCCAATATGGAGCACGCCAGCCCCTGCCTTCCTAGCAGCCCGCCTGAGTCTGTACGAGTCGAGTTCTTTCTGACTTCCTGCAGGCTTAGTGACCCCATTAACCTGAGCCTCTTTCTCCTTTACAGGCGGCTATGAGAGGTTTTCCTCCGAGTACCCAGAATTCTGTTCTAAAACCAAGGCCCTGGCAGCCATCCCACCCCCGGTTCTCCCCAGCGCCACAGAGCCCTTGGACCTGGGCTGCAGCTCCTGTGGGACCCCGCTACACGACCAGGTAGACTCGGGGGGCAGGGCTTGGAAGTGGGACCAGGGACAGCGTAGGGGCCAGTGGATACCTTCTTCTCAGAGTTCTGAAGGTGTTTTTTGTCTTTGCTTTGGAGACAGTCTTGCTCTGTCACCCAGGAGTGCAGTGGTGTGATCATAGCTCATTGCAGCCTTGAACTCCTGGGCTCAAGGGATCCTCCCTGGTAGCTGGGACTACAGGTGGCGCTACCATGCCTGGCTAATTTTAAAAGGTTTTTGGTAGAGATGGGGGGGGGGGGTCTTGCTATGTTGCCCAGGCTGGTCTTGAACTCCTGGCCTCAAGTGATCCTCCTGCTTTGGCCTCCCAAAGTGTTGGGATCACAGGCGTGAGCCACTGCATCCAATCCTGAGATTTTTTTAAGTCTTTGAATGTTATGCCTCAATTTGGGGAGAACGCGGTGAACCCTGAGTATTGGGGTGGGATGTTAGGTAGGGCCTATTTACTCCTTGGAAATCTTCCCCTTCCCTCTCTAAATATCCTCCTAAGAAAAAAGTCTAAAGACATGACTCCCTGGCTTGGCCTCTAACGTGGTGTGCGGACAAGTGAGGAGGCCTCCAGAAGCCCTGGGGGACCTGCTCTCTGGGAAGCTGAGGTCTTTCTCCTTTGAAGTAGCAGGCCATGAAATAACATCTCGGTCCCCGACAGGCAGGCTGCTCCCGTGTATCAGCCAAATGAACATAGATGGTCACCCACCCTCCCTCCAAGAAAACCGGCTTGAGCCACTTGTGTTTCTTACAAGCCCACCCTCCAGCCCTTTCAGTTAGATGGACTCTGCTGCCCACATCTCATGTGCTAAATTTAAGCCACCGTTGCCTCATTTTACCAAGATCCTTACTCTTGTCCGTGTGGCCATGAGGGCATCACCTTATTTATTTGTTTATTTTTAGAGACAGAGTCTCACTCTGTTACCCAGGCTTGAGTCCTGTAGCATAATCATAGCTCACTGCAGCTTCAAAGTCCTGGGCTCAAATGATCCTCCCATTTCAGCCTCCCAAGCAACTGGGATTACAGGTGTGCACCATCATGCCAGCTTCATTTTTTGAGAGATGAGGTCTCACTGTGTTGCCCATGCTGGTCTTGGAACTCCTGGCTCACATGATCCTCCCACCTCAGCCTCCTAAAGTGCTGAAATTACAGATGCGAGCCGCCGCACACCTGTTTTTGATATGCCCAGTGAATACATATCAAAACAAATAAGTATCTAAACCCCACAATAAATGGCTTGATGATTAGCAGATATAAACTCAGTGTCACAGATGGTGCCATAAGGCCGGCATTGTCCTGCTGCTTATTTTGCCATGGGCGAGGTGCAGGAGAGTCCCACAAGACTTTACCTGCTCTGGCCTCTTTGCTCACAAGTAGAGGGCAAAGGCTGGAGAAGTCCCACTGGGCCCATCGCCCCTCCAAGAGTTCCAGGAGGCTACAGGGGGAGCCTGGGAGGGCCAGGCCCAGCAGGCATTCTCCCTGGGCTTGGAAAGAAAAGCTCTTCTCAGACAAGCTTCCACTCCCTGTGCCAAGCACTTTACCCTCATGTCATTCGGGGCCTTTGTTTCCCTTTCTGTGCAGGGGGGTCCTGTGGAGATCCTTCCCTTCCTCTACCTCGGCAGTGCCTACCATGCTGCCCGGAGAGACATGCTGGACGCCCTGGGCATCACGGCTCTGTTGAATGTCTCCTCGGACTGCCCAAACCACTTTGAAGGACACTATCAGTACAAGTGCATCCCAGTGGAAGATAACCACAAGGCCGACATCAGCTCCTGGTTCATGGAAGCCATAGAGTACATCGGTAGGCTGGCCCTGCTCTGGGGTTCCTGGGACTGAGGGCGGGTGGGAAGGATGAGAAAGAACCCCTGTAAGCCTGGGTTGAAGGCGGACATTGGAGGCACTGAATCCAAGGGTCCCCATTCCCCCTCTTCCTCATTGGGAAGGCTTATACATTGGATGTTGGGTTGGGAGGGAGGAGGGAAGATGGACCTACACACAGGCTTAGCTTGCAGAGCCAGTCACCTTCCCCTTGCATGGCTTGGGTGCCTAGATGGTAAGAGTTTTTGGACGGGGAGGAAGACACAGGGAGCATTGAGTCACAATTTTTATTTTATTTCTATTTATTTATTTATTTTGAGACAGAGCCTTGCTCTGTCACCCAGGCTGGAGTGCAGTGGCGCCATCTCAGCTCACTGCAACCTCCGCCTCCGGGGTGCAAGTGATTCTCCTGCCTCAGCCTCTGGAGTAGCTGGGACTACAAGTGCACCACCACGCCCAGCTAATTTTTGTATTTTTGTAGAGACAATTTCATCATATTGCCCAGGCTAGTCTTGAACTCCTGAGCTCAAGATATCCACCCTCCTTGGCCTCCCAGAGTGCTGGGATTACAGGCATGAGCCACCACCCTGGACCCCACTGTTTTGTTTCTGCAAATGGAAATCCTTGAACGGATAATGGGATTTAACCAGCTCCAGCCTAGTGATTCGGGAAAATAGACCTCAGAATGGGGGGCATTCTAGAAACCCGCCAACATGGGTTTTCTTCCTCTCCAGTCCTTGGTCTAGCATGGCTAGTCCTTCCTTCAGAGCCCCCCAACCCCAGGGGCTGGCTGGTGCCCCTGGTCGGGGCTGGGATCTGCAGAAACGTGCACTAACCTATTGAACCCTGTCCCCAGATGCCGTGAAGGACTGCCGTGGGCGCGTGCTGGTGCACTGCCAGGCGGGCATCTCGCGCTCGGCCACCATCTGCCTGGCCTACCTGATGATGAAGAAACGGGTGAGGCTGGAGGAGGCCTTCGAGTTCGTTAAGCAGCGCCGCAGCATCATCTCGCCCAACTTCAGCTTCATGGGGCAGCTGCTGCAGTTCGAGTCCCAGGTGCTGGCCACGTCCTGTGCCGCGGAGGCCGCCAGCCCCTCGGGACCCCTGCGGGAGCGGGGCAAGACCCCCGCCACCCCCACCTCGCAGTTTGTCTTCAGCTTTCCGGTCTCCGTGGGCGTGCACTCGGCCCCCAGCAGCCTGCCCTACCTGCACAGCCCCATCACCACCTCTCCTAGCTGTTAGAGCCGCCCTGGGGGCCCCAGAACCAGAGCTGGCTCCCAGCAAGGGTAGGACGGGCCGCGTGCGGGCAGAAAGTTGGGACTGAGCAGCTGGGAGCAGGTGACCGAGCTCCTTCCCCATCATTTCTCCTTGGCCAACGACGAGGCCAGCCAGAATGGCAATAAGGACTCCGAATACATAATAAAAGCAAACAGAACACTCCAACTTAGAGCAATAACGGCTGCCGCAGCAGCCAGGGAAGACCTTGGTTTGGTTTATGTGTCAGTTTCACTTTTCCGATAGAAATTTCTTACCTCATTTTTTTTAAGCAGTAAGGCTTGAAGTGATGAAACCCACAGATCCTAGCAAATGTGCCCAACCAGCTTTACTAAAGGGGGAGGAAGGGAGGGCAAAGGGATAAGAAGACAAGTTTCCCAGAAGTGCCTGGTTCTGTGTACTTGTCCCTTTGTTGTCGTTGTTGTAGTTAAAGGAATTTCGTTTTTTAAAAGAAATCTTCGAAGGTGTGGTTTTCATTTCTCAGTCACCAACAGGTGAATAATTATGCTTAATAATAAAGTATTTATTAAGACTTTCTTCAGAGTATGTAAGTACAAAAAGCCTAGTGACAGCGGATTTAGAATATATTTATGTTGATGTCAAACAGCTGAGCACCGTAGCATGCAGATGTCAAGGCAGTTAGGAAGTAAATGATGTCTTGTAGGTATGTGCAAGGTAGCATGATGAGCAACTTGCGTTTGTTGCCACTGAGAAGCAGGCGGGGTGGGTGGGAGGAGGAAGAAAGGGAAGGATTAGGTTTGAATTGCCTTTTTTTTTAAAAAAAAAAAAAAAAAAAAAAAAAGACAGGATCTCACTATGTTGCCCAGGCTCGTCTTAAACTCTTGGGCTCAAGAGATCCTCCCACCTCGGCCTCCTGAGTAGCTGGGACTGCAGGTGTGTGACATCATGACCAATGTGAACTGCTTTTGAAGCTGGTTCATGGGCAGGTAGGCCCCCAAAGCAACTTTACACCACAGTAAGTCAAGCTTTTTTCTCTCCGATGATCACTGGGTGGTTGGAGCATTTTTTGCATAAACCTGCCTAAGACTTGTCTATCGTCTGTGATTAATATGCCATATCACACTAAGGTGCTCCTGGAAAATTGGGTGCAGTTCAAATTTTCCTACAGCAAATCATTTGGCAAGGCCAGCCATTGGGGAAACCAGACAACTAGAGACAACCCTGAAATGAATCCTTTTGTGAATTGAAGCACCATCTTTTCTTTTTTTGCATAAATTGGAGGTTTTAATTTTAGGGCAGTTACCTGAAGTGAAATATACCAACAATTTCTTGTGTTCTTTAAATTCCTAGTTGGGTGAATATTTTTGAAGGTCCTCTTTTGAATAAAGAGGGGAATGGACACCACATTTCAGGTCTTCTCGAAGTGTGGAAGGGCAAGAGAGCATCAGTGGATTGTGGATTGCTTACATCGGATTCCATTGGTATGAATTTCCCAAACTGGAAATCAAAGCGCCAGGGTGGGGTTGGGGCTGACTGCTGGTGAGAGGGCTGGCCGCTGGCTCCCGTGACGTGCGTCATGGGCACGCAGGTGCCATTTTGAATCTATCGTGGGCATGTGGGTGCCATTTTGAATCCTTAGTTGGGCCTTTCTAAATGGAGAATGGCTTTGGAGGGAGACACGTTTTCTGTGGGGAGGGTTTGGGGGGGAGGGAGGAGGGAACAAGCTACATGCTGTTTTGTTTGTAGTATTGTGGAACAGTCTTGTTATGGAGTGCCAGATTAGAGGTTATTGCAAACTTGTCTAGAAGTGAGAGCATGGTTTTTTTTAGCCCTTTGAGAGTCTACATCTAATGAACATTCTTGCTCACCCATAAATAACATCAAGCCTCAATGTCACCGTCACATTGGGATACTCTTTCTCATCTGGCATCCTAGACAGTACCTGGTTGGTTACCTTTCCTTCCATGAACCATGAACCTGTGACAGCATCATTCATCCTGACTTCGCCAAGCTCTGCCTGTGGGTGAGGTCAGAGCTCCCACTGGCAATTTTTAGAAGAGCCAGAGGCTCCCTGCTTCCTCTAGAAATAACAGTTCAGGGTGAAGCATGGAGGGGTTGGGTTCCCGGACAATGGAACCATTTAGAGACAGCACAGTTGGATATTCCCACTTTTTCCTTGATTCCTGGAAGTCCAGTGGGTTCTGCAGCTGAAAAAGCCCTGGGTCCCAGCAGCAGAGAGACAAGACAGAGGGGATGCTTGGGCGGGGAGGGACAGTAACCTGCAGAACAGATTCCATTTTTATAGAACGAGTACACATTTGCCAAAACAGTCCTGCTTTCCCAGACTGGATTCCCACCACAGGGACAGTCAGAACTCAGGACTAGCTCCAGCGACATCTTTCCTCCGAATTCAAGCCTTCTATCACAATGTCAAAACAGCTATTTATAAAGCCATTTTCATTGTATTTGATAACAGCACGAGTCCCAAAACTTTTAGAAATAAAATAGGACATTGGCTTGATTGAAAAGTGAGACTTTTTAAAAATTGTTCTTTCGTCAGAAGCCTTTTGGATGACTTACAATAGCTCTGATGAAGATAACACCCCAGAGTCAGTCCAAAAGGTCAGTGAGTTTCAATAGGCATCCATCCCTCCCATGAAGGGATTCTGGTGATGGGAAGTTTCTGTAATGACAGGAAAGCATTGACCCTCATTGATTGTCAACTTTGCTATTAGCCATGAAAGACAGGATGCTCATTGGGTATTCTGTAGAGTGAGGAATGCTGCCTATTCCCTCCCAGAATGTCTAACCCACGGGTGTGTGTTGAGGAGCCCTTGGGGAAATGGACCAAGTTTTCCCACAGAGCAGTATTAGGCTGAAGAGCAGGTGACTGGTAGGCCCCAACTCCCATCATTCCCTCCCAAGGCCATTTTGTTCAGTTGCTTATCCACGCTGGATTCCAGAGAGTTTTCCAATTTGGGAAGCCATGAGAAAGGTTTTTAAATTTTGGGAAGATGGAGAGAGGGACATAGGATAGTTGACTCCAACATGACAGGAAGAGGCTGGAGACTGGGAATTGGCCACCAACCAAGCCTGTAGTAGTAAAGCCATGGTCCCGCGTTGGAATTACCTGGGGAACTTTTACAATTCTGATACCCAGGCTCTCCTAGACCAGTTCAACCAATTCTAGGTGGGGGACTCTGGCATCAGTGTGTTTCGTAGCTCCCCGGGTGCTTTCCCTGTGCAGCCAAGCTTGGGAAACTGCCATGTTTTCTGGATGTCAAGGCGCTGTTGGAGGCTGGGTGTGACAGCACAGAGCCAGGTTGTCCTGTGGAAACCACAGCCACGGGTTTGCCACTGGCTCAGCATGGCCTCACCGCCAGTCCCAGCCTGGCTGAGGGACAAGATGGTTTCTCTTGGGAGTTCCTGAGTGGAGCACCCTTCCAGGCTTTTTGAAAGCCAGCTGATCTGTGGAGCCTTGTTAAGGGACTCAATACAGTGTTTGGGTATTGATGTTTTTCCTTGAGGCTGTCTTGTTCATCAATAAAGATGGAGGATGTCTCCTCTTTGAACCCCACTTCCCCACCAGTACCCTCTCTCCCTTAGAGTTTATGAGTTATTCAAGGAGGAGACTTCTTAAAGACAGCAATGCAATTCTTGTAACTTGTGTAAATAGCCCCATCTTTCAGATTGATATCATTTCTACATTTGATATGCCTGTATTTCTGTAGGATGTATATAGTTTAGGGGATTTTTTTTGTTTGTTTGGTTTTGTTTTTTAGAAGTCAATATGTCTGGTTTTATTTATTGCTTGAAAAAGATCATTTGAAAAAAATAAATACATTTTCAACCACTTCTGGCTTGGTTAGACCTTTCCTTGAAAACTGTTCTGCTGTTATGACTTGGAAGGGGAGAAAAGAACCTCTGGGTCAGTTAATAATCTTTCCCACTTAATAGCGCAGTGGAGGTGGAGTCCATTTGTTTCCTTCTTTTCCTTTCTTTTTTTTTTTCTTTTCTTTTCTTCATGGAGCCCTTTTCTTTTCTTTCTTTCTTTCTTCTTTCTCTTTCCTTCTCTCTGTGTCTCTTTCCTTTTCTTCCTTTCTTTTCTTTTCTTTTTTTCTTAGACAAGGTCTCACTCTGTCCCCCAGGCTGGAATGCAGTGGCACAATTGTAGCTCACTGCAACCTTGAACTCCTGGGCTCAAGCAATCCTCCTGCCTCAGCCTGCCAAGTAGCTGGGATTATGAGTGCACACCATCACACCAGACTAATTTTTTTTTGAGGTAGGGTCTCACTCTGTCGCCCAAACTGGAGTGCAGTGGCGCAATCTCGATTCACCACAACCTCTGCCTCCCAGGCTCAAGCAATTCTCCTGCCTCAGCCTCCTGACTAGCTAGGATTATAGGCACGTGCCATTACTGCCTGGCTAATTTTTTGTTTTTGTTTTTTGTCTTTTTGAGATGGAGTTTTGCTCTTATTGCCCAGACTGGAGTGCAATGGCACGATCTCGGCTCGCCACAACCTCCACATCCCAGGTTCAAGTGATTTTCCTGCCTCAGCCTCTGGAATAGCTGGGATTACAGGCATGCACCACTACACCTGGCTAATTTTGTATTTTTAGTAGAAATGGGGTTTCTCCATGTTGGTCAGGCTGGTCTTGAACTCCCGACCTCAGGTGATCTGCCTGTCTCGGCCTCCCAAAGTGCTGGGATTACAGGCGTAAGCCACCGAGCCCAGCCTCCACCTGGGTAATTTTTAGTAGAGATGGGGTTTCACCATGTTGGCCAGGCTGGTCTTGAACTCCTGACTTCAAATGATCCACTCATCTCGGCCTCCCAAAGTGCTGGGATTACAGGTATGAGGCACCACACCCAGTATTTTTTTTTTTTAAGAGACATGGTCTCCCTATGTTGCCCAGGCTGTCTTGAACTGAGCTCAAGCCATCCTCCTGCCTCAGCCTTGCCACCGCACCTGGCATGAACCCTTTTGCTCCCTGAACACTCTTCAAGGCAGGCGAGAGGAGAAGGCTGATACTCATCTCTAAGAGCCTGATTTCTCCACGCCATTCTCCAGTAGCAGAGAGACAAGGAAGAAGTAAATGATGAGAGATAGACAGCACTTCCTCTTAGCCTCTGCTGTGTGTCATCACTTAGGCCTGTAAAATTGACCTCTCCCAGCCGGGCGCAGTGGCTCACGCCTGTAATCCCAGCACTTTGGGAGGCTGAGGCGGGCAGATCACGAGGTCAGGAGATTGAGACCATCCTGGCCAACATGGTACACGGTGAAACCCCATCTCTACTGAAAAAAAAAAAATACAAAAAATTAGCCAGGCGTGGTGGCGGGCGCCTGTAGTCCCAGCTACTCGGGAGGCTGAGGCAGAAGAATGGCATGAACTCAGGAGGTGGAGTTTGCAGTGAGCCAAGATCGCGCCACTGCACTCCAGCCTGGGTGACAGAGCGAGACTGTGTCTAAAAAAAAAAAGATTGACCTCTCCCACTGAGGAGCCATCATTATATCCTATACTTGGTTGTAATAGAAGAATGCAAAAGGAATGACCACTCCTGGAACACCCCTCCCCATTGGGGAGGAGGTCCAGCCTGTCTCAGAGAATCTGAAGAAATTTTACTGACCTCTTATTCCCCTGGGATCATGAAAATGAGCACTATGTATCAAGGCCAGGTTGAAGAAGTAAGCTGATAAAGGTGGTGTCATATATCAGTGGTACCCCTGGTGCTGATTGTGGGTTGCTTGTATCAGATTTCATTGGTGTGAGTTTGCCAAACTGGAAACAAAAGGCATTAGTAAACATGCATTCCCACCATATCATGACAATTTAACAGTATTGTGGAAGCACTGGGCAATGTAATTAGCAAGGGGGAGAAATGAAGTATACAATTTGGAAAGTGGAGGTCAAATAATTTTCAGATGATGTGTGTTAAACAAAAGGGAATCAACTGAGAAACCATCAGAGATATGGTAATTCAGTAAGTGGTTGATTACAAAGTAAACATAAAAAACAGCTTTCCTGTAGGAAATATCAATTAAAAATTAACTAGAAGTGGTAGAAAATCCCATTTGCAATCATAACTTAACACACCTATGATAGACCTTAACAGAAATAGGAGGTATACGATGGACATGGTATAGCCCTGCCAAGGGACACATAGAGACACTTGGAGAAAGCGGAACATACAGATGGTCCCCAATTTACCAGGGTTTGACTTTACGGTGGTGGAGAAGTGATATGCATTCAGTAGAAACCATTGAAAAAGGAAAATAAATCTCAGGAGCCCAAAACCACTAAGCCAAATGGAACTCACTAATAAATCTTGGGACTCCAAATATCACTAGGCCACAAGGAAATTCCTTGTGAACAAAGAACAGACAGAACTCAAAGTACTCTCTTTGCTCACCATGAGACAAATGCTTATCTGATTGCTTCCTTTGCCATATTGTTTCACTAAGAGACTAAGGCCTAAGTGACTATTCCTGTAAATTGTGTTTTCAGTGGAAGGCTTATCAGAAACTCAAAAGAATGCAGCCATTTTTCTCTCATCTACCTATGACCTGGATGCCCCCATCCCCACTTTAGGTCATCCCACCTTTCCAGATCGAACCAATGTACACCTTACATATATTTGTTGATGTCTCATGTCTCCCTAAAATGTATAGAACCACCATCAGGACCTCCTGAGGCTGTGTCACGGGCACATCCTTAACCTTGGCAAAATAAACTTTCTGAATTGACTGAGACCTGTCTCAGTTATTTTGGGTTCACACCGCACTACCCATACAGGCATCCTGACTTTCAATTTTCAGTATAGTACCCTTTAAATTACATGAGATATTCAACACTTTGTTATAAAATCGGCTCTGTTGGATGATTTTGCCAGTTATAGGCTAATATGTCTTCTGAGCACATTTAAGGTGGGCAGAACTAAACTGTGATGTTCGGTAGCTTAGATGTATTAAGTGCATTTTAACTTACGATATTTTCAATTTACAATGGGTTTATCAGGATGTAATCCCATCATAAATCAAGGAGCATCTGAACTGTATTCTAGGATAAGAACACCCAGTATTGAATAGTATGATTTCTTCATAAATTAACCTATACAGTTAATGGGATCGCAATCAAAAGAGCAACAAGATTTTGGGAGGAACATGGCAAAATGATCTTGAATTCACTGGAGAAATAAATATTCAGGAAAACTTTGAAAAAAAACAACAGAAGGGAATCCCATGGTGGAGGAAGAGAAATTTATGTCCTTTTGAATTGTCCATTTACTACTATTGTGATGCAAGTAGTTTAGCATTTCCACAGGAGATTATTCTTAAACATTCCTGGGCCCACCTAAGACTTAGAGACTCTACAAATTCCCACAAGATTCTGATTTACAAGCCAATTTAGGAATGTCCGACACATGTTTCTCCTCTTCCATTCCCTTTCAGTCCCCTCCTAGCATAACAGCCCACAAACCATAATGCTTCAGTTACTATCACTGTATAACAATTTACCCAAGAACTTAGTTTTGTAAACTAACAACCATTTGTTTCGCTCACACGTTTGTTAATTAGGAGCCCGAGAAAGGCTCTGTGGGCATTTCTTATTTGAGGGTCTCTCGCGTGGTCGCAGATGGATGTTTGCTGGGGCTGCCCTTACTTGAAGGTTTGGTTGGGTTGGCCATCCACAATGGCTCGCTTACAAATGACTGTTGAGGTCGGTCATCAGCAGGGAGTTCAGTTGTGACTGTTGACTTGAGTGCCTATAAGTACTCTCTCCATCATGGTGGTTCCGGAATAGTCAGATTTGTTACATGACAGATCAGAGCATGAGTGTTCCAGTGAACAGGATGGAAGCTACTCGCCTTTTATGATCTAGTTGCAGAAATCTCAGCACATCACTTCATCTCTACTAATTGGTTTCAAGCCTGCTCAGATCCAAGGGAGGGGAGGCAGACCCTGCCACTTGATGGGAAGAGTGTCAAAAACTTTGTGTAGCCATTTTTTAAAAACCACCACTCCAATAAACAGATAGTTATCTAAAAAACCTGAAAATGCAAGTTTCACCACTAATCCGGAAACATTTGTCAGCTAACACAACACACACTGGATATTAGTAGTAATATCGGTGATACCATGAATAATATCAAAGTGTGTTAACACTGGACACCAGTAGTAATATCGGTGATATTGTGAATAATACCACAGTTTGTTTAATATCACAGCTTGTTAACACTGGACATCAGTAGTAATATCGGTGATATTGTGAATAATACCACACTGTGTTTAATATTACAGTGTGTTAACACTGGACATCAGTAGTAATATTGGTGATACTGTGAACAATATCACACTATTTAATATTACAGTGTGTTAACACTGGATATTAGTAGTAATATTGATATTTCATTAAAATCACAGTATGTAAACACTGGATATTATAAATATCACAGTGATATTTTATTAGTATTACAGTGTGTAAACACTGGATATTATAAATATCAGGGTGATATTTCATTAATATCACAGTGTGTAAACACTGGATATTATAAATATCTGGGTGATATATCATTAATATCACGGTGTGTAAAAACTGCATTTTATAAATGTCCGGGTGATATTTCATTAATATCACAGTGTGTACACACTTGATATTATAAATATCAGGGCTATATTTCATTAATATCTCAGTGTGTAAACACTGGATATTGTAAATATCAAGGTGATATTTCATTAATATTACAGTGTGTACACATTGGATATTATAAATAACAAAATGGTATGTCATTAATACCACAGTGTGCAAACACTGTGTTTAAACACTGGATAATGTAAATATCAGAGTGATATTTAATTAATATCACAGGGTATAAACACTGGATATCATAAATAGGGCAATATTTCATTGATATCACAGTGTGTAAACACTGGATAGTATAAGTATCAGAGCAATATTTTATTAATATCACATTGTGTAAGCACCGTGTGTAAACAGTGGATATTATAAGAGCAATAATTCATTACTATCACAGTGTGTAAACACTGGATATTATAAATATCAGAGTGATATTTCATTAATATCACACTGTGTAAGAACTGTGTGTAAACACTGGATATTATAACTATCAGAGCAATATTTAATTAATATCAGTGTGTAAACACTGTGTAAACAAAGGTTATTATAAATATTAGATTGACATATTATTAATATCACACTGTGTAAACACTGTAAACACTGGATATTACAAATATCAGAGGGATATTTCATTAATATCAGTGTGTAAACACTGCATGCAAACACTGAATATTATAAATATCAGAGTGATATCTCATTAAAATCAGTGTGTAAACACTGAATATTATAAACATCAGAGCAATAATTCATTAATATAACAGTGTGTAAACACTGGATATTACAAGTATCAGAGCAATATTTCATTAATATCACTGTGTGTAAACATTCTGTGTAAACACTGGACATTAAGAATATCAGAGCAATATTCAATTAATATCACAGTGTGTAAACACGGGACATTATAAATATCAGAGTGATATTTCATTAATATCACTGTGTAAACATTGTCTGTAAACACTGGATATTATAAATATCCGAGCGACATTTCATTATTATCACAGTATGTAAAAAGTGTGGGGAAACTGGATATTATAAACATCACAGCAATATTTCATTAATATCCCAGTGTGTTTACACTAAATATTATAAATATCAGAGCAATATTTTGTTGATATCTTACTGTGTAAACACTGAGTGTTAACACTGGATATTATAAATATCAGAGAGTTTTTCATTAATATCACAGTGTGTGAACACTGCATATTATAAATATTAAAGGGATATTGCTGTTTATCATATCTTCGATGATATTACTGCTAATATCACAGTAGGTGTACACCCTGCGATACTGTTCATAACATCTTTGATGATATTACTGCTAATATTACAGTGGGTATACATCTGTGATGCTGTTCATAATATCTTCGATGATATTACCGCTAATATCACAGTAGGTGTACAACCTATGATACTAAAAATAATATCTTCAACGATATTACTGCTAATATCACAGTGGGAATACACCTTGTGTGTACATTTTGTGATACTGTTCATAATATCTTTGATGATATTACTGCTATTATCAGAGTAAGTGTACACCCTGTGTGTACACCCTGTGATTCTGTTCATAATATCTACGATATTACTGCTGATGTCACAGTGGGTATACACCCTGGGTGTATACCCTGTAATACAGAAGTAATACAGTGGGGTACACCCTGTAATATTATTAATAATATCTTCAATATTACTGCTAATATCACATTGGGGGTACACACTCTGATATTATTCGCTATATCTATCAAGGATATTACTGCAAATATCACAGGGGGGATACAACATGTGTGTAAACCCTGTGATATCATTCATAATATCTTTAACATTACTACTATCTTTGATATTACTGCTAATATCACAGTGGCATTATTATGTGACATTATGCAAAATATCTTTGATATTACTGCTAATATCACAGTGAATGTACACCCTGTGATATTATTCATAATATCTTCAATATTACTGCAAATATCACAGTGGGTGTGCACACCCTGTGTGTACTTTTAATGTCACAGTGGGTTTTCCTCATGTGTGTACACCTTGTGGTATTATTCATAATATCTTAGGGATATATTACTCTTAATATCACAGTGGGTGTACACTCTCTGATATTAGGAGTAATATTTCCCTAGAATGTACACCTGACATACATGCACTGTGATATTAGGCATAATATCTGCCTAGAATATTACCAGTAATATCACAGGGTGTACACACACTGTAATATGAGGAGTAATATCTTTTTAGGATATTATGAGTAATATCACAGGCTGTACACCCACTGTGATATCAGGAGTAACATCTTTGTAAGATATTACAAGTAATATTACAGGGTGTACACACAAGGTGTACACCAACTCCGATATTAAAAGTATTATCTCCCTAGGATATTATGAGTAATATTACAGGACGTACACCCACAGTGATATTAGGAGTAATAGCTCCCTAGGATATTAGGAGTAATATCACAGGGAGTACACGCATGATGTAAAAACACTGTGATACTAGGAGTAACATCTCCCTAGTAGATTATGAGTAATATCACAGGGTGCACACCCACTGTGATATTAAAAGTAACATCTCCCTAGGATATTACGAGTCATATCACAAGTTGTACAAATATGGTGTACATCCCCATGATACTAGGAGTAAAATCTCCCCAGGATACTACAAATAATATCACAGGGTGTACACCCACTGTGACATTAGGAGTAATATCTCCCCAGGATACTACGAATAATACCAAATGGCATACACCCACTGTGATACTAGGAGTAATATCTCCCCAGGATACTACAAATAATATCAAAGGGTGTACACCCACTGTGATATTAGGACTATTATCTACTTAGAATACTATGAATAATATCAGCGTGTGTACACCCACTGTCACTGTGATATTAGGAGTAATATCTTCCTATAATACTATGAGTAATACCACAGTGTGTACACCCACTGTGATATTACTCATAATATCTCCCTAGGACACTATGAATAATATCACAAGGTGTACACTCAAGGTATACACCCACCGTGATATTAGAAGTAATATCTCTTCAAAATACTACTAATAATTTCACAATTTGTATACACAGGGTGCACACCCACTGTGATATTAGAAGTCATAGCTCTTCAGGATACTATGAATAATATCGTACACATTGTGTACACTCACTTTGATATTAGGATTAATACCTCCCTAGGATATTATGAGTAATATCACGAGGTTTACACACACGGTGTACACTGTGATATTAGGAGAAATATCTCCCTAGAATGTGTGTGTACACCCACTGTGATAGTAGGTGTAATATCTCCCTACTATATTATGAGTAATATCACTGTGGGGGTACACGACTGGTGTACACCCACAGTGATATTAGGAGTAATAACTCCCTTGGATATTACGTGTAATATCACAGGGAGTACACAAATGGTGTACACCCACTTTGATATTAAGAGTAGTCTCTCTCTATGATATTACGAGTAATATCACAGTGGGTGTACACAGCTGTGATACTTGTAATATTACAAGTAATGTTACAGGTTATACACACATGGTGTACACCCACTGTGATATTAGAAGTAACATCTACCTAGAATATTATGATTAATATACATATACACCCTGTGTACATGCACTTTGATATTAGGAGTAATAGCTCCCTAGGATGTTACAAGTAATAAAATAGGATGTACACCCACTGTGATACTAACAGTAATATTTCTTAAGAATATTACAAGTAATATCACAGGGTGCACACCCACTGTGATATCAGGAGCAATATCTTCATAAAATATTATGAGTAATATCATAGGGTTTACACACTTTGTGCACACCCACTATGATATTACTCGTAATATCTTATTAGAAAATTACTCCTAACATCACAGGTTGTACACACGTGGTGTACACCCACTGTGATATTAGGAGTAATATCTCCCTAGGATGTTACTAGTAATATCACAGGGTGTACACCCACTGTGATATTAAGAGCAATATCTCCCTACTGTGTTACTAGTAATATCACAGGGTGTACATTCACTGACATATTAAGAGTAATATTTCCCTAGGATATTATGAGTAATATAACATCCACTATGGTATTAGGAGTAATATATTCCTAGTATTATGGGTAATATCTCCCTATAATATTAAGAGTAAGATCACTGGGTGTAAATATGTGGTGTACACCCACTGTCATATTAGGAGTAATATCTCCCTAGGATATTATGAGGAATATCACAGGGTATACACACATGGTGTGCCTCCACTATGATTATGGTAGAAATATCTTCCTAGGATATTACAAGTAATATCACAGAGTGCATAAACATAGTGTACATTCACTGTGATATTAGGAGAAATATCTCCCTAATATATTACGAGTAACATTACATGGTGTACACACACTGTGATATTAGGAGTAACATCTCCCTAGGATAGTACATGTAATGTCACATGGAATACACACATGTTGTACACCTACTGAGATATTAGGAGTAATATCTCCCTAGGATATTGTGAGAAATTTCACAGGGTGCATGCACAGGGTGTACTCCCACTGTTTTGTTAGGAGCAAAATCTCCAGAGGATATTATGTGTAATATCAGAGGGAATACACACATGTTGTACACCCACTGTGATATTAGGAGTAACATCTCCCTAGGATAGTACATGTAATATCACATGGAATACACACATGTTGTATACCCACTGTGATATTAGGAGTAATATCTCCCTAGGATATTGCGAGAAATTTCACAGGGTGCATGCACAGGGTGTACTTCCACTGTTTTAGTAGGAGCAAAATCTCCAGAGGATATTATGTGTAATATCAGAGGGAATACGCACACGTTGTACACCCACTGTGATATTAGGAGTAATATCTCCCTACTGTATTACGAGTAATATCACAGTGGGTGTACATTATGTGTGTACACTCTGTGATATTAAAAGTAATAATTCCCTAGAATTTTATCAGTAATATCACAGGGTGTACACCCTCTATGATATTAGCAGTAATATGTTTTTAGAATATTACTTGAAATAATACAGGTTGTACTCACATTATATACACCCACTGTAATATTATAAGTAATATCTCTTTAGGATATTGAGTGATATCACAGAATGTACACCCACTGTGGTATTTGCAGTAATGTGTTTTTGGTTATAATGAGTAATTTCAAAGGGTGTGCAACCACTGTGATATTAAGAGTATTATCTCCATAGGATGTTAGGAGTAATATCACAGGGTGTACACATATGGTGTACACCCACTCTGATTTTAGGAGTAATATCTCCTTAGGGTATTATGAGTAATATCACAGGGTGTACACACATGGTGGATGCCCACTGTGATATTAGGAGCAATATCTCCTTACTATATTATGAGTAATATTACATAGTGTACACACATGGCGTATACCCACTATGATACTAGGAGTAATATCTTCCAAGTATATTATGAGTAGCCTCACAGGGTGTACACACATGGTGTAAACCCATTATGATAATAGGAGTAATATCTGTCTAGTATATTATTAGTAATATCACAGGGTGTACACACATGGTGTACACCAACTGTGAAATTAGGAGTAATATATCCATAAGATATTATGAGTAATATTACAGGGTGAACACCCACTGTGATATTAAGAGTAATATCTCCCTATGATATTACCGGTAATATCACACCATGTTCACCCACTATGATATTACGAGTAATATCTTCCTAGAATATTACTAGTAATATCACAGGGTGTACACCCACTGTGATATTGTGAGTAATATCTCCTTAGGATGTTATGTGTACCACGTGTGTACACCCTCTGTGATATTAGGGGTAATATCTCCCTAGGATATTATGAGTATTATCATGGGGTGTGCACATGTGGTGGACACCCACTGTGATATTAGGAGTAATATCTCTCTAGGATATTAAGAGTAATATCACAGGATATAAGCACATGATATACACCCACTGTAATATTAGGAGTAATATCTCGCTAAGATATTACAAGTAATATTACAAGGTGTACGCACATGGTGTACACCCACTGTGATATTAGGAACAATGTCTTTATAGGATATTACATGTAATATCACAGGGAATACACACATGTCATACACCCACTGAGATATTAGGAGTAATATTTCCCTAGGGTATTATGAGTAATATCACGGGGTTTACACACATGGTGTACACCCATCGTGATATTATGAGTCATATCTCCTTAGGATATTATGAGTAATATCATGGCATGTGTACACACATCATGTACACACACTGTGATATAAACAGTAATATCTCTCTAGAATATTATGAGCAATATCATAGGGTTTACACCCACTGTGATATTAGGAGTAATCTCTCTCTAGGATATTATGCATAATATCACAGGGTGTACAAACATGGTGTACACACTCTGTGATATTAGGAGTAATATCTCCCTAGAATATTACAATTAATATCACCGGGTGAATACTTACTATGATATTAGGAATAATATCTTCCTAGGATATTATGACTAATATCACATTTAGTACATACATGGTGTACACCTACTGTGATATTAAAAGTAAAATCTCCTTGGGATATTACAAGTAATATCATACAGTGTACACCCACTTTGATATTAGGAGACATATCTTCCCAGGATATTATGAGTAATATCACAGGGTGTAAACACATGGTGTACACCCACTATGTTATTAGGAGTTATATCTCCCTAGGATATTCCAAGTAATATTACAGGGTGTGTACACACTGTGTACATCCACTCTGATTTAGGAGAAATATCTCCCCAGGGTATTACAAGTAATTTTACAGGGTATACACCCAATGTGATATTAGGAGTATGTCTTCCTAGGATATTATGTGTAGTATCAATGGGTGTACTCCCACTGTGATATTACGAGTAATATCTCCCTAGGATATTATGAATAATATCACAGGGTGTACACCAACTGTGATATTAGGAGTAATATCTATCTTGGATATTATTAGTAATATCACAGTGTGTACATCCACTGTGATATTAGGAGTAATATCTCCCAAGGATATTAGAAGTAATATTACAGGGTGTCCACCCACTTTGATATTAGCAGTAATATCTCCCTGGGACTTTAGGAGTAATATCACAGGGTGTACAGCCACTGTGATATTTGGAGTCATATGTTTCTAGCACATTACATGTGATATCACAGAACATATAACCACTGTGATATTACTCATAATATCTGCCTAGGATATAACGAGTAATATTACAGTGTATACACATATGGTGTACACCCACTATGATATTAGGAGTAATGCAAAGCTTATAGCTTGCAGTGAACGCCAAGAATGAGTTCTCAGACAATTCCAGCTGAGCGGGGTGGGGGTCGGGGGGACAGCTCTTCTGAGAGAGTGCTACTCCAGCATCAGTCCTCTAAGTATTGAAAGGGCTTGTTAAACCACAAACATCCACTAGATGGCCATTTGAGGTCGGTTACTTTAGGCACTTACAGCGTTGTAAAAGACTCAAACCGCATTCTCAGGAGGCTGTTTTCAGCATTCCTTATTACACACTCCACCCCTTGTCCTGTTCTCAGGGTCAAAGAATTACATTCTTATGCAAAAATAACATACACAGTGCCTCAGTATTTTTCCATGCCCCGACCTCAAATGTCATGTACATAAGCTTGAATATGTTGATGTGCACCCTGCCACATCTCCCCCTTCTTCAATTCTTAGAGCGTGCTGGTCATCCAATGCAAGGTAAGGTTCTATCATTCTTCCCTGTTAATAGATGTGCCGGGTGGCAGCACAGAGCCATCTGCAGACACCTAGCAAACAGATACAAAAAAGAGTAAGTATAGCGGCCATCACCCAAATGTGTATATATTGTTGTACCTGAGCGAGTTAGAGAAAACGCCACACTTTGAGATGAATTAAGAGTCCGTTTATTTAGCCGGCGGCCAAGAGATGGCTAACGCTCAAAGTTCTCTCCGCCCCGAAGAAGCGGCTAGATTTTCTTTTATACTTTGGTTTAGAAAAGGGGGGGGGGTCTAGTTAAAACAATTTTACAGAAGTAAAGTAGGCAAAAAGTTAAAAGGATAAATGGTTACAGGAAAGTAAACAGTTCCAGGTGCAGGGGCTTTAAGACTATTTACAAGGTGATAGACCTGGGGCTTTGGGTGTTATCAATCGGAGGAATTCCTGGGAACTGCGGATATAGCTTGCCACAGTATCTTATCAGTTAATTGCATTCTTGGATGTGCTGGGAGTCAGCTTGCACAAGGTAAGTCCTTGAGGAAGGGGCTGCCAGTGAAAGAGCCAAGATGGAGTCTGTCTGGCTCTCTTAGCTAAGGGAGAGTCAATTCAGGTGGAAACAAGGCTAGGTGATTAAAGGAAAGGGAGAGTCTAAAAACAGCGTTAGTAAAAACCAGGTTGGGCATTACAGTATTACCCAGACGACCAAGTGTTCAGGTTTAACCACAAAGCCTTCTTATAATTGCTGAAGGGTACTTATTTGTAATTGCTGTGACCATTCTTCAAGTTGTTTCTTTAACTCACACTCAAGAGTAGAAATTTGAGAAGAAAAATGGTCATGATAAGCCCCTTGCAGGTGTGCTTTCACTCTCTCCCAAGCATATTGGGAGCTATTATATGGCAGAGGTGTGACACAGATAGGATTATATTGCCAATCACAATGTAAATTTTGATGGGTAATGAATGCCTGCTGCTGACTCCCCAGCCATTCAACTGTGGCTTCAAGAGCCTCCAGGCGAGACAGAATAGTTTTATCAATATTTACCTGTTCCTGAAATTCATGGGTTACATTATATACCATGTGGTTCACCACTGAGGCTGTGTGAATAGATTCTGTTAGAGAGACAGCTGCAGTAGCAGCAGTTGCTAGTATGATAATAGCTGAGACTAAAAAGTCAATTAAAGTGGCCAGAAATCTTTTTTTCTGAGCATCAGACAGTGTTTTTCTAAATAGCTGCTGGGTGGAATTTCCTTCCCAGCTCCAGGTTAAATTTACAGGCAGCCACAATTCTGCATGCCGTTTTAAGATCATGACGTAGGTTATATTTAACCGTGTAACATTTTGATAAGACAAGCGTGTAGCATACCAACTAGTGGAAGAGACTTTATTACTATAAAAGGACTGATTCTGTTTTATGTTAGGAACACCTCGCCCAAACAAAAGTATATAGGGGTGCGTAGTACAAATCAGGACTGTGTCAGTAACATTATTATGCAAAGAGAGGGTATAGGTGCTGCCGTTAGTAATGTACTCACCATGTGAAAGAAATCATTCAAAAATAAAGGAAGTCCTAATCTCCAAATTTGGGTATGAGCAGGGCTTAAAGCTTGTTTCCCTTTTAGTTATAATATTGGTCCTGAAAGCCCATACTTTGACCAGGTGATAGAACTATTGGAGGGACTCCCAAATCCAATAGTCTGATTTGCAGACGTAAGATAACCATGGGGACCCCAATCAAGTAAGGTGCCATTATTAAACAGAGGCCCTTGACGCGGTGCAGATTGTCTGCATGGAGACCACTGGACAGCCTCAAACTTATATCGCCAGTCCCTACTCGGACGGCATATAGGAAGATTAGGCACTTGTGTAGCTTCATTAGAGACCTTAGTAAGATTAGTAGTAACAGCAGAAATAAAGGTCAATTTTGCAAGTTTAGCATCCCTTTTAGGCTGATAGTCAAGACACTCCTGAGGAATGAGAGTACACTTATCATGTGCTATTGTGGAAAAACAAAGAGGGGATTACTAGACAATAAAACCAAGGAGTCATTAAGTTTAATCCATCCCAAATTTTCAGTTAAGGGGTATGACAGGGACACCTATCGACCTCCTGTCCAAGAAGTATCATTAGATAACAAAGGCGGGTCACCATCCCACAGTGCAATAACATTAAAAACAAGGGGATTTAGAATATGACTCCAATAAACATGTTCTTGAGCTGATCCCACTTGGCAAAGGACAAGAATTACCAACCACCCCAACATCTATGTCTGTCTTACTTTCTCAGAAGTTTCCCTGATTACCACCAGATACATAAGAAACCGATGCAGTTGCAGGGGCCTCCACGACGGCAAGCCGGATAGTTGCCTGTCGGTCCAATTTCTTTAGCAGTCCCCAGGTAATGTCAGGTGCCTTCCAAATCATCACCATCATTGTCAGTCGATTCTCCAACGACAGGTCCTATTCTCGAGAAGAGAGCCCCGTATTCCCCCGTTTTTGTTTATTAAGATATACTTTAAGAGTTTGATGAGTATGTTTAATAACTGGTTGAGTTATAAGGAATACCAGTTTTGTGTTGTATGTGCCAAAGTTGCAATACATGTGCAAATCGAGCACTAAGATAGCAAGGTCTTTTATCAGTTTTAATAGTTTGTGGAAGACCTGAAGTCATAATAGATTAAAAAAGATGAGCAATTGCATCTTCAGTTTTTTCTCCAGTCCAGGTGGTGGCACATATTAAGCCTGTATAAGTGTCCACGGTAACTTGGAGAAATTTGAAACGTCCAAAGGATGGATACTGAGTAACATCAGTTTGCCAAATAGCATTAGGCACCAGACCTCGTGGGTTGGCACCAAGCCCTAAGGAAAAGGGGGAAAGAGAATGTCATTGGCAATCAGGACAAGTTTTAATAATCATGCGAGCTTGAGCAAGTGTCAAATGAAACTGTTGTTTAAGACTGCAGGCGTTCTAATGAAAAAAAAAAGCAATGATCAGTTTGAGCTTGCAAAAAGGCAGGAGAATCTGCAAACCACATCTGTGTTTGTACCAGAGCACCAGCTTGATTGTTCCCTTCTGATAAGGGACTCGATAGCCCAGAATGACAGCGAATATGTGTGATGTAAAGAGGGTGATGACGGGTACAGAGGAGCTCTTGCGCTGCAAGAAACAAAGCTAGTAGGGGTTCATTAGTAATGCCCTTCACATGTACAAGATCTAAATGAGTAATACTATACACCACATAAGTGGAATCACTTTATCTTCATATTTATGTCTTGGTGAGGAAAAGTTTGTAAGGCCAATATAAGGGCACCTAACTCTGCCTGTTGCGTAGTTTTAAAATGTTCCTGGATTTTGTGCTGCCAGTTCTGCATGGCATCTTGCCACACTATAGTTGCCTTTCCAGTTTTTCCTGAACCATCTGTAAAGACAGAAGTGGTGTAAAGCAAGGGCTCAGAGACAACATAAATACAAATTTAACAGGCACAGTTTGTAAAAAGTTCAGGAGCTTAGAGGCTGGTCAATGAAAGCTGATATTACCAATAAAGTCAGTCATTGCTACTTGCCAATCAAGATCACAAGCTAGGAGAGTATGAAATTGTTTCTTGTTTAACAGTAGGAAAAGAGTAGTGGGGTTATTTTGGCCATATGCCCGGTTAGGCCACAATTATAATAGGTGGCCCCAGTCATCATTGCAGCAAAGGTCTGAGCCAGATGGGTTGTAGTGCCTATATTCTGGCACACTTTAATAAACACGCTGATTTCAGTGGCAGTGGCTCGGACTGGAGTTATTGCTGCCTGACAATCCTTATTTGCATTTTCAAAAGCCAATTACAACATAAGAAGTTTGGCAGCTTTAGGATAGGGTGCCTGTTTTTTTATTGCAGACTGCAATCAGTTGATAAATTCAATGTATGTTTCTGTGGCACCCTGTTTAACTATCATAAAAGAACCCTGGGATTGTCTTATGGGTATTTTTCATGCTTGTATTGTTAGCTGTGAGCATTGAGGAAATAGACGGCTATCTACCTGAGCCTAAGCCTGAGCCTGAGTTGAAGCAAAAGGCCCTGTTCCCAATAGCATATCAAGTTGTATCGGGATATTATTATCCAAATTGTGTAAGGATTGCTACACGGCTAAATCACTGGACTCACTCCACCACACAGTATATTCAGCAGGTGAAACCAAAAGTTTTACTAAAGTTTTCCAGTCATGTGGAGTCATCTTATAACCATTTCCCAAAGCCTCAATCATCCCCTGCGTAAAGGGTGAATGTACACCATTTTCATGAATACTTTTCTTTAACCCTTCAAAGGCAGTAAAAGGCAAACTCTCGTGCCGTCTCCTGTTGTTTTGAACAATAACAAGGAATGCGCCAAAAAGCGCCTCAGAGTCTCCCTTCCGAAGTCCCTCTTGGAGGCCCCCTCTACTTCCTTCTACTAAGGAAGTTTGACGAGGAGTCGGCAGTCGGCCGACGCCGCCACCCGATCATACAGATGTTCACTGACCGAGGTCTTATCCAAGAACCATCTCTTGGGCGGCCGCCAATCTCCTCAAGGCGGAAGGGAGGCGCTGTTGGCTGAATGGGGCCAACGGATGCAGGTCCCTTTAAGGGTGGAGGAAAGGAAGGCAATGACTTTTCTATAGGGGAAGGAAAAGGCTCCGGTCCGTCCTCATCCTCACTAGCAAAAATCTCTTCCTTATTCCCCATAGAAGGGAATGAAGAGTGGGGAAGAGTCTTTCCCTGTTGTCTTGGTTCCTGTTTTTCCTTCTCCTTTAACTCTCCTGAATTCCCTTCAGGCGGAGAAGATGAGCGGGCTGACTCACCGCAATCCGGCAGATAAAAGGATACAACGCGGAGCGTACCAGCGCTCAGGTGGTCAAAATAGTAACATTAGTAAAATGACCGTGCTCATATCCTCTTTCCAGGCAGCGGACTACCTGCACCCATAAATAATTCTAAGGTTCCTTGATCAGCAAACCGAGGGCATTCCTGCAGAATTAAAAACAGAAGCTTGTGTAGAGCTCCAGGCTTTACAGTGCACTGGATAGCCTTAAGTAGCTGTTGCACTGTTTTAAAAAATACTTTCTGTTCTTTGGTCATTTCTTGACCCATGATAACCCAACCCCTGGTAGTTTACGCGTGGATACCGTCCTCCTGATGGGAGCCAGGACTGTCCCTTACCGGGATTCCCCGAAAATTGATGAGTTTTCCAACTTCACGCGTAACTTCAAGGCGATCACATTGGGGGCACCACTTACAAAGCTTATAGCTTGCAGTGAACGCCAAGAATGAGTTCTCAGACAATTCTAGCTGAGCGGGGAGGGGGACAGCTCTTCTGAGAAAGTGCCACCCCAGCATACGTCCGCTAAGTATTGAAAGGGCCTGCTAAACCACAAATATCCACTAGATGGCGATTTGAGATCGGGTCGTGAGACACCTGTAGCCTTGTAAAAGCACTCAAACCGCATTCTCAGGAGGCTGTTTACAGCGTTCCTTATCACACACTCCACTCCTTGTCCTGTTTTCAGGTCAAGGAGTTACATTCTTATGCACAAATAACATACACACAGTGCCTCAGTATTTTTCCATGCCCCGACCTCAAATGCCATGTACGTAAGCTTGAATATGTTGACGTGCACCCCCACAGAGTAATATCTCCCTAGGATATTCCGAGTAATATCACAGAATGTACTCACATTGTGTACACCCACTGTGATATTATGACTAATAGCTCCCTAGAATATTCTGAGTAATATCATACGGTGTACACATATGGTGTACACCCACTGTCATTTAGGAGAAATATCTCTCTAGGATATTACTACTATTATCACAAGGTGTACACCCATTGTGATATAAGGAGTAATAGCTACCTAAAATATTACGAGTAATATGATAGGGTGTCCACCCACTGTGATATTAGGAGTAATATCTCCGTAGGATATTAAAAGTAATATCACTGTGTGTACACCCAATGTGATATTAGCTGTAATATTGTTGTAGAATGTTACGAGTAACATCACAGCATGTAAAGCCACTACGATATGAGGAGTAATATCTCTCTAGGATATTTCGTATAATATCAGACAGTGTACACCCACTGTGAAATTACAAGTAATATGACCCACGAATTTTAAGAGTTATATCACAGAGTGTATGCACATGGTGTACACCAACTGTGATATTAGAAATAATATCTCTATAGGATATTATGAATAATATCACAGGGTGTATGCACATGGGGTACACCCACTGTGATATTAGGAACAATGTCTCCATAGGATATTATATGTAATATCACAGGGAACACACACATGTTTTACACCCACTATGATATTAGGAGTAATATCTCCCTAGGGTATTACCAATAATATCACAGGGTGTACACATATAATGTATATCCACTGTGATATCAGAAGTAATATATCTGTAGTATATTATGAGTAATATCACAGGGTGTACACCCACTGTGATATTAGGAGTAATATCTCCCTAGAATATTATGAGTAATATCACAGTGTGTACACACATAATGTACACAAACTGTGATATTAGGAGTAATATCTCTCTATGATATTACAAGTAATATCACAGGGTGTACACACACTGTTATATTAGGAATAATATCTCCCTAGGATATTACGAGTAATATTACACGTTATACAAACATGGTGCACACCCACTGTGATATTAGAAGCAATATCTCCCTAGAATATTATAAGTAATGTCACAGGGTGTACACCTACAGTGATATTTAAAGTAATATCTCCCTAAAATATTATGAGTAATATCACAGGATGTACACACATAATGTACACCCCCTGTGATATCAGGAGTAATATCACCGTGGGACATTCAAAGTAATATCACCCAGTGTACACCATGTGAGTACACCCACTGTGATTTAGAAGAAATATTTCCCTAGGATAATATGGGTAATATCACACGGTGTACACCCATAGTGATATTAGGAGTAATATATTTCTAGGATATTAAGAGTAATATCACAGGGTGTATACCCACTGTGATATTTGGAGTAATATCTCCCTAAAATATTATGAGTAATATCAAAGGATGTACACACATGGTGTACACCCCCTGTAATATTAGGAGTAATATCTCCCTAGGATATTCTGAGTAATATCACAGGGTGTACACCATGTGTGTACACCCACTGTGATTTAAAAGAAGTATTTCCCTAGGATAATATGAGTAATATCACAGGGTGTACACCCATTGTGATATTAGGAGTAATATCACCCTAGGATATTATGAGTAATATTATAGGGTATATACCTCCTGCAATATTAAAAGTAATATCTCCTCAGGATATTAGGAGTAATATCACAGTGTATACACCCAGTGCGATATTAGCAGTAATATCTCCCTAGGATATTATGAGTACATTCACAGCATGTAAAGCCACTGCAATATGAAAAGTAATATATAGCTGAAACATTATGAGTAATATCACAGGGTGTACACACAAGGTGCAAACCCACTGTGATATGAGGAGCAATATCTCTCTAGGATATTATGAGTAATATCACAGTGGGTATACACAAATGCTGTACTCCCACTATGATATTAGAAGTGATATCTCCCTCAGATTTTAAGAGTAATATCACAGTGGGTGTACACACATAATGTACACCCACTGTGATATTGGGAGTAATAACTCTCTAAAATATTATGAGTAATATTATAGATTGCATACACATGGGATACAGCCACTGTGATATTAGGAGCAAATCTTCATGGGGAATTACGTGTAATATCAAAGGGAATACACATATGTTGCACACCCAGTCTAATATTAAGAGTAATATCTCCCTAGGGTATTATGAGTAATATCTCCCTAGAATATTATGAGTAATATCACAGAGTGTACACCAACTGTGATATTAGGAATAACATCTTTCTAGGATATTATGAGTTGTATCACATGTTGTACACACATGGTATACACCCACTGTAATATTAAAAGTAATATCTCCCTAGGAAATTGCGAATAATATCAGATGATGTACACCCACTTTGATAATAGGAGTAGTATCTCCCTAGTGTATTGTGAGTAATATCACAGGGTTACACTTGTGATATTAGGAATAATACCTTCCTAGGATATTAAAAGTAATATCACAGGATGTACACCCACTGTGATATTAGAAGTAATATCTCCCTAGGATATTACTAGTAATACTGTGATATTACTACCATTACTTGTAATACTCCCGATATCACCAGGGGTATACACTCCCTCTGTGATATTGTTCCTAATATCCAGTGGGGGAAGGATATTACTACCAATATCGCAAGGGGTGTACACCCCCCTTGTGATATTTTTCCCAATTTCCAATGGGAAAGACGATGATATTACTCCCAATATCGCAGGGAGTGTGCACTCCCACTGTGACATTGTTCCTAATACCCGGGGACAGAGAGGATGATATTACTCCCAATATCGCAGGGTTTGTACACCACCCTCGTGATACTGTAATATCACGAGGAGGGGACGATGATATTACTCCAAATATCGCAGGGGGTGTACACCCCCCGTGATATTGTTTCTAACACGCAGGAAGGGAGGAGGATAATACTCCCAATATCACAGAAGGTGTACACACAGCCTGTGATATTGTTCCGAATATCAAGGGAGGGAGATGATGATATTACTCTCAGTGTCTCAGAGGGCTGTACACTCCCCCTGTAACACTGTTCCTAATATTCGGGGGAAAGATGACGATATTACACCCTATATTGCAGTTAGTGGAGGGAGATGATGATATTACTCTCAATGTCGCAGGGGGCTGTACACGCCCCCTGTAATATTGTTCCTAATATTCAGAGGGAAGGGTGACGATATCACACCTTATATTGCAGTTAGTGTACACCACCCCTGTGATATTTTTTCTAATATTCAGGGGCGGGGGAGGATGATGTTACTCCCAATATCGCAGGGGGTGCACACCACCATTGTAATATTGTTTCTAATATTTAAGAAGGGAGAGGATTATATTTCTCCCAATATTGCAGGAAGTATTCACATGCCTTGTGATATTGTTCTTAATATCCGAGGAGGAAATGATGATATTACTCCCATTATTACAGGAGTGTACCTTCCCTGTGGTATTGTTTCTAATATCCAGTGGGAAAGAGGATAATCTTACTTCCAATATCACAGAAGTTGTACTCCCACTCTGTGATATTGTTCCTAATATCCAGGGAGAAAGGAAATGATATTACTCCAAATATCGCAGGGGATTTACACAGTCCTTATGATATTGTTCCTAATATCTGGGGGGCAGACAATAATGTTACCGTAAATATCGCGGTGTTGTACACTCCCTCTGTGATATTGCTCCTAATATCCAGAAAAGGATAGGACAACATTACTCCAAATATCGCTGGGGGCGTACACTTCCCCCCTTGATATTGTTCCTAATATCCAGGGGGGTATAAAATGATATTACTCCCAATATCGCAGGGGTATACACTCCCTCTGTGATGTTGTTCCTAACATCCAGATGGGGCGAGAGAATGATATTACTACCCATATAGCAGGGGGTGTATACCCCCCTTGTTATATTGTTCCCAATAACCAGGGAAGGAGATGACAATATTACTCCCAATATGGCAGAGGGTGTACACTCCCACTGTGATATTGTTTCTAATATCCAGGAGGAGAGAGAATTATTTTACTCCCAATATGGCAGGAGGTATAAACTCCCCGTGATATTGTTTATAATATCAAGGGGGGGAGAGATTATTATTATTCCTAATATCGCAGGGGGGTGTACACCATCCCTGGAATATTGTTCCTAATATCCAAAGAGAGAGATGATGATATTATTCCCAGTATCGCAGTAAGTGTACACCAACCCTGTCATATTCTTCCTAATATCCAGGAAGAAAAGGATGATGTTACTCCCAATATTGAAAGGAGTGTACACACCCCTTGTGATATTGTTTCTAATATTTAGGAGGGGGAGACGATGATATTACTCCCAATATCGCGGGAACTATACATCCCTTCTGTGATATTGTTCTTAATATCCAAGGGGGAGAAGATGATATTACTCCTATTATTGCAGGGAGTGTACTCCCCCCTATGATATTGTTCATAATATCCATGAAAAAAGAGGATAATATTACTCCCAATATCGCAGGGGATGAACACTCCCCTGTGATATTATTCCTAATATCGGGGGGAGGAGAGTATGATATCACTTCCAGTATCGCAGGGGGTGTACACTTCCCCTTTGATATTGTTCCTAATATCAACGGAGATAGAGGATATTATTCCCAATATCGCAAGGTGTACATCCCCCTTGTGACATTATTTTTAATATCGAGGAAGGAGGAGAATGATATTACTCACAATATCGCAGAGGGTGTACGGCCTCCTTGGATATTGCCCCTAATATCCAAGGTGGGAGAGAATGATATTACTCCCGATATCGCAGAGGGTGTACAGCCCCTCTGTAATATAGTTCCAAATATCCAGGGAAGGAGAGAATAATACTACTCCCAATATCGCAGGGTGTGTACACCCCTGCTGCGATATTGTTCATAATATCAGGGGGAAAAGAAAATGATGATTCCCTTTATAGCATGAAATGTACACATGCCCCGTGATATTATTTCTAATATCCAGAGAGGAAGAGGATGATATTACCCCCAGTATCGCAGAAGGTGTACACCCTCCCTGTGATATTGTTCCTAATGTCCAGGAAGGTAGGAGATGATATTACTACTCCCAATATTGCAGGAGTTTTCACCCACCCTGTGATATTGTTCCTAATGTCCAGGAAGAAAGATTATTATATTACTCCCAATATCGCAGGGGGTGTACATTACCCCTGTGATATTATTCCTAATATTCAGAGGAAGAGAGGATAATACTGCTTTCATTATCACAGGGCATGTACAGCCCCACCCTGTGATATTGTTTCTAATATTCGGGGGGGAGAGGATGATATTACTCCCAATATCGCAGGGGTTGTACACCCACCCTGTGATACTGTTCCTAATATCCAGGGAGGGAGAGTATGATATTACCCCCAATAACACAGGGAGTGTACATTCCCCCTTTGATATTATTCCTAATATTCAGTGAAAGAGAGGATATTACTCCGTATATCGCAGGGCATGTACACCTCCCCTATGATATTTTTTCTAATATCCAGGGGAGGAGAAGATGCTATTACTCCCATTATTGCAAGTGAAGGATACACCCATAGGATATTTTTTCTGATATTTAGGGGGGAAATGATATTACTCCTAATATCGCATTGTATGTACACACCTCTGTGATATTGTTTTAAATATCCAGGGGAAGAGAGAATGATATTACTCCCAATATCGCAATAAGTGTACAACCCCCTGTGCTATTGTTTGTAATATCGAGGCGGAAGATGACATTACACTTAATAAAGTAAACACATAGTGTATTCACCCCCCTGTGATATGATTCGTAATGTCCAGGGAGAAGAGGGTGATATTACTCCCCATACCGAGGAGGGTGTTCACCCCCCGGGATATGGTTCATAATATCCAAGGGGAGAGAGGAAGGTGATATTACTCTCCATATCGCGGGGTGTGTGCACCCCCCTGTGATATGGTTCCTAGTATCCAGGGGCGGAGAGAGGAGGGTGATACAACTCCCCATGTCGCGGGGGGTGTTCACGCCCCGTGATTTGGTTCCTAATATCCAGGAGGGGAGAGGAGGGTGATATTACTCCCCATATCGCGGGGGGTGTACACCCGCCTGCCATATTGGGAGTGATATAGTCCTCTCTTCCCCTGGATACTACGAGCAATGGCTAAGGGTGTGTACATTCTCTGTGATATTGGGAGTAATTTCATCCTCTCTCCTACCAGATATTGCAAACAATATCACAGTCCGGTGTACATTCCCTGCGATGTCGGGATTAATATCATCCTCTCGCTTCTTGGATATAGTGAAAAATATCGCATGAAGGTGTATATTCCTCGATGTTGGGAGTAATATCTTCCTCCCACAACCTGTATATTACAAACAATATCACAGAGGGTTGTATAGCCCCTACAATATCGGGGGTAATATCATCCTCTTGCCCCCTGGATATTACGAACAATAACACAAGGGTATGTACGCCTTCCTCAATATTAAGAGTAGTATCAACCTCTCTCCCACTGGATATTGTGAACAATATTATCAGGAGCATACACCCCGTGCAATATTGGAAATATTACCTCTCTCCTTCTGGATATTATGAACAATAGCACAAGGTGGTGTACACTTAGGGTGTTTACGATATTGGGAGTGATATCATCTCCTCCCCGCCTTGGTTATTAGGAACAATACCACAGGGGGCTGTACTCCCCTGTGATATTGGGAGTAATATCATTCTCCCCCCTCTGTATATTACGAACAATATCAAAGGGAGGTTTAGGCCCTCCCACGATATTTTGGGTAATGTTTTCTTCTCATCCCCTGGGTATTACGAACAATATCACAAGGGTGTGTGCACCCCCTGCGATATTGAGAGTAATAACATTCTCTCGCCCCCTGAATATTGCGACCTATATCGCAGGAGAGTGTGCACCCTTTGCAATATTGGGTGTAATATCCTCTCGACCCCTGAAAATTGCGAACAATATTGCAGAAAGGTGTGCACCCCCTGCGATATTGGGAGCAATATCATTTTATTGACCCCTGGATATTGCAAACAATATCACATGGGTGTATGCAGCCCCCGCGATATCGAGAGTAATATCATCCTCTCACCCGCTGGATATGGTGAACAATATCACAAGAGGGTGTGCACCACCTATGATATTGAAAGTAATGTCCTCTCGCCCCCTGAACATTGCGAACATTATTACAGGGGGGTGTGCACTCTCTGCGATGTTAAAAGTAACATCATCCTCTCGCTCCTGGATATTACAAACAATATCACAGGTAGCGTGCACCCCCTGCGATATTGGGAGTAATATCATCCTCTTGCCTCCTGAATATTACGAAAAATACCACAGGTGTTTGTGCACTCCCTGCGATATTGGAAGTAATATTATCCTCTCGCCCCCTGGATATTGCAAACAATATGACAGGGGGGTGTGCACCACTGTGGTACAGAAAGTAATATCATCCTCTCGCCCCCTGGATATTATGCACAATATCACGGAGGGGGTGGTGCATCTCCTGCACTATTGGGAGTAATGTCATCCTCTCGCCCCCTGGATCTTGCAAATATCACAGGATGGTGTACACACTTTGCTATATTGGGAGTAATATCATCCTCTCACTCCCTGGATATTGCGATCAATATCACAGCGGGGTGTACACCCCTGTGATATTAGGAGTAATATCATCCTCTCGCCTCCTGGATATTGCGAACAATAACACAGGGGAGTGTGCACTCCCTGAGATATAGGAAGTAATATTATCCTCTTGCAATCTGGATATTGCAAACAATATTAAAGAAAAGTGTGCACACCCTACGATATTGTGAATAATATCACATGGTGTACACACATTGGGTGCACCCACTGTGCTATTAGGAGTAATATCTATCTTCCTAGGATATTACAAATAATATCCCTCGGTATAAACCTACTGCGCTATTAGGAGTAATATCACCCTAGGATATTGCTAATAATATCATCCTAGGATATTACTAATAATATCACAGGGTGTACAAATACAGTGTACAGGATTAATATCTCCCTAGGATATTAGGAATAATATCACAGGGTTTACACCCACTGTGATATTAGGAGTAATATCTTAGAAGGATATGACAAATAATATCACAGAGTGTATACCCATTGTGATATTAGGAATAATATCTTTCTAGGGTATTACTAATAATATCACAAGGGGTATGCCCACTGTGATATTAGGAGCAATATCTTTCTAGGATATAACGTATAATATCACATGGTGTACACCCACTGTGATATTAGCAGTAATATAGCCCTAGGATATTACAAATAATATCACCTTGTGTACAACCACTGCCGTATTAGGAGTAATATCTTACTAGAATATTACAAATAACATAATAGGGTGTACATCCCCTGTGATATTAAAAGTAATATCTCCCTAAAATATTAAGAATAATATCAGAGGGTGTGCACCTTCTGTGATATTAAGCGTAATATCTCTCTTGGTCATTATGAATAATATCACAGGGTGTGCACTCACTGTGATATTAGCATTAATATCTCTCTAGGATATTACAAATAACATTACAGGATGTGCACCCACTGTAATATTAGGTGTAATAACTCCCTAGGATATTACAAATAATATCACAGTGTGTACACACATGGTATGCACACACTGTGATATTAGGAGTAATATCTCCCTAGGATATTACGAATAATATCACAGTGTGTGCACACGTTGTGTGGACTCACTCTGATATTAAAAGAAATATTTCCCTAGGATTTTACCAATAATATCACAGGTTGTACTCACATGGTGTGCACCCACTGTTATATTAGGAGTAATATCTCCCTAGGATATTAGGAATAATATCACAATGTGTACACACATAGTGTGCACCAACTGTGATATTAGAAGTAATATCTTACTAGTATGTTAGGAATAATATCACAGGGTGTGCACCCACTGTGATATTAAGAGTAGTATCTTCCTAAGATATAACAAATAATATCACAGAATGTGCACTCACTGTGATATTAGGAGTAATATCTACCTATGATGTTACAAATAATATCACACGGTGTGCACCCACTGTGATATTAGTCGTAATATCTCCCTAGGGTATTACAAATAACACCACAGGCTGTGCACCCACTGTGATGTTAGGAGTAATATCTCCCTAGGATATACGAATAATATCATAGGGTGTGCACCCACTGTGATATTAGGAGTAATATCTCCCTAAGATATTACAAATAATATCACAGGGCTTGCACCCTGTATGATATTAGAAGTAATATCTTTCTAGGATATTAAGAATAATATCAAGGTGTGCAAGCACTCTGATATTAGAAGTAATATCTTTCTAAGATATTACAAATAGTATCACATAGTGTGCACCCACTGTGATATTAGGAGTAATATCTCCCTAGGGTATAACAAATAATATCACAGGGTGTGCACCCACTGTGATGTTAGGAGTAATATCTCTCTCTAGGATGTTACAAACAACATCACACGGTGTTCACCCACTGGGATATTAGGAGTAATATCTTTCTATCATATTATGAATAATATCACACGGTGTGCACCCACTGTGATATTTGGAGTAATATCACCCCAGGATATTATGAATAATATCACAGTGGGTGCACACTCTGTGATATTACTCTTAATATCTTACGGAGATATTTATTTTAATATCACAGTGGGCACACACCCTGTGATATTAGGAGTAATATTTTTCTAGGATATTACAAATATTATCATAGGATGTGCACCCACTGGGATATTAGGAGTAATATCGCTCTAGGATATTACGAATAATATCACAGGGTGTACACTCACTGTTATATTAGGAGCAATATCTCCCTAGAATATTACCAAGAATATCATAGAGTGTACACTCACTGTGACATTAGGAGTAATATTTCCCTAGAATATTATGAATGTCACAGGGTATACACACATGGTGTACACCCATTGTGATATTTGGAGTAATATCTCCCTAGGATATTAGGAATAATAACACAGGGTGCACACCCACTATGGTGTTAAGAGTACTATCTCCCTTGAATATTACGAATAATATCAAAGGGTGTACACAAAGGGTATACACCCACTGTTATATTACGAGTAATGTCTCCCTAGGATATACTCCCTAGGGTGTACACTCACTGTGATATTAGGAGTAATATCTATCTTCTTAAAATATTACAAATAATATCAAAAGATCTCCACCCAATGAGATATTAGGAATAATATCTATCTCCCTAGGATATTACAAATAATGTCACATGGTATACAGCCACTGTGATATTGGGCATAATATCTCCCTAGGATATTATTCATAATATCACAGTGGGTATACACCAACTGTGATATTAATAGCAATGACTTCCTCAGATATTATTCATATTCAGATATTATTCATAATATCTGAGGATATACACCCACTGTGATATTAGGAGTAATATCTCCCTAGGATATTATGAATAATATCACAAGGTGTATACACGCTATGATATTAGGAGTAATATCTCCCTAAGATATGAATAATATCACAAGGTGTATACCCACTGTTATATTAGAAGTTATATCTCCCTAGGATATTACAAATAATATCACAGGGTGTACATCCCCTGTGATATTAGGAGTAATATCTCATTAGGATATTACTAGTAATATCACAGGGGGTGTATACCCACTGTAATATTAAGAGTAATATCATCTTTCTAGGATATTATGAATAATATCACAGAGTGTACACCCACTGGGTGTGTTCTTCATCCACAGATTCAACCAACTGTGAATTGAAAATATTCAGAAAAAAAACGACCAAAAAGTAACAATACAACACTTTAAAATAATAAAGCCTGGGCATAGTGTCTCACACCTGTAATCCCAGCACTTTGGGTGGCTGAGGCAGGAGGATTACTCAAAGCCAGGAGTTTGAGGCCGCAATGAGCTATGCTCATCCCACTACACTCCAGCCTTGGCAACAGAGTGAGACCCTGTCTCTTAAAAAGTAAACAAATAAAACAATACAAATAAACAATACAGCATAACAACTATTTACATAGTTATTACGTTGCATTAGGTATGATAAATAATCTAGCAGTTGGGCACGGTGGCTCATACTTGTAATCCCAGCACTTTGGGAGGGCGAGGCAGGCAGATCGCCTGAGGTCGGGAGTTCGAGACCAGCCTGGCCAACATGGTGAAACCTCGTCTCTACTAAAAATACAAAAAAAAAGTTAGCTGGGAGCGGTGGCGCACACCTGTAATCCCAGCTCCTCAGGAGGCCGAGGCGCAAGAATCACTTGAACCTGGGAGGTGGAGGTTGCAGTGGGCCAAGATTGCACCAGTGCACTCCAGCCTGGGTGACAGAGCAAGACTCCATCTCAAAAAATTAAAAAAAAAAAAAAAAGCTTACAGGAGGATGTGTGTAAGTTATATGCAAATACTACACCATTCTATTAATTAATTAATTTATTTATTTGAGATGGGACTTCACTCTGTCACCCAGTCTGCAATGCAGTGGCACAGTTGGCTCACTGCAACCTCCGCCTCCTGGGCTCAAGCAATCCTCCCACCTCAGCCTCCCAAGTAGCTGAGATAACAGACTTGCACCACTATGCCCAGGTAATTTTTTTTTAATTTTGTGTAGAGATGGGGGTCTCCGTATGTTGCCCAGGCTGGTCTTAACTCCTGGGCTCAAGCAATCCTCCTGCTTCAGCCTCCCAAAATTCTGGGATTACAGGCATGAGCCACTGCTCCTGGCCACTATACCATTTTATATCAGAAATTTGAGCATCCATGGAGTTCTCGGGGGTCCTGGAACCAATCTCCCACAGGCACCAAGGGAGGACTGTATATGAGGTCTTGGTACTGAATGAACAGCCCACATCACCCTCACAGAAGCCAAATAAGACAGCTGGGGGCTGGATTTGGCCCAGGCTGACACCCTGTGAGGCACATTATTGTCCTAAGTGCAGGTTGTTAATGGACATGCAGCCCTGGGCAAGGCTTCCCAGGACTTTGCCTCAAAGAGAAAGAGTGACCTTTGAAGGAGGCCCATACACTCTTCTACCATTCTCAAAGGCATCTCACTTTTTCTCCAAAACCGTATTTGGATCGGGTGTGGTGACTCATGCCTGTAATCCCAGCACTTTGAGAGGCTGAGACAGACAGATCACTTGAGGCCAGGAGTTCGAGACCAGCCTGGCCAACATGGTGAAACTGCATCTCTACTAAAAATACAAAAACTAGCCAGGTGTGGTGGTGGGTGCCTGTAATCCCGGCTACTCAGGAGGCTGAGGCAAGAGAATCTCTTGAACCCGGGAGGTGGAGATTGCAGTGATCCGAGATCGCACCACTGCACTCCAGCAAGATTCCGTCTCAAAAAAAAAAAAAAAAAAAAGACGATGCAAAAGAGAAATGAGAAACAGGTGCCAGGTAAGGCGACAGGGTCTCTGAGGACATCACATATCCACATGGGATCAGCGTACCCACCAAGATCTGTGGCCACCCAGCATCATTTTTATTTTTTAAGACAGTGTCACTCTGTCACCTAGGCTGGAGTGCAGTGGTGCCATATTGGCTCGTTGCAACCTCTACCTCTTGGGCTCAAGCAATCGTCCTGCTTCAGCCTCCCAAGTGGCTGGGATTACAGGCACAGACCACCATGCCCAGCTTTTTTTTTTTTTTTTTTGTAGAGATGGAGTCTTGCTATGTTGCCCAGGCTGGCCTCAAACTCCTGGACTCAAGCAATCCTCCTGCCTCAGCCTCCCCAAGTGTTGGAGTTACAAGCATGAACCAGTGTTCCTGGCCATGCAGCATCTTTTGAAGGTACTTCCTGTGCCCTGGGAGTTTCCCATTCATGTTGTGAATCCAATTCCCTTTCCTGGGGTCACATAACACAGACCTGTGATGTGGGCTCTACCAGTCAGATGCTCTTTTATTGGACTGGGGCTCAGATGGTTCTGACCCAGGAAGGGAAACTTGCTTTGTCTGGGGTGGAGACAGCAAAGATGTTGATGAAGCACCCAGCAGTGGCTACCTTGTGAGTCTGGGGCCCAAAAGAGACACTGGTGCTAACTGTGGAGTCTGGTGCCCAGTGGCCCTGGCAGGCGTGTCCTCACAGGCCAGGCTTGCAGTGTGGTTTGGACATTGTTTCCGGAAGCTGAGCCTCAAGTTGAGTCCTCCCGCCTTCCCAGCGAATCTTTCCAGTAGCCTTGTCATAAACTCCTTTCCGCTTTATCCGCCCAACTCAGTGTCTGTTGCTTGTAATTAAGACTGCTAAATGAGGCCAGGTGTGGTGGCTCCCACCCATAATCCTAGCGCTTTGGGAGGCTGAGGCAGGTGGACCACCTGAGGTCAGGAGTTCGAGACCAGACTGACCAACATGGCGAAACCCCATCTCTACTAAAAATACAAAAATTAACCAGGCATGGTGGCACATGCCTGTAATCCCAGCTACTATTCAGGAGGCTGAGGCAGGAGAGTTACTTGAACCTGGGAGGCAGAGGTTGCAGTGAGGCGAGATTGCTCCACTTCACTCCAGCCTGGGTGAAAAAGCAAAACTCTGTCTCAAAAAACAACAACAACAAAAAGACTGCTAAATGGCATATCCACATTTGAGTGTGGGGAAGAAATGAAAATTACACAGGTTATGAGGCAGAGGTTCACAAGCATGAACATTAACACCCCTATATAAGAGATTGAGGCCAGGCGTGGTGGTTCACACCTCTAACCCTAGCACTTTGGGAGATGGAGGCAGGTGGATCACTTGAGCCCAGGAGTCCAAGACCAGCCTGGGCAACATAGTGAGATCCTATCTCTACAAAAATTTCAAAAATTAGCTGGGCCTGGTGGCACATGCCAGTAGTCCCAGCTACTTGGGAGGCTGAGGTGAGAGGATTGCTTGAGCCTGGGAGGTGGAGGTTGCAGTGAACAGAGTTTGCACCACTGCACTCCAGCCTGGGCAACAGAGTCAGACTCTGTCCAAAAAAGATTGAGACCAGCTGTAGAGGCAGGAGGATTGCTTGAGGCCAGGATTTTGAGACCAGCCTGGGGTCTTTTGTAGAGACCCGCATCTCTACAAAAAACATTAAAAATTAGCTAGGTGTGGTGGCTTATGCCTATAAGTCCCAGCTACTTAGGAGGCTGAAGTGGGAGGGTTGTTCGAGCCCAGGAGGTTGAGGCTGCAATGAGCTCGTGATTGTGCCACTGCACTCCAGCCTGGGTGACATAACGAGAAAGAAAAGAAAAGCTTAGAAGGAGTAAATGAAGTAGATTAGAATATTACAAAGCAGAAACAAAGAAAAAAGTAAAAGTGTAAGACAGTCCAGGGATTAGCTTTTAATTAATGGTTTAAAGGGAATGGAATGTTTTAAAAAAAAATGAAGTAGAAAAATTATTCAGTGAGTAGTTTGGAAATTATCATTAGAAAAACAGTAAAATTACAGGTGCAGTGGCTCACATCTATAATCCTAGCACTTTGGGAGGTCTAGGTGGGCTGATCACTAGAGCCCAGGAGTTCAAGACCAGCCCAGGCACCATGGTGAAACACATACTCTACAAAACATACAAAAATTAGCCGGGTGTGGTGGCACGTGCCTGTAGTCCCAGCTACCTAGAGGGCTGAGGTGGGAGGATCACCCGAGCCCGGGGGGTCAAGGCTGCAGTGAGCTGTGATCGTGCCACTGTACTCCAGCCTGGGTGACAGAGTGAGACTCTGTCTCAAAAAGAAAACAAAAGAAAAGAAAAGAAAAACAGTAAAAGTCATTGTTGTATCCTCTAGCTGTTTTTCATTAGATTATGTGTAATTTCAGGCAATAACATACATGGTCCTGCAAAAAACAAATGCATAGTGGTCACAGTTTTAAAGTGCTTCCACCTTTATCACTCTCTGAATTTAACAACAGTCTCAATGCTGATATAGTCTGAAACAGCCCCACAATTGCCACTGAAAGCAGAGTGGCTAGAAATGATGAAAGAGGAACTATTTTATGACTTCACATTCTACTTTAGTCACGTTAAAAAGAAAAGCAGGCATAGGGATTTCTGTTAAAATTCCTACCCAGGTGAAAGTAAAATTTTCAGAAATGGGGAGAGGCAACTTACAAAAAAAGCATCTTGAAGAATTATTAGAAAATGTCAGAATGGATCATTTCATTAGAGGAAGGAAAGTCAAGGATAAGTGTGTTATATTTTTAAAAATCATAAGAAATATAATCATTGGTAATTAAGGACACAATGAGAACTGCATAATTTAAATGGTTGTATGAGGCTGGGAGCGGTGGCTCACACCTGTAATCCCAGCACTTTGGGAGGCCAAGGAGGGAGGATCACCTGAGGTCAGGAGTTCAAGGCCAGCCTGGCTAACACAGTGAAAACCCATCTCTACTAAAAATACAAAAATTAGCCTGGTATGATGGCACACACCTGTGGTCTCAACTGCTCAGGAGGCTGAGGCAGGAGAATCGCTTGAACCCGGGAGGCAGAGGTTGCAGTGAGCCGAGATTACACCACTGCACTCCAGCCTGGGCCACAGAGTGAGACTCCATCTCAATAAATAAATAAATAAATAAATAAAATGGTTGTAGGAGATGTGAGAATGAGGACCAAGTCAAAATAGAATGTCATCAAAATAGAATGTCACAGACACACACACACACAATCCCTGCCTAGCTATCTGTAGGTAGGTAAAGGTGGGGGGGTAGGTGCTCCCCTGCACTGGCCAGAGGGTGATGGACTCACAGACTCAAAAGCCATGATGATGAGTTGGGGTCTCCCTGCCCCCACCTAGTCCACTGGTGTCATGGACTAGTCCCCCCACCCCCCAAATATACCTGGAGAATGGCAGCTCTCTCCTCAGCCAAGTACAAGGACTTGGTTAGGGAACAGAGGTCAGGTCCACCCTGGGAAAGCTAGACTTCCTCTAATCCTGGCTCTTTTGGGCCCAGAAGGTTCTGCTCTTTGGGGTGATGCCAAACACACCTCCAGCATAAAAGACTGCAGTTACAGCTGACACGCACAGAAGCAGGAAGGGGGGTTTCTATCCTGCTCACTCTGTCTTTCCTTCCTGGTAAGAAAGTGGTCTTTTATCATAAAATATGTCATTCCAATTATGCCATGAAATGGGGTTAGATATCAGCAAGGCGATGGTTTGCTTCTCTGGTGGATGTCAATTTTTTTTTTTTTTTTTTTTGAGAGGGAGTCTCGCTCTGTTGCCCAGGCTGGAGCACAGTGGCATGATCTTGGCTCACTGCTACCTTCACCTCCTGAGTTCAAGTGATTCTCCTGCCTTAGCCTCCCAAGTAGCTGGGGCTACATGCCTGGCTAATTTCTGTATTTTCAGTAGAGACGGGGTTTGCCATGTTGTCCAGGCTGGTCTCGAACTCCTGACCTCAAGTGATCAGCCCATCTTGGCCTCCAAAAGTGCTGGGATTACAGGCTAGATGTTCTACTTTGATCCCAGATCAGCAGCTCTGCTCAATGCCAAGAGGGTGCTGGGCCCCGTGGGGACGGACAGGAGGAAGAAGTTTCGCAGGGACAGGAGGACCCAGGCAGAGACTGAAGAGGGGAAAACCCAAACAGAAAAACTTCAGGACACCCACTGCAGCTGCATGTGTAAACCTGAAAGTTGAAGTGATGGGGAAGATATAGAATTGCTTTGGCCTTTTCTCTGGGTCCTGCTGGTCTGTGGTCTGCCGATGGTAACCTCTCCTCACCTTCTAGCACAACTGGGTTATATCTTTCAGACACTGCAGGGCTTGGCGGAAGATCTAAACCATTTGCCTAGACGTTCTCCGTGCTATTGTGATCGGCCTCATCTGTCTGAAACCTTGCTGACCCTGGCTTATCTGGTGTTGGACCAAATGGCCCTGGAGTCTCTGCATCCTCTTCAGGGTGACCTGTGAATGTCTACTATCCCTGCCCGCACCAGCCGCAGGCTGACCTCCACCTGGCCCTCAACTGCATGGGCCCTGATGAGGTACATTCCTTTTGAATCCAGGCCCTCCCTTTAGTTTGGAAGATTGCTGGAAATAGCTTGCTTTCCAAAAGGAGATAGTGAGAAATGGATTCAGGAGTTTCTTAAATACAGTTGTAAATATTTGGGGGAATTAGGAAATTATGAGCATGGTAAGGAAGAGATTAGGAGAGTGCACAAAGAGGAAACCACTATTCCCCCCACCTTTCAAAGACAGGAGGAGTCATAAATACCATTGCAGTCATGTCCGTGTAAATATAGAGAGCATAGGGACAGATCCCACAGCATGATTTGCTGAGACTTCAGATCCAAAGACGAGATAGATAATGAGCTAAAGAGGAAGAAAACAGGACAGAAAAAGACTATCAGTTTAGAAAGGGAAAGTTCATACTCCAAGCAGGTTTTTGTTAAGAAATATAGTATTTTTTAATTTTTATTTTTATTTATTTATTTTGAGACGGAGTATCGCTGTCTTGCCCAGGCTGGAGTGCAGTGGCACTATCTCAGCTCACCGCAACCTCCGCCTTCCAGGTCCAAGCCATTCTCCTGTCTCAGCCCCCCGAGTAGCTGGACCTACAGGCACCCACCACCACACGCAGCTAATTTTTTTTCTTGTATTTTTAGTAGAGATGGAGTTTCACCATGTTGGCCAGATTGGTCTTGAACTCCTGACCTCAAGTGATCCCCCTGCCTCAGCCTCCCAAAGTGCTGGGACTACAGGCATGAGCCACCACACCCAGACAGGAATATAGTATTATTAATATTTTCTCCCTTTAAGTAAGATAAGAAGGCTGAAGGAAAATGTTCCAGGTAGGACTCAGCTAGAAACTGTTAAGGAAGGCAGCTGTCTCTTTAAAAACAAAGGTGGGGGGGCTGGGCGTGGCAGCTCACCCCTGTAATCCCAGTACTTTGGGAGGCCAAGGAGGGTGGATCAGCTAAGGTCAGGAGTTCAAGACTAGCCTGGCCAACATAGTGAAACCCCATCTCTACTAAAAATACAAAATTATCCGGGTGTGGTGGTGTGCACCTGTAATCCCAGCTACCTGGGAGGCTGAGGCAGGACAGTGGCTTGAACCTGGAAGGTGGAGGTTGTGGTAAGCAAAGATCATGCCACAGCACTCCAGCCTGGGCAACAAGAGCGAAACTCTGTCTCAATCAATCAATAAAAGAAAAGAAAAAAATCAGGCGAGCATGGTGGCATGTACCTGTAGTCCCAGCTACTCCAGGAGGCTAACATGGGAGGATCACTTGGCCCCGGGAGGTTGAGGCTGCAGTAAGCTGTGATTGAACCACTGCACTCCAGCCTGGGTAACAGCAAGGCTTTGTCTCTTTAAAAAAAAAAAAAAAGGCCGGGTGCAGTGGCTCACACCTGTAATCCCAGCACTTTGGGAGGCTGAGGCAGGCAGATCACGAGGTCAGGAGTTTGAGACCAGTCTGGCCAACATGGTGAAACCTCGTCTCTACTAAAAATACAAATATTAGCCAGGCATGGTGGCACAGGCCTGTAATCCCAGCTACTCGGGAGGCTGAAGCAGGAGAATCGCTTGAACTCAGAGGCAGAGGTTGCAGTGAGCCGAGATTGAGCCACTGCACTCCAGCCTGGGCAACAGCACAAGACTCCGTCTCAAAAAAAAAAAAAAAGAAAGAAAAGAAAAGAAAAAAGAAGGAGGGCAGGATGTTTCAAAGAGGACTAGGAAAGACTTATTTGGGAAATTCATTAACCTCAGTGTTTTTCTTTTTTTTTTTCTAATTAATAGACTTTATTATGTAGAGCTATCTTAGGTTTATAGAAAAATTGAGCAGAAAATGCAAAGAGCTCCCATATTAACGCCCTCTCCCAACACAAAGTTTCCTGCTACTAACATCTTGCCTTAGTGTGGTACGTTTGTTACAATATTAACCCATTGAATAATATTGAAGCAATATTAACACGTCATTATTAACTCAAGCCCATAGTTTACTTTGGAATTCATTCTTTGTGTTGTAATTTATGGACATTTTTAATCAAAAATAAATCTGTTTTCATAGGAGAGATTATAACAGATGAAGAGAATCAAAAATTTATATAATTCCAAAAAAAGCATGGACCTTCCTTTCCAGGATAAGATAGATACAAAAAAAAAAACAAATCCTTTAAAAGTCCCTTCTGATGGCAGGACTCTTGGGTTCTAGAATGACTTGGAGCTTTCAAGAACAACAGTTTAGCAACTAGGCATGACAAAGGGTAGTCAAATCTTTCAGTCCAGGGTATAAAGCACCTTAAAAAATATTTTATACGTAGTATCACTGAACTATACACTAAAAAATGGTTAAAATGGGCTGGATGTGGTGGCTTATGCCTGTAATCCCAGCACTTTGGGAGTCTGAGGCAGGAGGATAACTTGAGCCAGGAGTTCAAGACCAGCCTCGGCAACATAGCAAGACCCTGTCTCCACAAAAAATAAAAATAAAAAAATTAGCCATGTATGGTGGTGCATGTCTGTGGTCCAGATATTCGGGAGGCTGGGGTGGGAGGATTACTTGAGCCTGGGAGGTTGAGGCTGCAGTGAGGTGAGCCGTGACCGCATAACTGCACTCCAGCCTGGGCAACAGAGCGAGAACTGGTCTCAAAAATAAAAGGTTAAAAAGGTCAATTTTATGTTGTGCACATTTTACCATAAGAAAAAAAGTTTTAAAGAAGAATTACCCAAGAGAGCTTATCCACAAGTGGTGTGACTCAATCAGTTGGGTGGAAGCCAATTTCCAGGGCAGAAAGCTGTGAAATATTCATTTCTGAATAACAAGATGAACACCTGTTAGAGGGCTCGTTGGCAAGTCGTGTTTCAGAGCCACACAGCAACATTAGCTTTTAAAACAGTGATACTTTAAGCATGGCTTCTATTCAGTCACAGGCTCCCTTCACAGAAGGAAGGTGGAAAAAGCTCATGTGAACGTTGCTTTCCTGTCCTTGGACTTCTGACATCCCTCGGGCCAGCCCTCAGCAGTGAGCCAACCCTCAAGTCCTGCTCAGGATCCAGTGGGAAGGCAGCTGTCCTCTTGGATGATCCTGGCGCCATATTGGAAGGAGTCCATCTGTGGAGGCCGTCAGAGATTTGACCACCTCAGCCGTTGTTCAGCTGAGCCTCCGGGGACTGGGGGAATTTTCATGCCATTGGCGTTGACAATGACATAATCCTAGCTTTAAGTCGTCTAAGTGTGCTTCTCCACAGATACACATCAAGTACTAGATGGTGCCATTCTGTCCCACACAACTGTGGGAGAAGACTCGCCATACAGAGCTTCGTTCCTGGAAACCCTAAGCTGGGACCCTGAAACCTTGGTTCATCTTTCAGCTACCATAAGGCTGAAATTAACCATAGCCTTCCCAAGGATTGGTTTCTTCTCAAAGAGTTTTAACTTATAAATCGGACCAAAGATTTAAAAAATACAAATGTTTGTCATTAAATGAAGTCAAGTAAGTGAAAGTGCCTAGAATAGTACTTGGCTCATAGCTGGTACATGGGAAAGTCTTGTTTTCCACCTCCATATGCTCCAGACGCAGCTTAGAAAATCAGGTAACTTGGCCAGGCTCGGTGGCTCATGCCTGTATTCCCAGCACTTTGGGAGGCTGAGGTGGGCGGATCATGAGGTCAGGAGTTTGAGACCAGCCTGGTCAACATAGTGAAACCCCATCTCTATTAAAAATACAAAAAATTAGCTGGGCGTGGTGGTGGGCGCCTGTAATCCCAGCTACTTGGGAGGCTGAGGCAGGAGAATGGCTTGGACCTGGGAGGCAGAGGTTGCAGTGAGCTGAGATTGTGCCACCACACTCCAGCCCTGGTGACAGTGCAAGACTCTGTCAAAAAAGAAAGAAAGAGAGAGAGAGAAAAGAGAGAAGAGAAGAGAAGAGAAGAGAAATCAGATAACCTGCAGTCTTGAAGCCACTTCCACATCCTGGGCTTGGTTTGATCAGAGGGAGCAACTAAAAGATTGATAACAATTATAAACTGTGGGTGGAGACAGTGGCTTACACCTGTAATCCCAGCACTTTGGGAGGCCAAGACAGGAGGATCATTTGAGGCCAAGAGTTCAAGACCAACCTGGATAGTGAGACCGTTTCTGAAAAAGAAAAAAAATGTAAATTGTGATTATGAGAAATGCTCAGGTAACAGCATTAAAGGATGTTGCACAATTTGTGTTCCCTTTTTTAGAACTCACTTTTTTTTTTTTTTTTTTTGAGTCAGGGTCTCACTTCATTGCCCAGGCTGGACTACAGTGGTGCAATCATAGCTCAGTATAGCCTTGACCTCCTGGCCTCAAGCAATCTTCCCACCTTGGCCTCCCAAAGAGCTGGGATTACAGGCACGACACACTGCGACTGGCCTCTTTCAAGAGCACCGTGTATGAAGCTGTTCTTCTTTGGGCAAGCCTTGGCCTCCATCTGAAGACCCTCAATCTTCTGCTCTTGCCTCTGCATATTCTATTGCTTGAAAGCATTCATTCTCACGGTACCCAAGTCAACATCCCAGTCCCAATTAGAGTCCCGAGGCCCGCTTGTGTTCTAAATGCAGGTGGCATGTTTCCACTTCCATGTCCCGCCATTATCTCCAACCTAAATGGCCTAAATGGCCTAAAAACAAATATCCATCTGAGGATAACCTACCCCTACTTTGCCTTCCTCTGTAGGCCAGGGTTATTCTCCAGCTAACCTAACTTGAAGTCTCCAAGGATCTTTGAAAGGAAGGAAAGGTGGCTAAAGCCTTGAGTGTCTTCCCTAGCACTGCTCTGTCCACGTAGACCCTTGGGGACAGGACTAGGTGAGACTAGTGAGGTGCCCAGGGGCATGGGTGTCCCCTGAGAGTGGGTGCCTCCTGACATTTTGCTTCCCACCTTACCCCTCCCGTTGACCCTTCCTTTCCATTCCCAGAGCCAAGAGCCATGCTCCTGAGCTGATTCTTACCATGACTTTCCAGATGGGTTTCCCATTTCCATCCTTCTTCTCCTTTTAGTCCAAGGACATCTCTACTGTTGCCTCCTTCCAGCATCATTCTACTATGCAGAATCACATCTCCCTATGTTCCCAGAACACCATGAAGCCACTTCTCACCCAGGATTGTGGGTTTGGGGGGTTGTTTGGTTTTCTTGGGGGTGCAGGGGAGACAGGGTCTCATTCTGTCACCCAGGCTGCAGTACAGTGGCACGATCATGGCCCACCACAGCCTTGACTCTGGGGCTCAAGCAATTCTCCCATCTCAGCCTCCTGAGTAGCCGGGACTACAGGTGCATGCCATCATGCCCGGCTAATTTTTTTATTTTTTGTAGAGACCAGTTCTATTTGGCCCTGGCTGGTCTTGAACTCCTGGGCTCAAGCAATCCTCCCACCTCGGCCTCCCAAAGTGCTGGGATTACAGGCATGAGCCCCCACACCCAGCCCAGGATTGTGTTTTTTTTCTTGAGATATCTGTCCCTGTCTTGAATGCAGGTGCTGTGACCATTCATCTTTGTGCCCCCACATGTAACAAAGTGGCATAATCACACAATCAGTAAGAGGCAGTCAGCAAGGTGGTTATGAATGTGGGTTCTGCAGTTAGGACAGCTGGATTCAAATCCTGCCTTGCTCTTTATCCACCTGTGACCCTGAGCAAGTCACTCAGCCTCCCTCACTCTTCGATTCTCCATCTCTAAGGCAAGATCATGTAACTGTCTGCCTCATAGAACTGCTGGCAGCCGGGTGTGGTGGCTCATGTTTGTAATCCCAGCATTTTGGGAGGCCAAGGTGGGCAGATTGCTTGAGCTTAGGAGTTTGAGACCAGCCTGGGCAACATGGTGAAACTTCATCTCTACAAAAAAATTTGTTTAAAAAATGAGCCAGGCCTAGTGGCCCAGGTCCCAGCTACTTGGGAGGCTAAGGTGGGAGGATCGCTTGATCCTGGGAGGCAAAGGTTGGAGTAACCTATGATCACACCACTGCACTCCAGCCTAGGTGACAGAGTGAGACCCTGTCTCAAAAAAAAAAAGGCAGAGTTGAATAAGACTGTCACTGTCACAGGGCTTTCTTCAATAAATGCTAGTCACTATTTTGTTTCTTTGTTTGTTTTTGAGACAGAGTCTGGCTCTGTCACCCAGGCTGGAGTGTAGTGGCATGATCTCAGCTCACTGCAACCTCCACCTCCCAGGTTCAAGTGATTCTCCTGCCTCAGCCTCCTGAGTAGCTGTGATTACAGGCGCCCACCACCACACCAGGCTAATTCCTGTATTTTTAGTTTTGCTAAACTAAAAATAGACAAGGTTTCGCTATGTTGGCTAGGCTGGTCTTGAAATCCTGACCTCAAGTGATCCTCCTGCCTCGGCCTCCCAAAGTGCTGGGATTATAGGCGTGGGCCACCATTCTGGCCCTTTTTTTTTTTTTTTTTTTTTGAGACAGGGTCTTGCTCTGCCACCCAGGCTGGAGGGCAGTGACTGGACACGGCTCACTACTACAGCCTCTATCTCCTGGGCTCAAGCAATCCTCCTGCCTCAGTCTCCCAAGTAGCTGGGACCACAGGCATGCACCACCACGCCCAGCTAAGCCACTATTATTAATAAATGTTTGCCTTAGAACCACATTGACTACCTTATACCTCAATGTCTGATCATTCTTCCTACATTTTCACTTTTTTTCCATCACTCTTCTGATCAAAACCTCCTAGAAGCTGGGCATGGTGGTATGCACTTGTGGCCCCAGCTACCTGGAGGCTGAGGCAGGAGGATTCCTTGAGCTCAGGAGTTCAAGACCAGCCTGGGCAACATAGCAAGACCCTGTCTCATAATGAATGAATGAATTAATTAAAAAATCTTCCAGGGTCCTGCTCCATGTGGATAAAACCCCAATTCCTTAGCTTAAGTAGAACTTTTTTTTCCTTTTAAAGGTAGAAGGAGCTTTATTGATAATTTATTTTCTTATTTCATTTTTTAGATTTGCCTTGGCATATAGACCTTTGAAAAAATATATATATAGTTTTAATTATTAATAGTTTTGGGGGTACAAGTGGTTTTTGGTTACATGGATGAATTGTATAGTGGTGAAGTCTAAGAGGATTTATTTTATCTCTGTTTAAAAAGCACATTTAGGATTGTTTAAATGTTTCTTTCAATGCTATTTTTGTAAAGCTTATTTTGTAATTACTAGCCAGTCACAAGAAAATGAATCCATTAGAATGAACTTCTTAGCAGCTCTGGAAACCTACCCATAATCCAGTGGCTCCCAGTCCCGGCTGCAAATTAAAATCACCTGGGGCCTTTAAAAACACACCAGCGCCTGAGCCCAACCCCCAGAAATTCCAATCTAATTAGTCTGGGGCGTGGCTGAGCACTGGGAATTTTTTTTTTTTTTTTAAAGCTCCCAGGTGAGTCAAATGTGCAGCCAGTGTTGAGTGGCACTGTTGTCACCTCTGCTTCTTCACACCTGAGCCTTCGTCTGTCAACTCATCTGCAGCCACACAGTTCTCAGGTTCTTCCTCCTGGGCCCCATTTGCCTGGGATAGGCCGAACTCACTCCAGTTCCTGCCCTGGAGCAATTATACAGACGTACCTTCTAAAGCAAACAAGCCTTGTCTTCAAATCAGGCCACAAACACACCTTGACCCGTCCTCATAATTTCCTGGATTCCTGATCCGGTTTATGGTTTACTGATAACATCCTGGATGGAGAACCAGTTTCGGACTTTCGGTGACCTAGTCACCCCTTGGCTGGGGCTGGAATTTCATGTTGTCTGGGCTCCTTGACGGTCCCAGAATGGCGGTGATTATTTTTCTTTGGTCCGTGGTGCTGCATCCCCTGAGTACCAGCTTGATAGGTTCTAGTTTCTCAGCTTTTGCAAACTGGAGCTTTCATTTTGCAGTTCTAAACCCCCTCCCCCCCACCAGCCCCCAACCTCAGCCACTGGGGCCTTACAGGTCACCAGCTTCTGCTTACTCTTCTGATAAAGGACTAGGTGATGAACTGAACATTGAAAAACAAGGAAGAGAGAAATTTGGAATAAGTTAATCTAGGGAAAGGGGGGGCAGTCTTTTGGGTTGATCCAACACAATTTACCTTTCCTTTTCTTTTTTTTTAAATAGGGACGGGGTCTCGCTATGTTGCCCAGGCTGGTCTCAAACTCCTGGACTCAAGTGATCCTCCCACCTCATCCTCCCAAAGTGCTGAGATTACAGACATGAGCCACTGTACCTGGCCACAGTTTACGTTCTCTTTGGTGTCTTAGGAACATGAGGATAATGCATGGGGTATTCCAGGAGACCGTGCAAAACCCACCATCTTCCCATTTCGATATCATGGTTTCTGCTACTTATCTATTCCTGCCTCCTTTTTTGCTTTCCCCTATTTTATCACACGCAGCACAAGGAGCCCAAATAGAAAAGCACAATTACTTCTATAGTCAGAGCAAGAATGAGATTTCAGAATCAAAGGAACCATGTTGGACTATGGAGTAGGCAAGAGTTACAGGTGACAAGGATTCAACATGTATACAGTTCCCTAATACAAGGCTTGCACCACTTGTCTGGGAGGGCCATGCTCTTAATGAATGTCCCTGCAGTAGACTTGAGATTCATCATCTTGTCCCTCCTTGCCTTGAGTCATGCCAGTGTAACAGACTCACAGGACACAGTCACAAGTCCCATTGTAGAAGCAGGTGCTACCTCTCATATCAGTTCACTATATCCCCTCTGCAGTTGTCAGCTGAGAGCCACCGAGTTCAGTCTGTTCAGGGGAACTCAAGACATTAAAATCAACTAAAAAATGCATCAAGAATGAGGGAATTGGGTGGGGTGCAGCGGCTCCCACCTATAATCTTAGCACTTTGGGAGACCAAGGTGGGCAGATCATATGAGGTCAGAAGTTTGAGACCAGCCTGGCCAACATGGTGAAACCCCATCTCTACTAAAAATACAAAAAATTAGCTGAGCATGGTGGTGTGCACCTGTAATCGCAGCTACTGGGGAGGCCGAGGCACAAGAATCACTTGAACCCAGGAAGCGGAGGTTGCAGTGAGCTGAGATCGTACCATTGCACTCTAGCCTGGGTGACAGAGTGAGACTCTGTTTCAAAAAAAAAAAAAAAAAAAAAAAGAATGAGGAAATCTACACTAAGGAATGAGAACTGTGGGTAATTTACTCTATAATTAACTTAAAGTTACTTATATAAGTCAGAACAATAAATAATACAGGGTAATTCTCTACATCTTGGTGAAACCTTTGGTAAATTTCTTTGTGGAGTTTCCTTATTTCCATTTTTTGTTGTTTGTTTGTTTTGAGGTAGGGTCTCACTCTGTCACCCAGGCTGGAGCAGTAGTGCGATCGTGGCTCACTGCAGCCCCAACTTCCTGGGCTCAAGGCTCCCTCTTCAGCCTCCTAAGTAATTGGGACCACAAGCACATGCCACCACGCCCAGATAATTTATTATTATTATTATCTGTAGATATGGGGTTGCACTATGGCTGCCTAGGCTGGTCTCGAACTCCTGGGCTCAAACAATCCTCGCCTCAGCCTCCCAAAGTGTTGGATTACAGGCATGAGCCACCACGCCCAGCCTGGAGTTTTCTGTTTCTCATGGTTTATCTCAGCATCAGCATCCCATTCTAGCCTGCAATGGAAAAGTCATTTCCTTGCAGCATGAGGCCTTACTACTAATTCCAGAAATTTCATGTTCACAGTTAGCAATCACTCAACCTTCAGACAGTACTAAAACATTTTATTTGATTATTTTAAAAAGCACCAGAAAAAAAGTGTTGATTACAGAAAATTGGGAAAATATGAAAAGTATAATAAAAAAGTAAAATGAGCCATAATCTTCCCACTCACATATAACAGTGTGAATTGTTTCTTTCTAGTTTTTCTTTTTCTTGTACTGTATATATATTCATATACATGCATTGTTTGACAAAAAATTGGATCACACTGTAAACTGCTTCTTAAAGTTACTTTTTAAAATGAGTTTCGGCTAGGCACGGTAACTCACACCTGTAATCCCAGCACTTTGGGAGGCCGAGGCGGGCAGATCACAAGGTCAGGAGTTCAAGACCAGCCTGGCCAACATGGTGAAACCCTGTCTACTAAAAATACAAAAATTAGCTGGGCGTGGTGCCAGGTGCCTGTAATCCCAGCTACTGGGGAGGCTGAGGCAGGAAATTGCTTAAACCGGGAGGCAGAGGTTTCAGTGAGCCAAGATTGCACCACTGCACTCCAGCCTGGGCGACAGAGCAAGACTCTGTCATGGAAAATAAATAAATAAGTTTTAAGGTCTAAAAACATGAGTTTAAAGGACTGCATTTATTCATTAGAAGGGTGTGCAACATAAAACAAAAGGACGGTACTTAATGACTGCATCCCATTGTTAAAAAAATTAATATATTACATATATGTCACAGTTTATTTCCCTATTGTTGAAAATTTAAACTATTTTCAATTTTCAAATGTTATAAATAAAACCCAGTCAACTATCCATAATTATAAATGTTTAGGAACTTCCTTAATTATTTCCTTAGGATAAATTTCCTGAAAGTGGAATTACTGGCTCAAAGATATAAATATGTTTAAGACTCTTGAAATGCACATTCAAGTTGCTCTCTAGACAAGTTGCACAAGGCTGGCAATGGTGGCTCACACCTGTCATCCCAGCAGCTTGGGAACGCAAGGCAGGAGGATCACCTGAGGTCAGGAGTTCGAGACCAGCCTGGCCAACAGTGGTGAAGCCCCATCTCTACTAAAAATACAAAAATTAGCCGGGTGTGGTGGTGGGCACCTGTAATCCCAGCTACTCAGGAGGCTGAGGCAGGAGAATCGCTTAAACCCAGGAGATGGAGGTTGCAGTGAGTCGAGATTGTGCCGCTGCACTCTTGCCTGGGCGGCAGAGCGAGACTCCATCTCAAAAAAAAAAAAAAAAAAGAGAAAGAAAAATGAAAAGTTGCACCAATATATACTTCTACCACAAATATCTGAAAGTGTGTTGTTCACAGGGCCTGTGCCTGTGTGGTTTTAGCAGTTAAAGCTCCACATTTCACAAGAGTCCTCTGCAGGACATGAGAAGTCCCAGTTTTTAGCAATGAATGTGGAAGACTGAGGACAAGTACAAAACTTGTATGGCAGTCGAAAAATCGGGGTTGAAAGCAACACTGGTTTCAGTGTCAACCGGTTAGTGCACAGACTGTCCACCTTCCATGGTCATTGGCCACTGATACTGATTTGCAGTTCCCAATAATAGACACCATTATTAAGGACAAGGGCTGCTATAGTTCTTGCTGGGCATGATAGGACTTCAGTGCACAACTCACATGCTTTGTCACCATGAGGGTGGACAGTCTGGCTCTGCCTTTGCCTGTGGAGTAACTGTCATGCTTTGTTTGTATTGAGATAGTGTAGTTTAATCTTTAACACTGTGAATATTACGATCAGGTTTTCTAAGAGTTCAGTTACAATACCAATGCCAGCATGACCCAGTGGTCACTGAAAAGGAAGGCTAAACAACGGTGCTATTTTAATGACAGATGGAAGGACAGGGGTGCCTGATTAAGGAGGCAAATAGCAGAAACAGCACATACTCGATGGGTGGGGTGTGGTGGACAGGAGATAAGGCACATGCAGAGTAGATTCTCACAAGTCTGGGGTGAGACAGGCAAGACTTTCTCAGTCAAAAGGTTTTTTGGGGTTGTGTTTGTTTGTTTTTGAGACAGGGTCTTACTCTGTCACCCAGGCTGGAGTGCAGTAGTGTGATCATGGCTCACTGCAGCCTCAAACTCCTGGGTTCAAGCAATCCTCCTTCCTCAGCTTCCTGGTAGCTGGGACTACAGGTGCGCACTACTGCACCCCACTAATACTTTTTATTTTTTGTAGAAACAGTCTTGCTATGTTGCCCAGGCTGGTCTTGCACCAAGGATCCCTTGGCCTCCTGCCTCAGCTTCACCTGGCCAGAAGTTTCTCTGTTTCTTCAAAAGACACCAAAAAGGCTGGGTGTGGTGGCTCACACCTGTAATCCCAGCACTTTAAGAGGCAAACATGAGATCACTTGAGGCTAAGAGTTTGAGACCAGCCTGGGTAACATAGCATGACCCTATTGCTACAAAAAATAAACCTATTAGCTGGGTAGGGTGGTGTGCACCTGTCTCAGCTGCAGGAAGGCTGAGGAAGTAGGATCACTTGAGAAAGTAGGATCACTTGAGCCCAGGGGTTCAAGGCTGCAATGAGCCCTAATGGCACCACTGCACTCTGGACTGGGTGACAGAGTGAGACTCCATCTAAAAAAAAAAAAAAAAAGAATTAGCTTGAGCATACCACGCTAAGGAACACACATTATCGTATCGTTCCCTTGATTGCTCTATGAAACACCAGTATTTCAAAGAAGGGGTTAGATCACACCAACAACGGTCACCATGAAGGGAACCAGAACATGCCACGTTGGCATATTGATTCTTTTGAGATGAAGGCAATTGAGAAATAGCAGATGTGGGAAGAGCTCTCTGTCCTCCTATCTGTCTAAAAATAAGGCATATATTTCCCCTTAAAACAGGTAACTCTCTCCTTGCCCCAGAAGAGAAGAGCGTTTTGATAATTGGATACAGGGAGAAGACGTTGAGACCAGTTTGCATAAAAAGACCTTACTCATGAAACCCTTATCTTCCATTAGTTCTCCCATATATTTTTGTCGTTGTTGTTGTTGTTGTTTGAAACAGAGTCTTGCTGTCTCCCAGGCTGGAGTGCAGTGGCGCAATCTCGGCTCACTGCAATCTTTGCCTCTCGGGTTCAAGCGATTCTCCTACCTCAGCCTCCCAAGTAGCTGGGATTACAGGTGCCTGCCACTACATCCTGCTAATTTTTGTATTTTTAGTAGAGACGGGGTTTCACAATGTTGGCCAGGCTGGTCTCGAACTCCTGGCCTCAAGTGATCCACCTGCCTTAACCTCCCAAAGTGCTGGGATGACAGGCATGAGCCACCACACCTGGCCAGTTCCTACATATATTTCTAGTTACTTCCCATGATTGTCCCTTGAAGCCCAAACTGCTTTGTTTTTATTTATTTTATTTTATTTTTATCTCGCATCTGCAGCTCAAAGGACTCTTTTCCTTGTGAAAATGGTATATAAGCACCCGAGTCCAACTGCTTCTTTGAGTCTCACTTCTTTTCTGTAAATGCCTGTGTATGTAACTGTTAAACAAAAATTTTATCTTTTCTCCTGTTAATCTGTCTTTTGTTCATTTAATTATCAGGCCTCAGTTACTGAATATAAGACAGCAGAGGGAAGGTTTCTCCTCCCCAACAACAAAATGTTCTCTCTACTTCTTAGGTACTTTCACAAAAAAAAAAAAAAAAAAAAAAAAAATCAAATTTCAAATCATCCTCTTGATTTCTATGAGGATTTTAATTAAACTATAGAAAACATAAAACAAAATTATTGATATATAATTAATATTGATATATTATCCAAATATAAACTGGGCCTTGCCGGTCTATTTGCATTTGTGGCAAATAGTACAAATGTAAATTTTGGGAAATTTCATTCCATCTTTATATTGCTTACCAAAGACAATAAAAAAGATCTTTCCTGTTCAACGTCCTGCACACTTTGGACACCACATTGCTAAAAAGGAGTGTGGCTTGCTTACCTGTAACATTGAGGCTTTCATTATGAAAGGTTTGGTCACTTGTTAGTTTCCTCAAAGCTGCAAGATTACTTAATGAAATATTAGACTTCATAAAAATGGAAGGAGATAGTCTCCTTAGACATGTGCCCATAAGATGGCTGTCTGGCTGCCAGCTATAAAAAATTATTATTGCCAGGCTCAGTGGCTCACGCCTGTAATCCCAGTACTTTGGGAGGCTGAGGCAGGTGAATCACGAGGTCAGGAGATCAAGACCATCCTGGCTAACACGGTGAAACCCTGTCTCTACTAAAAATACAAAAAATTAGCCGGGCGTGGTGGTGGGCACCTGTAGTCCCAGCTACTCGGGAGGCTGAGGCAGGAGAATGGCGTGAACCTGGGAGGCGGAGCTTGCAGTGAGCTGAGATTGCGCCACTGCACTCCAGCCTGTGCGACACAGCAAGACTCCATCTCAAAAAAAAAATTATTATTATTATTATTGAGACAGGGTTTTGCTCTGTTGCTCAGACTGGGGTGCGGTGGCATGATCATAGCTCAGCACAGCCTCAGACTTCCGGGTTCGAGTAATCCTCCCTCCTCAGACTCCCTAGTAGGTGGGACCACTGACGTGCATCATCATGCCCGGTGAATTTTTTTATTAGTTGTAGAGACAGGGTCTTGTTATGTTGCCCAGGTTAGTCTTGAACTCCTGGACTGGACTCAAGAGATCCTCCCGCCTTGGCCTCCTAAAGTGCTGGGATTACAGGCAGGTAATTAAATATTGTCTATAAAGTTGTATTTTCAAAATGTGAGACAGGGACCAGGTGCAGTGGCTCACCCCTGTAATCCCAGCACTTTGGGAGGCCGAGGCAGGCAGATCACCTGAGGTCAGGAGTTCAAGCCCAGCCTGGCCAACATGGTGAAACCCCGTCTCTACTAAAAATACAAAAATTAGCCAGGCATGGTGGTGCATGCCTATAATCCCAGCTACCCAGAAGGCTGAGGCAGGAGAATCGCTGGAACCTGGGAGGCAGAGGCTGCAGTGAGCTGAGATCACACCATTGCACTCTAGCCTGGGCGACAGAGTGAGACTCCATCTCAAAAAAAAAAAAATAAAAGTGAGACAAGGAGCATGTCCTTCTCTAATTTGAAAACACATTGAGGCTGAATTATGGGAAAAAAAAGGTTACACTAACAGAAATTTATATGCTGCGTCTCCAAAACTGATGATCTTAGAAGAAGCCATAAGACCATAAAGAGCCATGACTCCACATGAATTGTTCTGTGTAGGTTGTGACAAACACGTATATAGTAATTTTTGGAAACAAAGACTGCTTCAAAACTTAAAAAAAATAAAAGATAAATGTTACCAGAAAAGGGCAGCCAAGTTAAACAGGACTTTCCGATTTCTTTACTAAAACTACAACTTATTTGGAATCCAGTTTTTATTTCATAAAATCAGATTACATCTGTGCTTTAAACCCATTTTTCCCGAGAGGGATTTAACTTATGACAGCATCCAACGTCCTTTGGAATGTTTACAAATGATGCACATCTTAGATGTGGATCGTCTATATGATGGATGTATAGATACAGAGGGCCTCATTGAAAACAGCTGGTTTACAAAACAAGGCTGTAGATACAAAGCAGATGGACATTTTTGGAGTGTTGGAAACTAATTCTTCCTAGTCTAAAAACCTGCCATTACTAGTAAGTAAAATCCTAAGGATTCCACACTTACATGCTTTTGTTGAGATGATATTCAGCTTGATGTCATCCCAAGAAACTGACACCAGGAATTAGTATACCATGGGATCAATAAGGGCAGAGCTACCAGTCAGACTGAATTTTCCATTTGACCATATTCAGTTCACCACTGCAGAAAAAAAAGAAGGATATCCTAAAGGCTGCAGGCATTTCAGAGGAATATTATTGGAAAAGGAAACGAAGAGTAAAAATATCCTATATTATGGAACAGAAAGAAATATGTTGTTGTTTTTTGTTGCTGGTATTTTGAGACAGAGTCTGTCGCCCAGGCTGGAGTGCAGTGGCACGATCTCCGCTCACTGCAACCTCCTTCTCCCGGGTTCAAGTGATTCTCCTGCCTCAGCCTCCCTAGTAGCTGGGATTATAGGTGTGCACCACCATGTCCAGCTAATTTTTGTATTTTTAGAAGAGTCAGGCTTTTACTATGTTGGCCAGGCTGGTCTTGAACTCCTGACTTCAAGTGATCCACCCCCCTCAGCCTCCCAAAGTGCCAGAATTACAGGCATGAGCCACTGTGCCTGGCTATCATTATTTTTTATTAGATATAGGTTAATATTTGTTTAACTAGTCCTAGTGTATTCATGCTCTCCTTTTGAAGAGTATTACATTTGTGTATTTTAAGAATATATGAGGTCGGGTGGAGTGGCTCATGTCTGTAATCCCAGCACTTTGGGAGGCTGAGGTGGGCAGATTGCTTGAGTCCTGGAGTTCAAGACTAGCTTGGGCAACAAAGCAAAACCCTATCTCTATAAAAAATACAAAAATTAGCTGGGCAAGGTGGCACAGGCCTGTAGTCCCAGCTACTTTGGAGGCTGAGCTGGGAGGATCACTTGATCCCAGGAGGTTGAGGCTGCAGTGAACTGTGTCTGTGCCACTGAACTTCAGCCTGGGTGCAGAGTGACATCTTGTCTCAAAGAAAAAAAGGAAAAAAAAAAGAATATACAATAATATGATCTACACAATTTAAATATCTAATAAAGAGTTAAAAAATTGTTGTATCAGGCCAGGAGTGGTGGCTCACACCTGTAATCCCAGCACTTTGGGAGGCTGAGGCAGGTGGATCACTCGAGGTCAGGAGTTTGAGACCAGTCTGGCCAATATGGTGAAACTCCGTCCCTACTAAAAATACAAAAACTAGATGGGTGTAGTGGCACACATCTGTAATCCCAGCTACACAAGAGGCTGAGGCAGGAGAATCGCTTGAACCCAGGAGGCGGAGGTTGCAGTGAGCAGAAATCACACTACTGCCCTCCAGCCTGGGTAACAGAATGAGACTCTGTCTCAATAAAAAACAAAACAAAACAAAACAAAAAAATCGTTGTATCAGAGGATGCAAAGAAACATTATAAAATATCATTATACTTTCTTGCACATTATTTTTAATTACTTCTATTATTAATTACTACTAATTGCCTCTGTTAACTAGTCTTATGTGGTTTTGTTTAAATAATAGCATTTATGGAAGAAAAGTAACACAGAATATATAATTTTAAATAAATACCTATTTTTCATATTTTATGTTAAAGTAGTAACACATATATGTGTAAATATTATATATTATATATATATATAATTTTTTTTTTGGTCTGGTATGATTGTTTCCCAGTTGACTCTCTAAAAAGCTGGTCACCATACACCAAAAACTAGGCATTAGTTTTTGCTAAAAGTTTGCTAGCCAGGTGGTGGCTCGTGCCTGTAATCCCAGCACTCTGAGAGGCTGAGGTGGGTGGATCCCTTGAGCCCAGGAGTTCAAGACCAGCCTGAAAAACATAGCAAGTCCACCCACCCCCCAAACCATCTCTTAAAAAAAAAAAAGTTTGCCAAATTGCTAGACAAGAAAATGTATGTTAAATAATGATTTGATGAATAACTTTTGAGAAAATGTACATTTCTTTGATTCCTAGAAAGACTGAAAATTTTTCATATGTTCATTGGTCACCAAATGACTTCCTTTGGAGCAGCCTGTTTTTAACTTTTGCCAACATTTTTACTGACCTCTTTTTGTCTTTTTCTTTTTGATTTGTTAAGACGTCTTTAGGACTATACCCCTATGCCTATCATATATTGCAAAAACATCTCAAATTGTTGCTTACTCTTTATGGTGGATTATTTGGACATACTATAGAAGTCTTTGTCTTCTGAGTTACCTGTTTTTAGTTTTTCCTTAAGGAGACAGTTTCATGCAAGGTTAAGAGTGGGGCTCTGGGCCGGGTATGGTGGCCCATGTCCATAATCCCAACACTTTGGGAGGCTGAGAGGGGAGGGTCACTTGAGCTCTCCGCAACACAGACCTCGTCTCTAAAAAAATACATATATATATTTTTTAAATAAAGAATGGGGCTCTGGGCCAGGTGCAGTGGCTCATGCCTGTAATTCCAACACTTTGGGAGGCCGAGGCAGGTGGATCACCTGAGGTCAGGAGTGTGAGACCAGCCTGGCCAACGTGGTGAAACACGATCTCTACTAAAAAAATACAAAAATTAGCCAGGCATGGTGGCGGGCACCTGTAATCTCAGCTACATGGGAGGCTGAGGCAGGAGAATCGCTTGAACCCGGGAGGCAGAAGTTGCAGTGAGCCGAGATCACGCCAGTGCACTCCAGCCTGGGCAACAAAAGCAAAACTCCATCTCAAAAAAAAAAAGAATGAGGCTCTGGAGCTCTAAGTTTGAGTCCCAGCTCCACCTAGATAGACTTTGAGCAAGTATCTCAGTACTGTTACTATTACTGATGCCTTCTCCCTTTGCTCAAGATCAGCTAAATATTCACTTTTCTTTTCTTTTCTTTAGTTTTTCTAGTTTTTATACCAAGCCTTTCATTTGTCTGGAATTTATATTAGTAAACAATGGCTAAATCATCTTCTGTTTCTAGGGAGGTTTTGCTTTCCTCCCGTAGAAGACAGAAAAGGGTGAGCCCGCAGCAGCTCTCCCTCTGTTCTGGGTCCTGCTCAGCTGCCACTGAGTCAGGCATGCTGTGGCACTGGGAGGGTTTTATAGCTCCTGGCTTCCTGGTGAGCAGAACAGCGTCCAGATTGGGTCCTAGCTGAAACAAGTCTCCCTTCGTGGCATAGAAAAATGATCTCTATGCGCTTCCTCTGCGTGGCTATTATGGAGCCCCTGGCTGCAGCTGTCTTGGGTTTCTCTTTAACTGCTTCATGCCCAGTGGCCAGAAAATTAAAACCACAGGCGACATCTCTTGGAGCTTGTGCCATTTTCTCCAACCTCTTTCCTCCAGAAGCAGGACTGCTCACCCATCCTCATGTTTCCTGCCTAAGTGACACCTTCTAGATCTGAATCAGGGGCGACTGGTTCTTCTTCCTCACCTCCTAGGCTCAGGTGTCACCTCCACCCACCTGCAGGTGCAACATGTGACATGCTTGGGAAAACAAGCTCTTGTTTACCTGCCTGGTAACAAAGTAGGAATTCTACGGACATTTGATTCCATTGTAACAGCATAATTACCTTCAAACAAATTCTAAGTTTCTGGAAATGTCAAGTGTGTCATATTCACTTTAATTCCCGGTTGGGCAAGTACCTTGCATTGATTACATACGCAGTCAAATATTGGTTAAATTGAATTATATTTGATTTTTAAAATACTGATAATGAATACAGGGAGGAGAGTGTCTTTGTATATGGATGTAGGCCCGGATTCGTCCCCAGGCCTACCTCTGCCAGGTTTCTTTTTATCCAACTCTTAATTTATCCAATATTTCTCAAAGGAGAGCTTTGCTCCTTCTCCAAATTATTCTTGAGGGGAAAAAGTCAGTTGCTTCTCCTTAGGCTAGGGGCCCTGGGCAAAATAGTTGCTTTACCTCTAGCTTATCTCACTCTTTCTCCTGTGGTTTCAAAAAATCCTTGGATTTTTTGAAATCCCTGGAAAATTCTAGATCAGATTTGCTGATGAGCTATGGGAACCTCTGAGCTTAAGGGAGCATGTAGGCTGCAACCGCAAGTTCTTCTGACTAATCTGATCCCTCCGGAGGTGGGTGCCCCAGGCAGTCAATACGTTTGTACCACAGCCTGTGAATATTTCATGGGTGTCCTTTTGTGCCCACTAATGGGGCCTGAACTGTACAATCTGCCTCAAATAATACCAAAAGAATACTCTCTCCTGACATCTGTCCCTGAATGATTTATGGAGATGAACTAGGCCTATCAGAGATTTATTATTGATGCTGTTCTTTAGAGACATTTTTCAACAAAGTAGGGATGGGGGTTGTAAATTGATGTTCATCCAGACAGTGAACACTTTGGTGGAGTTTAGTGTGAAATCTCTGCTTTTGGAGATGGTTTTTAAGTTTCTGACAGAAATAGAATTCTAGCTCTTTGGAGGTTAGAAGATTAGAAGGGACTTAAATTTCTTCAATAAAGAGGCCAAAAGAATATTCTAAATATCTTTTCTCCAACTACTCGGGATTATGTAATCCCTCTAATTTCCTGTCAATCTAGAGTATCAGTCAAAATAATTAAAGTCCTTCCTTGGCTCTGGGCTCTCCCACCTCTATGCCTTCTTTTATCTGGAAGTCACTATTCAGCCACCAAGTATTTATTAAGTCGGCTGTGTACTCTTCACTTTGAGTGATACCAAAAAAGGGAAGACATTATTTCTGCTACTGAGAAGTCCTCAGTCTAATTGGAGATGAGAAGACCTACATACATTATTTAAGTCAGCTTGTAACTGAATGTGAATATGGCACAATGCTAGAAAAGTTTCCAGAAGGAAAACATTAATATGTGCAGGATGAGTGAAGCATGTCTTTCCGGAGAGAATGGGGCTTGAATGGTTAGATTTCAACTGGCAAAGAGCATCCTAGAAAAGGTACCCACATGAGTATAAGTCACTAAAGCAACAGTGTGGGTTACAGGGACTGCATCAGTTGGGAAGAGAAGAGAAAATAGGGGCTGGGAATAGAAGGAAGTGTCATTTTCCAGAATGAAGTGGAGCCCAGAGCCCAGAGCTGTATGATCAGTATGAAAAGAAGACTCTCCTGGGGCAGAATCGAATGATCTCTTATCTATCTATTTGTCTATCTATAAATTTATATATTTTTTTTCTTCTTTTTTTTTTTTTTTAAGACAGAATCTCATACCATCTGAGCTCACTGCAGCCTCCACCTGCCAAGTTCAGGTGATTCTCCTGCCTCACCCTCCTGAGTAGCTGGGATTACAGGCACCCACTACCATGTTTGGCTAATTTTTGTATTTTTAGTAGAGACAGGATTTCACCATATTGGCCAGGATAGTCTTGAACTCCTGACCTCACGTGATCTGTCTGCCTCAGCTTCCCAAAGTGCTGGGATTACAGGCATAAGCCACCATGCCTGGCCCAAATCTCTACTTCTGATTTTTCTCTTACTGTGGTGTCTCCCCAGTTCCCACTGCCCCCACCACATTGGCCTCAGAGGTTAGACTTCCCCTTTTTCAAACCTCTGTCCCACATGTGGACCAATGTCCTTTCCTTTGCTTCCCCTTGCATAGGTGAAATAAACATAAATTTAAGAAACATTTACTAAACACAAAGGGTAAACCCAAAGAAAACCAATACATAAATAATTTAGTTTATAAAGTACACCTTGCCTTCTGGGCTTGTAAACGCTAGCTCATTCCAAACCCCAGGGAAAGTGGGCATTGCCTGGGTCCATTCTACCTAGCCTATTTTATTTTATTTTTTATTTTGGAGACAGAATCTCACTCTGTTGTTCAGGTTAGAGTGCAGTGGCACAATCTTGGCTCATTGCAACTTCCGCCTCCAGGGTTCAAGCGATTCTCATGCCTCAGCCTCCTGAGTAGCTGGGACTACAGGCACACGCCACCACACCTGGCTAATTTTTTGTATTTTTAGTAGAGACAGGGTTTTGCCATGTTTCGTAAGCTGGTCTCGAACTCCTGAGCTCAGGCAATCTGCCCACCTTGGCCTCCCAAAGTGCTGGGATTACAGGCGGGAGCTACCTCGCCCTGTCCTTAGCCTATTTTAGGGGATATCTTTAACCTTCAACACCCAAGAAGATCCTTCTAAACATCTCAATCCCTTAAAATCCAAGTCAATTCAATTCAGCCTCCTAAACCCACACGGTTGTGACTTTACCTTCTCAGGAGAAATGCAATCCACCTACCACAAAGTGAGTGACGGCTGTGCACAGTTAGGAGGGATACTTTCTGCCTGGGAGATATCTTTGGGGAGGGGCCATGCAAGGCTTTGAAAGCAAGAGCTGTTGAAGGCTGATGGCAATGGGTTCAGGATAAGTGGATAGGAGAGATGTGGTTTTTGAGGTACACAAACTCACTTGAACTTTTTGCATGGTATGCCCCTGAAGCTACTCTCTGATGCAGACTAGCATTTCTTTCTTTTGCCTTTTGTCCTCTTTATTTTTTTGAGCTGACGTCTCATTCTGTGGCCCAGGCTGGTGTGCAATGGCACAATCATGGCTCACTGCAGCCTCAAACTCCTGGGCTGGAGCAATCCTCCTATCTCAGCCTCCCAAGTAGCTGGAATCACAGGCACGCACCACCACACCTAGCTAATTTTTCTTTTCTTATTTATTTATTTATTTATCTATTTATTTTTGAGACGGAGTTTCACTTTTTCTCCCAGGCTGGAGTGAAGTGGCACGATCTTGGCTCACTGCAATCTCCATCCACTGGGTCCAAGCGATTCTCCTGTCTCAGCCTCTCAAGTAGCTGGGACTACAGGTGCCTGCCACCACGCCTGGCTAATTTGTGCATTTTTAGTAGAGATGGGTTTTCTCCGTGTTGGCCAGGCTGGTCTCGAACCCCTGACCTCAAGTGATCCACCCGCCTCAGCCTCCCAAAGTGCTAGGATTACAGGCATGAGTCACCGTGCCTAGCCCTGGCTAATTTTTTTTTTTAAAGACAGGATCTTGCTATATTGCTCAGGCTAGTCTCAAACTCGTATCCTCAAGCTATTCTCCCCTCTCTGCTTCCCAAAGTGCTGGGATTACAGGCATGAGCCACCACGCCCAACCCTTTTGTCTTCTTTCTTTCCTTAGCTGCCCACTGTTTTTTCTTTTTTTTTTTTTTTGAGACGGAGTCTTGCTCTGTCACCCAGATTGGAGTTCAGTGGCATGATCTTGGCTCACTGCAACCTCCGCCTCCCGAGTTCAAGCAATTCTCCTGCCTCAGCCTCCTCAGTAGCTGGGATTATAGGCGCCCACCACCATGCCTGGCTAATTTTTTATTTTTTTAATAGAGAGGGGGTTTCACCATGTTGGCCAAGCTGGTCTTGAACTTCTGACCTCAAGTGATCTGCCCGCCTTGGCCTCCCAAAGTGCTGGGATTACAGGTGTGAGCCCCTGTGCCCAGCCTGCCCACTTCATCTCCAACTCCTCTTTCCCCAAGAACTCCTGAAGGTCCTTAGCTTTGCCTTCCACGTTCTCCCCCAGGCCAAGCTACTGAGCCTCCTCCTTTTCAAGCGTATTGTCCTTAAAGGGGGTTCCCACTCCGTACTGAGCAGCAAAGAGCAGCAATACAACCTGAAGAAGTTACCAAATTTCCAGAAATCTGACCAAACCTCTTAGTCCTTAAAGACCAGGCGTCTTTTAAAAATCTTTGTATCCTGGCCGGGCAAGGTGGCTCATGCCTGTAATCCTAGCACTTTGGGCCTGAGGTCAGGAGTTCAAGACCAGCCTGGCCAACATGGGGAAACACTGTCTCAACTGAAAATACAAATATTAGCCGGGCTAGGTGGCACATGCCTGTAATCCCAGCTACTCCGGAGGCTGCGGCAGGAGAATCACTTGAACCCAGAGGCGGAGGTTGCAGTGAGCTGAGATCATACCACTTCACTTCAGCCTGGGCATACGAGCGAAACTCCGTCTCAGGGGAAAAATAAATCTTTGTATCCCAGGCTCCTAACATAGTTCCAAGCCTGTGATAGGGAAGTGTTTTAACTAAACTAATATATTACTTAAAACAAGGGGAAAAGAGCCATGTCATAGAAGCCAAAGGAATCAAAAGCTTCCAGAAGCGGATGCTCAATAACACCAACTATTACAGAGACATCAAATGAGGACCAAAAACCACGCTCCTGGATTTGTGAAGGGAAGGTCAATGGTGTGCTTTGTCATGACAGTTTTAGTGCAGGGGTGAAGGCAGGTGAAAGCGTGATTGAATTAATCATTGGTTGACTAATGACAGGTGGAGAAGGGAAGCTGGTGAGTGTAGACTATTATGTTGTGGGGAGGGCTGGCTCCGGAGGAGGTAGGAAGACTTCGGGAAGTTGTCCTTGTTTTTTCTTCAAGTGTTACTGTTTGTTCTTGTTTTTCCATGGGAGGTTCTCAGCTGAGGATAAGGGGTTAATGGAGAAGGAAAGGTTGAACGTATCAGAGAATGACTAATAGAACAACACTGCCGTGGAGGTGGTGTGAAGAGTGTGGCAGAGCGGCCTTAGCCTTGAGATGAAGACACATCTACTTTGGCCACTGAGGGGGAAGTTGGTGCTGGATGCAGTCACAGAAAAAACTGTGGGCATAGGAAGCTTAGGGAATTTTCACCTGAGAGCCCTATTTTTTTTTTTTAAAGAGATGGGGGTCTTGGCTGGGTGTGGTGGCCCATGCCCGTAATTCTAGCACTTTGGGAGGTCAAGGAGGGAGGATCACTTGATCCCAGGAGTTCTAGACCAGGCTAGGCAACATAGTGAGACCCAAACTCAAAAAAAAAAAAAAAAAAAAAAAAAAAAGAGAGAGAGGAGACAGAGAGAGAGATGAGGTTTTGCTATGTTGTCCAGGCTAGAAAGCAGTGGCTATTCCCAGGAGGTGCAATCACGGCTCAGTGCAGCCTCAAATTCCTGGGGTCAAGTGGTCCTCCTGCCTCAGCCTCCCAGATAGTTGGGACTACAGGTACGCAACACCATGCCCGGCTTGAGCCCTAATTTTTGTAAGGATGTAGAAGCAGGGTGATCTGGCACAGAGGGTGGTCACGTTGGGTTGGGCTTGAAGAGAATGGTGATGATGGTAGAAGTCTCTGGAGGTGTATGAGCAGGAAAAAGGGTTTAGAGTGCTACTGAGGACCCCACTAGGGTCAAAGATCACAAACTCCTCAGGGTAACTTGTGCATGGATCTGTGACTTCCTCCAGCTGAGCTCCCTGCCCAAAATGAGAGTCTTGGAGAAGGGAGAGTGATAACCTAGGTTTAGGGTCCCCAGGGCATGAGTGGTGTTGATGGCACAGTCAAGACAGAGGTTTAGATTGCAGATGTATTAGGTTGGTGCAAGGGTAATTGTGGTTTTTGCCCTAAAGTAATGCCAAAAACCGCAATTACTTTTACACGAACCTATAAAATGAACCCCGGAGAAGCCTCAGTGTGACAAAGGGGGTGAGTTGAGGCTTTGGAGGCTTAAGAGCGATGTCTGGATACTTGGGAGTAGGCGAGTGAGTCAGGTTGGATGAGGTTGAGGTTATGGATAAGAATGACTGCTTTTCATTTCCTAGGTGGAGCAGCCAAAGATCATGACAAAGTCCAGGTGTGGCCCTGTGGCGGCTGGTTGCTGGGGAGTGTCAGTAAAGGCTGTGGACCCAGCAGAGCACCAGACACTACATGAAGAGGCAGGGCGAGTAGTGGTAATGGTCTGACTGCCTGGACAAGGGGACCAGGGCTTTGCATTCAGGTATCTCTTACTCAGGCCAGTGTGCAAGTTCACCGGCCCTAGGAAGTCTGTTTCCTCTCTGTTTCTTTTTGAGACAGAGTCTTGCTCTGTCTCCCAGGCTGGAGTGTAACGGTGTGATCTCTGCTCACTGCAACCTCCACCTCTCGGGTTCAAGCAATTCTCCTGTCTCAGCCTCCCGAGTAGCTGGGATTACAGGCACGCGCAACCACGCCTGGCTAATTTTTGTATTTTTAGTAGAGATGGGGTTTCACTATGTTGGCCAGGTTGGTCTCAAACTCCTGACCTCAGGTGATCAACCCACCTCAGCCTCCCAAAGTGCTAGGATTACAGGCGTGAGCCACCATGCTGGCCTGTTTCCTCTCCGTTAAAGGCCATAATAATAGTGCCAATCTCATGGGATTGTTGTGAAAATTAAATGAGATCATATGTGTGAAGTGCTAAGTGCAATGCCTGGCACATCACAAGGACTCAATAAATAACAGCTAGAAGAGGTCATTGCTATTAGTGAGATCTAGGCTTTCACTAGGCTTTCACAATGCTGGAAAGATAATGTACCCCTGAAAAATATGTAAGGGGACACGTAGGGCCTTCTTTGCAGAAAGGGCAAAGATTCGTGGAATCAAACAAATTTGTGTTTGCATTCCAACTCTGCCACCTACCAGCTGCGTGGCTTGAGGCAAGCCATTTAATCTGAGAGTAATGATGATGCCATGTGGTTAATATCTGCATTCTCCAATGTGTTAAGTGCCTACTAAGTACCAGCCACTATACGAGGTGTTAGAGATAAAGAGACTTTAAAAAGACACTTTCAGCCAGGTGCGGTGGTCACGCCTGTAATCCCAGCACTTTGGGAAGCTGAAATGGGTGGATCACCTGAGGTCAGGAGTTCAAGACCAGCCTGGCCAACATGGTGAAAGCCTATCTCTACTAAAACTACAAAAATTAGCTGGGCTTGGTGGCACACGCTTGTAATCCCAGCTACTCGGGAGGCTGAGGCAGGAGAATCCCTCGAACCCGGGAGGCAGAGGTTGCGCGGTGAGCTGAGATTGCGCCACTGCACTCCAGCCTGGGCAACAGAGCGAGACTCCACCTCAAAAAAAAAATAATAATAATAATAATAAAAAGACACTTTCAAGCTGGGTGTCATGGCTCACGTCTGTAATCCCAGTACTTTGGGAGGCTTGAGGCAGGTGACTGCTTGAGCCTAGGAATTGGAGACCAGCCTGGGCAACATAGTGAGACAAAAAATACAAAAATTAGCTAGGAGTGGTGATGTATGCCTGTAGTTCCAGCTACTTAGGAGGCTGAGGTTGGAGGCTCATTTGAGCCCAGGAGTTTGAGGCTGCAATGAGCCATGATTGTGCCACTGTACTCCAGCCTGGGCAACAAGCGAGACCCTGTCTCAAAAACAAAAGACACTTTATCCAGGCTCAGAGAGCACATAGTAGCACAGTGTAGCTGGGGAGGCAGATGAAGATATGGTTATAATTGGGAAAACTAAGGGCTCTCACAAAGGCAGGTCTCAGGCAAGCAGGGAGATCCTGACACAGTGAGACTCCATCTTAAAAAAAAAAAAGATAGGACAAAGTGACTTCTATAGCCTATGAAGGGACCATCAGAAACTATTGAATGGGTAGATCAAAGCCATAAAAAGAAAACTAGAAATCAGTTTAGGAATGAGCAGGTTTGCAAAATGTGAGGGCAAAAAATGAGAAACTCCTTATCCGCACAGCTAAAATTCAACAGCTCTATCAAAATGGCTATAGTATTTACACCATAAATACTTGTTGATTTCCTAAGTACTTGCTTTAAGAAACAGGTACACCGGAATGCCTTATTTACTAGTTCTTTGTTTCTTTTTCCTCTAATAGTTGAAAAGAGAGAAACTGGCCAGGTGCAGTGGCTCACACCTGTCATCCCAGTACCTTGGGAAACCGAGGTGGGCAGATCACCTGAGGTGGCGAGTTTGAGACCAGCCTGACCAACATGGTGAAACCCCATCTCCACTAGAGCTACAAAAATTAGCTGGGCGTGGTGGTGGGCGCCTGTAATCCCAGCTACTCAGGAGGCTGAGGCAGAAGAATCGCTTGAGCCCAGGAGGAGGAGGTTGCAGTGAGCCGAGACTGTGCCACTGCATTCCAGCCTGGGCGACAGAGCGAGACCCTGTCTCGGAAAAAAAAAAAGAAAAAAAAAAAAAGAAAGAGAAAGAGAGAGAGAGAGAGAAACCAGGACTTTTCTCTCTGTCTTGCTGGAGCCTGTGCTGAACCCTGAATCCTGTTGATAGTTCTCCAACTTCATTCGGTGTTGAAGCCCCTGAAACTCCCAGGCTGCAGGTTGTAACTTGCATCTTGGCCCTCTGTCTCCCGCCTATCAGAGGAACACTTTCCATGGGAAGATATGGGCATTTCTAGTCTTGGGCTCTCTCTTTTTTTCTTTTTCTTTTCTTTTCTTTCTTTCTTTTTTTTTTTTTTTTGAGAAGACGGAGTCTCACTTTGTCGCCCAAGCTGGAATGCAGTGGCGCGATCTCAGCTCATTGCAAGCTCTGCCTCCCGGGTTCACACCATTCTCCTGCATCAGCCTGCGGAGTAGCTGGGACTACAGGCGCCCGCCACCACGCCGGGCTAATTTTTTTGTATTTTTAGTAGAAACGGGGTTTCACTGTGTTAGCCAGGATGGTCTCCATCTCCTGACCTCGTGATCCGCCTGCCTTGGCCTCCCAAAGTGCTGGGATTACAGGCGTGAGCCACCGCACCTGGCCGGGCTCTCTTTTAAGAATCATCTTCACTGCAGAAGTCAAAGGAGACACAGTAGTGTGAACAGAAGTCAAAAGGGGAAACAGCTCACAGGGGTTCTTCCCTGCAGTCCCTAGGGAGGCTACTGTCCTTTTCCTCTAAATATTTTCAGAACATTTTAAACGGTTTTGAGGACTTTAGAGAAAGTCCTCACTTCTTCTCTATTCTATTCTTCCCTTCCTTGAGCTCCTTAGGGGCTTTCCTCTCTTTTCAGTTTCAGCTTAAGTTTAAATACAATATTTCCATAGAAATGTTCTCTTGTTCTCTTTTTCTGCCTGCTTTGACTCTGTTTAAAAAGCCAGATTCAAGCTAGCACCAGGACGTGCCATTTAAAAATTAAATTTACCTGGTTATAAAAGAGATATAAAGTGACGTATGGAACCTTGGGACATTCCAAACCCTTATTTTTTATAACTTGAATGTAGAGAGGTGGTAATTAGGATGTGTGTTTAAGACAAGAGTACCAACCTGTGGTAACCAGTCTGGGGCCATGGCAAAGGTGACTTCAACACTAAATAAGAGCGAAAGGACAGTAGGGCAAAACAATTTCAATATAAAATCATATCCTTTATGACCTTTTTTTTTAAAAAAAAAAAAAGATAGTGATGGTAGATAGTAATTGTTGTGTGCATTCCTTTTCAAATAATTTACTTGGTGACCTAGCATAATGGGTCACACCTGTAATTCTAACACTTTGGGAGGCTGAGGTGGGAGGATCACTTGAGGCCATGGGTTCAAGACCAGAGTGGGTAACATAGTGAGACACTGTTTCTACAAAAAATTTAAAAATCAGCTGGGCATGGTGGTGCATGCTTGTAGTCCCAGCTACTTGGGAGGCTAAGGTGGGAGGATCACTTGAGCCTGGGAGGTTGAGGCTGCAGTGAGCTAAGATGGTGCCACTGTACTCCAGCCTCGGCACAGAATGAGACCCTGTCTCAAAAAAATATATACTTGCTAAAATTAAGAAGCTGTCATAGTGTCAAACACTGAGATTGGCAATCCTAATTTGGTTATCCTGATGTTGTTTACTTTATTGGGCTGTGAAAATCAAAGGACCTGCTGCACTAAACCCACTGCTAGTCTAGATGAGACCTCCTGAAGTGCAGAGGCAGTGCCCCTAAGAAAGAAATTTCCTTTTTTAAAAAAGAGGGCCTTCTGGGGTAGCATTTTCTATTTTTAACCTTTTTTGAAATTTTGATAAAAAACGCGTAACATAAAACTTACTATTGGCCAGGCACAGTGGCTCACACCTGTAATCCCAGCATTTTGGGGGGGCTGAGGTGGGTGGATCACTTGAGGTCAAGAGTTTGAGACCAGCCTGGCCAACATGGTGAATCCCCATCTCTGTTAAAAATATAAAAATTAGCTGGGTGTGATGGTGCACACCTGTAATCCCAGTCACTCTGGAGGCTGAGGCAGGAGAATCACTTGAACCCAGGAGGCAGAGACTGCAGTGAGCAGAGATCATGCCACTGCATTCCAGCCTGGGTGACAGAACAAGACTCTGTCTCAAGCAAGCAAACAAACAACAACAAAAAGCTTACCATCTTGGCTGGGTGTAATGGCTCACACCTGTAATCCTAGTGCTTTGGGAGGCTGAAGTGAGGAGGATTACTTGAGGCCAAGAGTTCAAGACCAGCCTGGACAACATAGCGAGACTCCATCTCTACCAAAAAATGAAATATAAAAATTAGCTAGGTGTCGTGGTGCGTACCTGTAATTCCACCTAGGTGGGAGGCTGAAGCAGGAAAATCACTTGAGCCCAGGAGTTTGAGGCTGCAGTGAGCTATGATCACACCACTGCACTCCAGTCTGGGCAAACAGAGCGAGATCCTGTCTCTAAGAAAACCCAAAAAACCTTACTGCCTTAACCACTCTTAAGTGGTTAGGTGGTGTTAAGTACATTTACATTGTTGTGCAACCATCACCGCCATTCATTTCCGTAGCTGAAATCTTCCCAAGCCAAATCTCTGCACCCATTGAATAGTAACTCCTCATTCCCCCTTCTCCCAGCCCTTAGTAACCTCCAGTCTACTTTCTGTCTCCATGAATTTGACTACCATGTGTATCTCATATATGTAGAACCATGCAGTGGTTGTTCTTTTGTGTCTGGCTTATTTCACCTAGCATAATGTTTTCAAGGCCCATCATCCATGTTGCAGCATGTGTCAGAATTTCCTTCCTTTTAAAGGTATTTTTAGACCGGACACAGTGGCTTATGCCTGTAATCCCAGCACTTTGGGAGACTGAGGTGGGTGGATCACCTGAGGTCAGGAGTTCGAGACCAGCCTGGTCAACATGGCAAAACTACGTCTCTACTAAAAATACGAAAATTAGCCAGGATTGGTGGCACATGCCTGTAATCCCAGCTACTCACGAGGTTGAGGCATGAGAGTCGCTTGAACCCAGGAGGTGGAGGTTGCAGTGAGCTGAGATCGTGCCACTGTACTCCAGCCTGGGGGACAGAGCTGGATCCATCTTAAAAAAAAAAAAAAAAAGTATTTTAATACTTTTTGACAACATTGCTTGTATTGAAGATACTCAATAACAGGATGGTTGGTAAAGGGCAAGTCTTACCAGCTTTCTGTATTTACTCATCTGTAAAGTGGTTCTGAGTTCTATTACTATCATTTAAACACATCTAAGCAGGGGTCACAAACCCACAATGTCCAGGCGCATGTGTGGTAAAGCCACCTGGAGGGGGGCCGTGGTGAAGTGGAGAGATGGGCCTCTGATAAAGGCTGCTGCTATTTAGTTCCAATCCACTCGGTCCAATATGTAATGTAGGCCCAGTACTGCATGCACAAATCTGATTTCACACTCTGTTACCCAAGCTGGTCTCAAACTCCTGGCCTCAAGCAATCCTCCTGCCTCAGTATCCTAAAATGCTGGGATTCCAGGTGTGAGCCCCTGCCCCTGGCCACAAATCTGATTTTTATGTGTTGGCCAACACTGTTGGGCCAAACAGAACATGTTTGAGTGCTGGCTCTGGCCCCTAGGCCACCTGTTAGAATGTCTGCCAGGGCTAATAAAAAGCTAATTTTAGTGTGGCCTCATTCATTAATTCATGCAATTAATGTTTATGGGTCTCTACTAAAGGCTAGGTTACACATATGTTAATCTTATTTAAAAATGTACCTATTTTACTAGGTATTAGTATCATATCCACTTTTCATATTAAAGACAAGCCCAGAGCGGTCAAATAAGTTGCCCCTGGTCACACAGTGGGAAGCGCTGAGGTGGGATTTGAACTCAGATGGTTTTCAGAGCCCAAGGTCCTGTCTCAAAGGAGGGGGACTCACAGGACAATGTTAACCCGTGGACCTATGGACACTCCCAGAAAACGTGATTTGCAACTTGTCTTGAAGGACGAGCTCAGCAAACAAGGCCGGACGTCAATCCAGGCAGAGGAAATAACTTGAGCCAGGGATCAAACACTAAGATTGGCAGGAAATGAGCAAGAAGAGGTAGCGGGGTCCCTGACGCCATCTATTCAATTGTTTTTCAGAAGAGTTATCAGCTCTTGAAGGCTTACTTCTCAATACTGGCTGCGAGAGCAAGAATGGTGTGTAATTTACAAAAGCCCTCATTGCTGACGGTAAGTTGCAGCAAACGACTCGGGCCCGAGCATTCCCGCCCCCGCCTCCGCTGCGGCCCCGCCCACGACGACCCTGGGGAACTACAAGTCCCGCCATGCAGCGGGGCGCGCCCGGAGCTCGCGCCGGCCCCGCCCCCGGCCCGGTCCCCGCCCCCGGCTCCGCCCCCGGCCCCCTCCCGCCGGGTCAGCCCCAAAGAGTCGCCGGTGGCCGCTGCAGACGGAAGCCGAACGAGTGCCTCGGCGGCTGCAGGATGGGGGACTCCAAAGTGAAAGTGGCGGTGCGGATACGACCCATGAACCGGCGAGGTGAGAGCCGAGCCCGCCCGTGCCGCCGGGGCGGAGGCGGCAGGTGCCTGGCGCGCCCTTCCCTCGGCCGCCGTGGGGGGTCCGGCGGCCCCGCCCCTACAGTCAGCGGCGGGGCGCGAAGAGGGGCCCGGGACCCTGAAACCCGCGCCTGCGCTGAGACGCCCGGCTCCCTCTTCTCCTCTCCCTTCCCCCCGGCCAGCCCCGTCCCTGGCGCCGCCGGGCCCCTCGTGCCGGCCCCGCTGCCCCTTCCGCCTGCGCCCGCCCCGCCCCGCCCCGGCGCCCTTTAGCCGTCTCGTCTCCCCCGGAGGTTCCCGAGGGCGCCCTCGGCCCTTGCGCCCCGCCTCGTCCTGGCCCCTCAGCCCCGCGCCTTCCCCGCCAGCTGTCATCGTCGCCCCCGCGCGCGGGTCGCCAGCCCCTGCAGCCCGCCTCGGGACCACCCGGGACCCCCCGGGACCCCGCGTCTCGCCCGGGTCGCCCAAGCCTGCACCGCCGTGGCCCGTGGCGGGAAGGAGGGCAGGGGGCCAGGTGGGTGCCCCGCGGCGAGTTCCTTCCACCTGGGCGTCCTGAAATTGGGGTCAGGTGGAGGAGATGTCTTTTTCGTTGTTTTTGGACAGTTGAGAAAGTTTTGGTTTTGCCTGAAGTCTCATTCGTCGTCTCTCAATAAATAGCTAAAGTGCCAAGATTCTTGTGGAATTGTATCTTTCTGACATTCTCTTAACTCTGCAGGGAGGGTAGAGAAAGCAGATAAACCGACTACATTTAAATAATCTGTAGACCCGGGGAGTGGAGAGAACCCCAAAAGTCAGGGGAGGAGGTGGGCTGGGTCTTGGCTTTGATAGTCAAAGCAGCGTGACTGGGCGAGTTGCTTTAAATAAGATAATGTGTTTGAAAACGCTTTATATACAAGGTCCTGTCATTGGGGTCACTGTTACTGTCCCAGGAGATGACTTTGCCATTGATAAGACTTTGAACTAATTAGAATCATTTAAGTACCAGAGACAACTAAGAAGCTGTAGCTTCTTAGCAAAATCAAGTGTTGTTTAATTTTTATGTAGAAATTATAGGTTGTTTTCCTCTTCTTTGCTCTCTTTTGTATACATTGAGACGTACAGATCAACCAGTTGACATAAGCTTTGTTGGTTTGTCCTTCTCGGGGAAATTGGTTTCTCGCTTGGAGTTATCTCATCTATGGGAATTGGTTTGTCCTGTTCCTGCTAGGTCCGATTAAGGCTGTCAGGTGAGTTTTTTTCCCCTAAGAACTTAATTACTTTAAGTTATCAACTAGTGCAAGATTGAGTCCTGCTTTGCTTCACTAATCTCATGCTCTGACAGCACACAATAAACGTCGATGCAATTCTGAAAATTTTCAGAAGCATCAGTTTTTAAATCTTCAGGTATCTGTATTTCAGTTTACTTCCAGTTTACCATGACAGTAATTTAAAGAAAGAAGCCAAGTGAAACATAACTTATCTGGGAATTGATTCTGAAAGGGTGGTTTCAGCACATTCTTAAAATTTCCTTTTCACAAAAAACTTGGAAATGTCAGTGCTAAAAAGAGGCCGCTAACCAACCACCACAAAAGACATCTCAGATATTTAGAGTCCTTTCCCTCTCCCTTTCCCCATTGGTTTCACTTTTTGAGGGAAATTCTTATGCTTTTCACTCATAAATTGCCATTGATAAGGTTGTAATAAACATCAGAGTTTAGAGGAAGGCAAAGAATAATAGTTTTAGCTGTGGAATGGATGTGAGCTGATCCTTGGGTTCAACAATCATTTTGAAATTGAGGTTTACCCATAGATTCCATTAGCCTATATGGAGAAGTGCATTATTTGGTGTAAAGTACCTCCTGATTTCACTTAGTGCCCATTCTTAGCCTTATATTTCCTGACGTGCATGTGGATTTCTTTTTTCAGTGATTACCACACATAAATTTGTTCTTTTCCATTTTTGTTATGAAGTAATTGTTCACATAAATATAAAGGTTATTGTGGAATACAGTGTGGTGGGATTCTAAATCCAGTGATTTTTAAAAATTGGTATCTAAAGTTTGTATAAAAAGACTAAAACAGGCTGGGCACGGTGGCTCACGCTTGTAATCCTAGCATTTTGGGAGGCCGAGGCAGGTGGATCACCTGAGGTCAGGAGTTCGAGACCAGCCTGCCTAACATGGCAAAACCCTGTCTCTACTAAAAATACAAAAAATTAGCCGGGCGTGGTGGCGGGCGCCTGTAATCCCAGCTACTCGGGAGGCTGAGGCAGGAGAATCGCCTGAACCCGGGAGGTGGAGGTTGCAGTGAGCCAAGATTGTGCCACTGTGCTCCAGCCTGGGCGACAAGAGCGAAACTCTGTCTCAAAAAAAAAAAGACTAAAACAAAACCATATTTCTTTCCAGTAATTTCCTTTTTTTTCTTCCTCATATGATCTGTAGGAACCTTTCCAGTAATTTTGAAAAGAATATTACTTTGAACAGTTATTAGTATTATGTAATAGTGTATAATTATGACAAAGAGTAAAACTTGAGTCCTAATAGTTTCTATCATAACATATAAGTGCAGGAAGCAACCTTATAAATCACTGTCCACAAATGAGGATGGGGATGAGAATGGGTTGCTGTGATGATGTAGTTTTACTATGTAGACTCTGATATTTGGAATCACATTAGCTGCCTTTTGAGGAAAAAAAATTTCCAGAAAACTCTGGTGTGTTAAGGTCTTGTGTGATTCAGTGGTTGTGCTTAGGTGTTTGGAGTTTTAAGGTGGTTAGCTGATTTATTATTTAACGGTTATCCTCGAAGTGAGAGTGTTTTAGTCTTTTTGCTAAACTGTATGTGGGTTTGGGAACCTTATTTATTTGAAGGTTAAGCATTAGGCCCTAATTCAGTAACAGGAAGAGTTGTAATGGCTAATTTGTCAGGAATATTTTTCTAGTCATGCATTTATTTTAACATTACACTGACAAAAGGAAAAATAAAAAGGAAAAAAGTTCACATACTTTCTTCATCCTAACAGCTTTTTGTTTCCATGCCAGTTTGTGCTCACATGTGTATGTAATTTTACATAATTTTAATATTACAACCTTTATTTTGCCTTTCTTCACCTGAGATGCAAAGCTAAACAACTAGAGAAAAAGGGGTAAATTTTTGTCACAAGATCTTCAAGTTCTATTTGCAGATATCGTTTGTTTTCCAATGTTGTTGTTCAGACTGTACAGCTAAACAGATAATGCTTGTGTGATTCCATGCACCGCACAGAACACCCATTCATACATTATTAACCCGTCTAATCATTACAGGAGCTGAAAGTTCTGTAGCCGTAATTGGTGGGATTAGTTAGATCAGCAACATTCTCCTTTCCAGGAATTTGATGTTTTCTAACTTTAGGTGGCTTAAAAAACATTTAATAGGTAAGCAAACATTGATTGAGTGCCTGCCAGGTATCTGGCTTATATTAGATAGGATGAGATCTTAATGCCTTTCCTCAAGGGATTTCCTGTGTTTAAATCTGTATAAGATCAACTACCAAAATAAGTAAATATCTATAAAAGGTGTTTGGAATACCTTTGTTACCTACTTAGCCTAAGGGGGTAGAACCAGGAAACGAAAGAAATGAAGATAGAAACAGTGAAATAGATTATTTCAGGTGTTAGGGAGAATGGACAAGAAATTTATTTCAGGAGATATTTCAAATGAATTTACTTGGCATTTTCCAATACTTGATGTGGTGAAAGACACAGAAGTATGTAATAATGTCTAATAGAGTCAATGTAGAGTCAGTGCCTTGGTAATCATGATCTAGTGTCTCAATGGAGGGACTATTATACAGCGATTAAAATGATGACAGTCAAAACCATTTAACAAGGAAGATCGTTTTCTCTGTTAGTGGAAAAAGAATGTAAAGCTGTGTGTGTAACTGATCAAATATATTATTATTACTATGTAAAAATGTATACAGGAATGGGCAAGAGCTAGAAAGAAACATGAAAAAGTGAAATTGATTGTTCTTGTTAGGGGGATTTTACTTCCTAAAAGTTTTCTTAGGGTTGCCTGTTACCATCATATTCAGTTTCTTAAAGCGTGCTTTATGGTTCATGCCTGTGAAGAAATGACTGCCATGGGCTTGAAAAGAAAATGCCTGTGAAAAGATTAGATTAAAAGGTAAACAGCTGTAGCAGTCTGCTAGTTACTAAGTGCCAGGTGAATGACAGGGAAATAAGGGAATCGAGAGGAGTTTAGACTTCACTGAGGAGGGTGAACTTTGGTTGGAATTCCAGGGAGGAAGCTTATGATGTGAGCACGGGGGAGGGAATGGCATGGATTCTTCGAGGAGGAAAGTATAGCCTGAGAGTGAGGACACAGAGACTAGAATGAGTAAAGCAGGTTTAGGCAGCAGAGATGAGATCTGCCTGCCAGAATGGAGATTCTGTGAGGATAGCTAGAGAATGATGGGATGGGAAAGGTCAGGTGGATTGCAGGAAGCCCTGAATGCAGCCAGGCCAGAAGTCCGGTCCTAGGGTGGCTGGTTCACACACTCTGTTTTGCTTCTTGGGACCTTGTGTGGGGCTTGGACACAAACACAACGGAGAAAGATTGCTAGATCCCAAAGCAAGATTGGAAGCTTCAGTAGATGACCGATTTCTGGCATAGCTGGGCAGGATTTAAAAGCGCTTGCTGAAAATGAAGCCTTGTGAATGGGAAGCATAAGGAAGTTGGTCAAAATTAAGCAGCTGTGAATCAACAGGCAAAGGAAAAACCCAGCAAGTGCGAGGAAGCTTAGAAGATGCTGATAGTCAGTGAAGACAGAGGTGACCCTTAGGAAATGAAGGGACAGGAGAAGGTGGCTTTGACCCCTGGGGTCATTGGTGATTCTTCAGTCTTCTCAGAGAGATCACTGACAGATGTGGAGCCAAGGAGGACCGTGGATGGAAATTTCTGGCAGTATTTGCTAAAACAGAAGATACTTGTTTTGTCAGCATCTGCTTGATATGCTAATGGTGAATGAGACACACATGTATTACAACACTGTTTTGTTTCTACTGTCAACTCGGAGACTGAAATTTGGATATATGCACATAGGGCCAGAGGCATTTTGAGAAGAAGGTATACTCTTAAATTCTTTTCCCCAAATCTCCTGTTTGTTTGTTTCTTTGTTTTTATTTATTTATTTTTTGGGGGACAGGGTCTCCCTCTGTTGCCCAGGTTGGAGGGCAGTGGCATGATCATCACTCACTGCATCCTCAACCTCCTGGGCTCTAGCGATATTCCTGCTGCAGCCTGCTGTGGAGTTGGTACATAGGTGTGCACAACCATGTCTGTCTAATTTCAATATTTTTTGTAGAGATAGGGTCTCAGTTTGTTGCTCTGGCTGGCCAGACCTCCTTTCAAGAAATATACATTTATAATATAAAATACAATGTTGTTTAATTGGCATTAGCTTTTACCCTCTCACCTCCATAAAACAATAACTGTCTGACTTTTCCACTTCTTAAGTGCTGAAAATAGAAGAAACCACTGACAAAACTATTAATTAAGGAGATGGATTGAAGTGCTGATTGAGTGGAAATGGATGTATTGATCTTTATGCTTGCTCGTCATGTTCCCCTTGTGTTTGGCAGAGCATGTTCTTAAAACAAAACAAAACAAAACTCAACCAAGATGAGCAGTGTGCCCTGTGACCCGGGAAGTGCGTGAAACTAACTTGTCCACTCCACGCAAGTCCATGACTTAACTGTATGGGGCTTTTGCTCTGAGGAGATAAAGATATCTTTAGAAAATGGTATCCATTAGTCATTCATTTCAACAGTGTTGATTGAAGAAAAAGAAAATAGCTGCTTTTTGACAACTTTCTATTTGTGAGCAATGGAGTTCAGTGCTTTTTAATGCATTATTTTATTCTTCAAACCAGACTTTGAAAAGGAATTGTAGGCCAGGTGTGGTGGCTCACCCCTGTAATCCCAGCACTTTGGGAGGCCGAGGTGGGTGGATCACTTGAGGCCAGGAGTTTGAGACCAGACTGGTCAACATGGTGAAACCCTGTCTCTACTAAAAATACAGAAACTAGCTGGGTGTGGTGGTGAGTGCCTGTAATCCCAGCTACTCAGGAGGCTGAGGTGGGAGAATCGCTTCAACCTGGAAGGTGGAGGTTGCAGTGAGCTGAAATCGCACCACTGCACTCCAGCCTGGGCGACAGAGCGAGACTGTCTCAAAAAAAAAAAAAAAAAAAAAAAAAAAAAAAAAGTAGTAATTGTAGCATTTCTATGTAACAGAACCTCGGAGAGGTTAATTAACATTCCCAGAATTACAAAACTCACCTGTGCTTTTACTACAATGTTGGACATGATTATCTTTAAGGGGATCTTGCTATCCTGAGATTACACCATTTTCAAAGATGTGCAGGATACACTGGAAGCATAAGTCTTGATCTTCCATCAAAGGAGCTCCCAGTCTTGTTGATAATAAGATGCACGTGTGAGTTCATTGGAAGAATATATGTACCTAGTGCACTGACGGCAGCCAATCATGAATTAAAGAAATGGGGGTGGAATTTGAGAACAGCACAGAAGACAGCACGAGCAAGCCCCTTGGCTCCAAGTCCCACCGGGGTGACGTGGAGGAATCCAGATGGGTGCTGCACATACAGTGGGTTTGTGTCGGCATCTGAGGAGCACTGAACTTGGGGAATCCCCTGCAAAGTCTCTGATTTAGATGACTAGGTGAATGCTGGTGTCATTAACTGAATCAGAAGCACAGGAGAAGCAGGTTTTAGGGTGGAGGTGTGGGAAATGATGAGTTCTAGTCTCAGACAGTCAACAGTATGTCGTCAGTGCTTATGTGCTGTGTACCATGCCTGCAACTATGAATAAGATGCAGTGTGTGCCTGGAAGCAACTCAGCACAATTGAGTTTTAGGTGTCTGAAGTGCAGCCAGGGGGATGGATCCAGAAGGCCATTGTGAATATGAGTCTGAAACGAAGGGACTAGACATAGGTGTAGATTTGGGAGTCATTACTGTAGGTAGAAGATAGAGCACCTCAGGTGTGTCTGTGACAGAGGCGGTCACAGAGGCCAAGAAGAGCAACCTCAGGAGAATCAGGTGAAAGCAATGTTGTGGATGCCTAGGGAGGAAAAATGTGTCAAAAGAGTGAAAGGTCAGCAATCACGTGTCACAGGAATGGCCGCGTGATTAACACAGAATTGTGTTCAGTGGATTTGGCGTTATGATGGTCAGTGTTAATTTTCAGGATAATTTCACTGAAATGAATTAATTGGTGTTGGGCATTGGCAGTGGGCTGAGGAGTGAGTGGGCGTGCCAGTATGGAGGTAGCGAGTCTCAAGAACATTCCTCCGAGAAGCTCCAGGTAGAAGGGGAGGGTTCAGAGTGGTACCTGGAGGGGTAGGTACCTTTAAAAAAAAAAAAAAAAATTTTTGGAGATATTTGAACCTTGTATAGATAGAGCCAATAGATAGAAGTTTTTGAAATATGGGAGGAAGAGAATAATTATATAATGAGAAAGCCCAGGAATTTCAAGATTAATTTTCTTGATGGGGTAGAATGTGAGGTTATTGAAAGTAGGAGGAATTGGGTGAGCTGGCATCTTCTGAGTAGTGAATGTGTAGGAATGTGGTTGAAGGACCCTAACTGTATTTTCTATCTATTGAGGGTACTGGGGTCATCCATTCCGAGTTTTTTCTTCTTGGTTTTTAGATATAAGTCACATCCCCAAAGTGTACCATTCACTGGGTTTTAGTTTACTCACAGACTTGTGCAGCCATCATTAGTATACAATTCCAGAACATTTTCATCACCCCACAGACGAACCTTGTAACTGTTAGCAGTCACTCTCCATTTCCCACTTCCCAGCCCCTGGCAACCACTAATCTACTTCCTGACTCTGTGGATTTGCTTATTCTGGACATTTAATACATGGAATCCTATATTATGTGGGCTTTTGTATCTCGCTTCTTTCACTTGGTATAATGTATTCAGGGCTTATCCATGTTTTGTCATGAATCAATACTTCATTCTTTTTATAGCTGAACAACATTCTATTACACAGATATGCCGTGTTTTGTATTCATTCATCAATTGATGGGCATTTGGCTTGTTTCCAGTTTTTGGCTATTATGAATGATGCTGCTTTGAACATTTATGTACAAGCTTTTGTGTAGACATGTGTTTTCATTTTTCTCAGATACACATATATATATAGGAGTGGAATTTTGGGGTCATATAGTAACTAACTTTTGAGGAACTGTTTTCCAAAGCATCTGAACCATTTTACATTCCCATAGAAATGCATGAAAGTTCCACTTTCTCCACATCCTCACCAACACTTGTTCTTGTCTCTCTCCATGAGTGTTGCTATCCTAGTGGGTATGAGGTGGTATCTGATTGTGGTTTAGATTTGCCTTTCTCTGGTAGATAATGTTGAGCATCTTTTCATGTGCATATTGGCCGTTTGTATAGCTTGAGAGAGATCTCTGTTCCCATCTTCCCCTTATTTCAAAAACTATGTCTTTTTATTACTGAGTTGTAAGACTTCTTCATACATTCTGTATACCATTCTGTTATCAAATAGATGATTTGCAAATATTTTGATTTTATGGGTTTCCTTTTCACTCCCTTGTGTCCTTTGATGCATGAAAGTTTCAGATTTTGATGAAGTCCAGTTTATTTTTAGTTGCTTGTGATTTTGCTGTGATTTCTGAGAAACCGTTATCTAACATCATGTGGATTTTCATTTGTTTTCTTCTAAGAGTTTGATAGGTTTAGCTCTTACATTTAGATCTTTGATCCAGTTGGAGTTTTGAATGTGGTGTGAGGTAGGGATCCAACTTCATTCTTTGGCATGTGGATATCCAGTTGTTCTAGAACCATTTGAAGAAAAGACTGTTCTTTCTCCATTAGATTGTCTTGGTACCCTTGTCAGAATCAATTGACCATAACTGTGACAGTATGTTTCTGGACTCCCAATTCCATTCCATCAATTTATATATGTCTTTCCTTATGTAAGTACCACACTGTCTTGATTACCCTACCTTTGTAGTAAGTTTCGAAACTGGGAGTCAAGTCCTCTGACTTTGTTTTTCTTTTTCAAGATTGTTTTGGGTATTCTAGTTCTGCCTTATGAGGTTTTTTTTTTTTTTTTTTTTTTTTTTGAGACAGTCTCACTCTTCTCACTCAGGCTGGGGTGCAATGTCATAATCTTGGCTCACTGCAGCCTCTGCCTCCCGGATTCAAGAAATTCTCCTGCCTCAGCCTCCTAAGTTGCTGGGATTACAGGTGCCTGCCACCCCGCTTGGCTAATTTTTGTATTTTTGGTAGAGACAGGGTTTCACCATGTTGGCCAGGTGCCTTATGAGTTTTTAAATACCTGTTTCTTAGTCTTCTGAGGTTGATTGGTTTCTTTTTTAAACTGTTTGTTTGTTTAGAGATGGAGTCTCATTCTGTTGCCCAGGCTGAAGTGCAGTGGTGTGATCATAGCTCACTATGGCCTTGACCTCCTGGGCTCAAGATGTCTTCTCACCTCAGCCTCCCAAAGTGCTAGGATTACAGGCATGAGCCACTGCACCCAGCTGATTCGTTTCTTGAGTATGAACATTTTATGTTTTTGGTCACACAGGATTATTTTATTTGTTTTCAGGTATGGGGTCTTGCTCTGTTGCCCAGGCTGGAGTGTAGTAGCACAATCATAGCTCATCACAGCCTGTAACTCATGGGCTCAAATGATCCTTCCATCTCAGCCTCCTGAGAAGCTGGGCTACAGGTGCATGCCACTACACTTGGCTAATTATGTTTTTAACATTTGTTTTAGGGACAGGTTCTTTCTGTGTTGCTCAGGCTAGTCTTGAACTCCTGGCCTCAAGTGATTCCCGTGCTTCAGACTCCCAAGTAGCTGGGGGATTATTTTAATTATTTTCACACTATCACATCTCCTCTCCTAACCTGGCATCTCATTCTTATGTTAGCCATGTTAAAGCTCAGTTGTATTTTAATCTTTTATTTATTTAATACATTTTCATGTTTACTAGTAACAATATAAAAGTAGTGATTAGGATATTTTACATATCTCTTTTTAGAAAACAAAGACCAATTTGCTTTTTACTTATATGGTATCACATAATTTTTTTTCTCCCAGGGTCAGCAGATCTCAATAAAAAAGGGGGTCCCAAGTAACTTATAAATAGAACAAAGTAGTATAAGTAGTGTTTCCTGCTATGCCATTAAATATTACATTCCAATTGGGAAAACAAGTCCTTCCTACATAAATATCATTGATGAATATTTTATTTATGAACATGTGTAGAGAAGGAAAAGTATTGGGTATGTGACACTAATTGGTTGAAAATAGGATCACATGTGGCATGCAAACTTTGCGGTTGAATAAGTAAATCTTACAAATAGCTTATTATCTACCTTTAAAAAAATGAACCCAAATGAATTTAAGAGTAAATTATAGTTAGATATTTAGGAACATGACTGGTAGATAAAGGGAGGTACACCTATGTTTCTGCATAGTAGATTTGGCTTGGAAATTATTATTAATTTTCTGGATAATTAGAAAATGAGAATTAGAAAAGCAGATTATTTTGTTCAAACTGAGAATGACGCGTTTCCCCAGATGCAACCTGAGTTATGTAAAGGGAGTCTCCCAGGCCCTGCCCATGTTTTACTATGATGTCACTGGGTGCGAGCCATAGCTGATGTGTACAGCGAAGAAAGACTTGTTTTAAATTATTGTTCACTTTTACAAGGTGACTAATATGCTGACTGAATAAACTGAGTTGTCAACTGTTGATATTTTAATATTCATTTTGGGGAATTTGCCCTGGAAAGGAATCTTGTTTGGGAAATAATACGGAATCTTTAATAATGGTGGAATAAATTAATTTCTTCCTTTTTTTCCTTCCTCCCCTTCCTTCCTGCTTCCCCCTTCTCCCATCCCCCTTCCCTTTTTCCTTTTTTTTTTTTTTTTTTCCTTTCTTTCCTTTCCTGGCTCAGGGGTATGTCAAAGCATTTGTGGTTCTGAGTACTGTAAAGCTTGATTACTCATGAAATAAACTTACAGTACTACTTTAAGATCACTCTGGTTTTTAATTGCTTCTTATACATAGTACTAATTAAATTATCTTGTTATTTTAGGCTTCACTATGAATAAACTGTTGTCCATGTGTTACTTATAATAGTATTGAGTGCTATATTTTAAATTGTGAAATACAATATAATATTTACCATTTTAGCCTTTGAAGTGCACAGTTCAGTAGCGTTGAGTACATTTCACATTGTTGTATCACCATCACCACCATCTATTCACAGAATGTTTTTCATCTTGCAAAACTGAAACTCCATCTCCATTAAATAACAATTCCTCTTTCTCATTTTCCCCCAACCCTTCATAACCCCCATTCTACATTGTGTCTCTAAGAATTTGACTACCCTAGGTACCTCATATAAGTGGAATCATAGTTCTTTTGTGACTTGCTCATTTCACTTAGCATGGTATCTTCACGGTTCATGATATGGTGCATCAGAATTTCCTTCCTTTTTAATTAAGGCTGAATACTTTTCCAGTGTATGTATATACATTTTGTTTATCCGTTCGTCAGTGGGTGCTTGGGTTGCTTCTGCATTTTAGCTGCTGCTATGAACACGGGTACACTTTAGTGCTGTTTTTACAAAGGCAGTGCATAGCAGCTAGGCTCTTTTTAATTTAGTATTTTAAGCCAAGAGAAAGGTGTTGATCTTTTGGATTTTTGGTAGGTGTTTTTTGTTTGTGTTTCCAGGCTAAATTTAAGGCTTAAATTTGTAACTGCTATTTAATCATTGTTTTGCCTTTTTTTTTTCTTCCAGACAGGGTCTCCCCCTGTTGCCCAGGCTGGAGTGCAGAGGCGTGGTCTCGGCTCACTGCAACCTCTGCCTCCCGGGTTCAAGTGATTCTTCCGCCTCAACCTCCCGAGTAGCTGGGATTACAGGCGCCCACCTCCACGCCCGGCTAATTTTTGTATTTTTTGTAGAGATGGGGTTTCACCATGTTGTCTATGCCACTGCTTTGCTTTCTAAGTGCTATATATAGCAAGAAGTTTTCAGTGGCGAGTGTGTCATATTTAAAATCTTGTAGCAACACAATTTAATTCAGCTAGTAACATTTGATGGTACACTAGCTGTAGCATTTTATATCGAAATGTATTTCATTTTAAAATGCTTTTCATATATCTGACCCTTAAGCTTGCTTCAGATCTCACTGCCTTTATTTGCTTGGCTATGTGTCCTAGATGTTCTGCCCATATACATATTCTCAACAGTCCTTTGAAAAGCCTTCTCTTACTCTCCTTCAATCGACAGGGTTGGGGTGGGAATTTTATTTGACAAAAAAGATTGAAATAGTGAAGATGGTTGTTTACATATTAAAGACCATCTTTGATGGGTGTTAGATGTAAGGGACATTTGTAAGTTGCCATCTCTAGGACAAAATGAGTTTAGGTTAGATGTATTAGTTATTAGGTGATTTTTTTGTATCATTTTGGATTTTCTAGGGATTGGTCCCTTAATCATACCATTTAATTCTTCCAAGTTATTGGTTTTATCTGATGATATGCATGGTGTAGGGGGTGGCAGAGGGAGAAGCTGTTAAGAGCATAGGAGAGAAACGTGAATACTGAAGGACAGTATTTGGCGCCCTTCTTAATTGAAGATCATTTGAAATGAAGGAACTGCACTATTGTGGGGGAAATATTTGATGAACCACCCATTTTTTTCAGGCCTGCATTCTAGATGTATTCTGTATGAGAACTGCGCTTGCAGTTCTTCTGTGCAGACCAAATGTTCTTGGAAGAAACTAATGACCAACTTTGTGGTGGGTGGTGAGTCACAGTAGATTTCTGGAGAGTTGATAATGTGCTTGTGTATGATATAGATTTGACTGTAAGGAGCCAGCTGATACAATATGGTCAGATTCCATTAAGCAGTGGTTTTAAGAAACTCTCATGGACCTCTGGGCCTGAGGAAGTGAAGAGGTAAAATTGCATGTTTGAAAAATTGTTGCAGTGTGGCTGAAACTTTCTTGCAGCATTTCTGTGATAGTCTAGAGCAGATTTAAACACAAAACATTAGAAATAGACTTTAATGCTAGTTGACCACGGTAGAACAGATTTGGCTTTTTTGGGTCTGTGTTTCCACATTTAGGTAAAACATAGCTCTAAAGTTTTCCTTTTGATTCTCTTTGCTCTTTGCTTGAAAAATGTGTTGGCTAAAAGAGAGACCACTAACTACTTAGTACTTTTTGCATACGTATTTGAGAATAAATGTAACATAACTGATGTGAGAAAAGTTAAGTTTTGGCCAGCACAGGGAAGGAAGTTTTTCTTTTGTTTTGCTTTTTTTGCATTTGGCTTAATTATGTGAGTTAAAGTGAAAAAAACAATTACCTTTCTTGAGAGTGGAAACACTCTTAAGTTATAATGAATATAACATTGACATTTGGCCAAGGTTCTTTAGGAAGTACAGAATAACTCTGACATGGTACCTTTCCTTAGAGCTTATCTTTTTTTTTTTTTTTTTTTTTTTTTTTTTTTTAAAGATGGAGTCTTGCTCTGTCGCCCAGGCTGGAGTGCAGTGGCGTGATCTTGGCTTACTGCAACCTCTGCCTCCTGGGTTCAAGTGCTTCTCATGCCTCAGCCTCTCGAGTAGCTGGGACTACAGGCACATGCCACCACGCCTAGCTAATTTTTTTGTATATTTAATAGAGACGAGGTTTCACCATGTTGGCCAGGCTCATCTCAAACTCCTGATCTCAAGTGATCCACCCCTCTCTGCCTCCCAAAGTGCTGGGATTACAGGCATGAGCCACTGTGCCCGGCAGAGCTTATCTTTTAGTAGCGGAGATAAGGGAAACAGAAACAGGTTCATACTTTGGGTCAGAAAAATATAAGAATATAAAAATATAAGAGCATAAACAAGCCATGGTCTTTACTTTTTTAGAACAGCTGTATTGAGACATTATTCATGCCCCAGACAATTCAACCAATTCAGTGTTTTTAGTTTGCTCACAGTTGTACAGCCATCAGCACAATCAATTTTAGAACATTTTCATCACCCCTGAAAGAAAACTGTACCTGTTAGCAGTCACTCCTTGGCCCTAGACAACACTAATTTATTTTGTCTCTATAGATTTCCCTATTCTGGATATTTCAAGTAAGTGGAATCATACAATGTATGGTTTTTGATGACTGACTTTTTTCACTTAGCGTTAGCTTCATACACAGTGTAGCTTATATCAGTTCTTGATATAGTTTGGCTGTGTCCCCACCCAAATCCCATCTCGAAGTGTAGCTGCCATAATTCCCTTGTGTTGTGGGAGGGACCCAGTGGGAGACAATTGAATCATGGGGTCAGTTTCTTCCATACTCTCCTCGTGGTAGTGAATAAGTCTCACGAGATCTGCTGGTTTTATAAGGGGAAACCCTATTCGCTTGGCTCTCCTTCTCTTCTCTGCCGCCATGTGAGATGTACCTTTCACCTTCTGCCACGATTGTGAGGCCTCCCCAGTCATGTGAAACTGAGTCCATTAAACATCTTACTTTTGTAAATTGCCCAGTCTCGGGTATGTCTTTATCACAGTGTGAAAATGGACTAATACAGTTCTTCGTTCCTTTTTATTGCTCAGTAGTGTTCTGCGCTAGGGATATACCACATTTACCCATTGGTCAGTTGATGGACATTTGGGTTCTGTCCACTTTTTGGCTGTTATGAGTATCCAAATAATGGTACTGTGAACATTTGTGTACAAGTTTTGTGTTCTCATGGATATGTATCTAGGAGTGGAATTGCTGGGTCATATGGTAATGCTGTTTAACTTTTTGAGGAGCTGCTGGACTATTATCCGAAGTGACTGCACCATTTTACATTCTCACCAGTAATGTATGAGGGTTCTAATTACTCCACACCCTTGCCAGCCCTTGTGATGATCTGTCTTTTTGATTATAGTTATCCCAGTGGGTGCGAGCTGGTATTTCATTGTGGTTTTGATTTGCATTCCAATGTTGAATGATATGGAACATCTTTTCTTTTGCTTATTGGCCATTTTTGTATCTGTTTTGGAGAGACATATATTCAGATCCTTTGCCTATTTAAAAATTTGATTATTTGTCTTTTTTTTTTTTTTTTTTTCTTTTTGAGACAGGGTCTTACTCTGACACCTAGGCTGGACTGCAGTATTGCCATCACAGCTCACTGCAGCCTTGATCTCCCCGCCTCAAGCCATCCTCCTATCTCAACCTTCTGAGTAGCTGGGACCATAGGCTCCCACCACCATGCCTGTCTATTTTTAAAAACTTTTTTTTTTGTAGAGACAGAGTCTCTGTGTTGCCCAGGCTGGTCTCAAACTCCTGTGCTCAAGCAGTCCTCCCAGTTTGGCCTCTCAAAGTGTTGGGATTACGGGCGTGAGCCATTGCACCTGGCCTATTTGTCTTTTTATTATTGAGTTGTAAGGGTTCTTTATATATTGTGATGCAAGTTCCTTATTAGATACATGATTTGCAAATACTTTGATTCCCTTTTTCATTGTTGCTGGTGTCCTTTGAAGCACACAAATTTTTAATTAAAAAAAATTTTTGTTTTTAGAGACAGGATCTCTTTTGCCCAGGCTGTAGTGCAGTGGCACAGTCATAGCTCACTGTAACCCTGAACTCCTGGGCTCAAAGGATCCTCCCACCTCAGCCTCCCCAGTAGTTGGAACTATAGGTGTGTACCACCATGCCTGGCTAATTTTTTGTTGTTTTTTTTAGACGTGGGGGTCTCACTATGTTGCCCAGGCTGGTCTTGAACTCCTGGCCTTAAATGATCCTCCTATCTCAGCCTTCTAAAGTTCTGGGATTATGGGCATGAGCCACCATGCCCAGCCCCAGAGTTTTTGATTTTGATGAGGTCCAGTTTATCTTGTTGTTGTTGTCTGTGTTTTGGGTGTTCATTTCCTAACCCAAAGCCATGTGGATATACACTTTTGTATTCTTCTAAGAACTTGATAGTTTTAGTTTTTACATTTAGCCCTTTGATCTGTTTGGAGTTTTGAATGTGATGTGAGTTAGGGATCCAACTTCATTCTTTTGCCTGTGTATATCCAGTGTCTCACCATTTGTTGAAAAGACTATTCTTTCTCCATTGGGTTGTCTTGGCACCGTTGTCAAAATCAATTGACCATAAATGTGACAGTATATATTTCTGGGGACTCAGTTCTATTCCATTGATTTATATATGTCTTTCCTTATGTAAGTACTGCACTGTCTTGATTACTGTGGCTTTGTAGTAAGTTTTGAAATTGGAGGGTGAGTGCCCTCTTTTTCTTTTTCAAGATTGTTTTGTCTATTCTGAATTTTTTGCATTTCTGTATGGATTGTCAGACCTTGTTGGTTTTTGTAAAAAAGCTAGTTGAGATTTTAATAGGATTGCCTTGAATCTTGTAGATCAATTGGGGAATATTGTCATCTTAACAGTATTGTCTTTCAGTTCATGAACATGCAGTGTCTTCCCATTTGAGTCTTTAATTTCTTTAAAAAGTTTTTTTTTTAAACTGATATATCACAGTTGTACATATTTTTGGGGCATAAGTGATGTTTTTCTTTCTTTTTTTCTTTTCCCCCGAGGCAGAGTTTTGCTCTTGTCTCCCAGGCTGGAGTGCAGTGGCACGATCTCAGCTCACTGCAACGTCTGCCTCCTAGGTTCAAGCGATTCTCCTGCCTCAGCCTCCCTAGTAGTTGGCATTACAGGTGCCCACCACCATGCCCGGCTGATTTTTGTATTTTTAGTAGAGACAGGGTTTCATGTTGGCCAGGCTGGTCTTGAACTCCTGACCTCAAGTGATCCACCCGCCTCGGGCTCCCAAAGTGCTGGGATTACAGACGTGAGCCACCGCACCCGGCCATGTGTTATTTTGATACATGTATACAATGTGTAATGATCAAATCAGAGTAATTGGGATATCCCTCACACGTCTTTAATTTCTTTCAACAGTGTTTCGGAATTTTCAGTGTACAAATCTTGCATTTCTTTTACATTTATTCTTAAGTATTTTGATATTTTTGATGCTATTATAAATGAAATTGTTTTCTTAATTTCACTTTCAGATTTTTCATTGTTGGTCTATAGAAACACAACTGATTTTTATATATTCTTGTATTCTGCGTAACTTGTTTATTCTCAGATTTTTAGCGGATTTCTTAGGATTTTCTCTGTCTTAGGATTTACTTCTTGCTTTCCAATCTGGATGTCTGTTGTTTATTTTTCTTGCCTAACTGCCCTGACTAGAATTTCTAGTACAGTGGTGAGTAGAAATTGGATAGCAGACATCCTTGTCTCATTCCTGATGTAGGGTGGGAAGCTGCCCAGTCCTTTACCATTAAGTGTGATGTTAGCTGTGGGTTTTTGTTGGTGCTCCTTATCAAGTGGAGGAAGTTTTTTTTATTCCTACTTCATTGAGTGTTTGCATTATGAAAGAGTACTGAATTTTTGTCTTTTCTGAATTTTGCCTTTTCTGAAATAAATTACTTTTTTAAATGACTGTTTTTCTTGTTTTTTGTCCACAGAGACTGACTTGCATACCAAATGTGTGGTGGATGTGGATGCAAACAAGGTTATTCTTAATCCTGTAAATACGAATCTTTCCAAAGGAGATGCCCGGTGAGTTAAGAAACAGTGCTATGCTCAATGGATGTTTAAGTAACTGGAAGCAACTGTGGCTGCTGAATTAAGTTGCATTGAATAGACATCGAATGCCTACCCTGTAGAGACATATTGCCATCTTCCATGAGCCTGTACTCAAGTTGAAGAGATGAAGTCTATAATATGGGATGACAGTATGCCTGAATGAGTATTAGAGATAGTAATTGTATTAGAAGCACACAGAAGAGAGTGAGTGTTACGTTGAGAAGCAATTGAAGAAGGCTTTTTGAAGGAGGTGCAGCTGGCTGGAGGATTAGCTAGGATGTAAATCGGTTCCTTAGCATGAATGGCTTTCACTTCTGCCAGTTCAAATGCTGTCAGAGCCCATTTCAAGTGCTAAATTCATGAAGGTATGCCTGCAGCCCTCAGTGATTTCTTTCCTCTAAATACCTGTCAATTATAATCTGTCCTACCTAATTTAATGATTATAGATTGTTTTGGATTGTAACTTCCAGCTGTACAGTGGATTTTAATGTCTTTGGGGGAAAGAGACTCGGGGGCTGAGGATGAATATTTGAGCATCATTTCTAGATGTGGTTGGTAGTATGAACAAAAGGAAAGGGAAGAACATAAATTTGGGGCAGGAAAAGATTATTTTGGGTTTTCTTAGTAAATGGAGGACAGTAAATAAGCTGGGATCAGATTACAGAAGACCTGGAAAGCAGATGAGGAAGTTTGGCCTGTATTTTTGTCAGTAAGATTTTGTTTTTGACAGTTTTTGAGTATTATGATTGAGGATCAAGGTGGATTAGGAAAAGTTGTTGATTGGCAATGTAAAGAATGGGTCAGAGTGGGGATAGGCTGACCTTTTCTGGAGATCAGCTGTATCAGAGATGTTTTTGTACTGGCCCTGAAAGTGGAGAGGACAGGTGAAAGACATTTGGCATGAGGCTTTGTGCAAAGTAGGATTCATAAATCCTTCTAGAACCAGTGCTGTATTTGGCACTCAGCAGATATTCTTTTGACTTGAGTTTAATTGAGTTGAAAAGAGCACTGGGCCGGGCGCAGTGGCTGACGCCTGTAATCCCAGAACTTTGGGAGGCCAAGGCGGGCGGATCACGAGGTCAGGAGATCAAGACCATCCTGGCTAACATGGTGAAACCCCGTCTCTACTAAAAATACAAAAAATTAGCCGGGCGTGGTGGCGGGCGCCTGTAGTCCCAGCTACTCGGGAGGCTGAGGCAGGAGAATGGCGTGAACCTGGGAGGCAGAGGTTGCAGTGAGCCGAGATCACGACACTGCACTCCAGCCTGGGCGACAGAGCGAGACTCCGTCTCAAAAAAAAAAAAAAAAAAGCCCTGGATTTGGAGAAAATCTGAAATCGAATCCTTCATTATGTTATCATAGTTATTTTTAATTTTTTTGAACCTGTCTTACGTGTCTCACAAAGGTTTTTTCCCACAAAGATCAAATAAATTAGTGATTTTTAAAAGATCTTGCAAAGTGTTCTCTACATGGGCAGGTTTATTGTTATTAATGTAGAGACACATACAGCAAAATGTATAGCTTGATGAATTTTCATAGTGAACACATTCCTTATAATATAAGTGGCGCCCAGATAAGAAACAGAACGTTGCTAGCATGGTAAGAGACTACATCAGGAGAAGTAGTTTTTCTTTTTTTTCTTTTCTTTTTTTTTTTTTGAGGCAGAGTCTCACTCTGTCACCCTGGCTGAGGTGCAGGGGTGCCATCTCGGCTCACTGCAGCCTCCGCTTCCTGGGCTCAAGCAATTCTCATGCCTCAGCCTCCCAAGTAGCTGGGATTACAGGCGTGCACCACCATGCCCGGCTAATTTTTGTATTTTAGTAGAGACAGAGTTTTGCCATGTTGGCCAGCCTGGTCTCGAACTCCTGACCTCAAGTGATCCACCTGCGTCAGCCTCCCAAAGTGCTGGGATTACAGGTGTGAGCCACCACACTGGGCCAGTTATTACATTTTTTTTTTTTTGAGACTGGGTCTTGCTGTGTTGCTCAGGCTGAAGTGAAATGGTCGCGATCTTAGCTCACTGCAACCTCCGCCTCACCAGGTTCAACCAATTCTCCTGACTCAGCCTCCCGAGTAGCTGAGATTACAGGCATCCACCATCACGCCCAGCTAATTTTTGTATTTTTAGTAGAGAAGGGGTTTCACCATGTTGGCCAGGCTGGTCTCGAACTCCTGACCTCAGGTGATCCGCCTGCCTTAGCCTCCCAAAATGCTGAGATTACAGGCGTGAGCCACCACACCCGACCGGTTACTACATTTTTAAGCCAAAATATATTCAATTCAATACTTGAGTATAGATGTCTACCAAGAAATCACCTAGTTCTAGAGAAATTTCAGCTTTGCAAGGCAGAAACTTTATTTTACTCAGTTTGCTTAATGTTGAGTGGAGTCTTGGGGACTAACATGCCATCTCTTAAGGAGACAGGCAGGACCTCTGATTTTATGTTTACAGTGAATAAAATGTTAATCTCAGCAATCCACTCCTCTCCTTCTTGGTATCAGCTAATTGGAAAACGAGGTCAAAACATTGCTGTGAACATAGGATAAGAAAGAAAGGACGTTTTTGTCAAATATGGAAAAGATAAATGACGAACTCTTCCTATTCCACACCACTGCTCGGAGCACTCTCCTGACTGAAATACTTGAATTCACCAGATCAGTCTAGTTCTTCTGTGTATAATCCTGGATACACATGGATACATTTTATCACTTATTTGCTCGTGCAGAGCTGTACTTCTTATACTACTAGAACAATTAATATCTTTTTGGAATTATCTTCTTCCCCTCAATTAATTTTCTAGATTGGTTCTTGGGATTTTCCAAATCTTCGTCAGCAGTATATTTCTAAATTGCTTCCCTTTAACTGACTAAATCTTTAGGCCTTATTTTATTTGAATTATATCTTGAAACTTATTAAACTTTTATCCTATAATAAATTTTTGTTGTTGTTGTTTGGAAGCCATGGTGAGATTGTAATAAAACATTAATGCCTGTCACCATGGTAGGGAAAGTAGTTTCTTTTTTGTTTGTTTGGGGTTTTTTGTTGTTGTTGTTGTTTGTTTTTGAGACAGGGTCTCCCTGTGTTGCCCAGGCTGGAGTGTGGTGGCACGATACAAATAGTTTCTTAAGCTAAGTTTTATCTTCTATTTTTGCTTCTTTCTCTCCTCTACCCACCAAACAGGCCTTTCTTTGCTAACTCTGGCTAAAAAGTTAATTGGTATACTTAAAACGTTGCCTTAAAAGGGATTAAGGTGCATTTTCCCATGCAGAGTGGGAGCCTCCACTGTATGAATCATTTGTGTTATAAAAGTTGAGGCATAGGTGAGTTTGGAAAATGGGGAGTGCATTTTCCCATAGGAACTGTCAGTTTCAAGTGGAAAGTTTAAGGTAGTGACTAGTTTAATCCACAACTCGAACATACTTTTTTTCTTTTTTGTCTCATATCTTTTTTTAAAAAATATATTCTGTCTCAATCTTCGCATTTCACTGCAATAATATTAAATAGCTGTGTACACAAGGGCCGAGACTGAATAAAATGAATAATCATTCTTTCTGCTTTATGGAGGACATTCTTATGTGGAAAAGGCTTTTTTTTTTTTTTTTTTCCTCCCCTGCTGCGGGTGCGTGGTGATGAAAAGCACAGTGACTGCTGCTTCACTGTGGTGTCTTCGTGCCCAGGGCACCAGCAGTTTCCCCTCCATCATGTTCGTGCCACCAGCACAAATGTCAACACAGTGAGGAAGGCAGATGCGTTAGTATTGTTATGAAAATAATCCCAACCTCCAGACTCTCTGAAAAGCTGTGGGGAACCCCCCAAGAGTCCTCAGACCCCGATTTGAGGGGTTTAATCCAGTTTATAAGCTTCTAAGAACCAAATAGATGTCCCTGGTTTATTTTTTAAAAGATTTATTGAGATATAATAGTAAGACAATACAATCCGCCCCTTTAAAGTGAACCATTCAGTGGTTTTTATTACACTTACTGAGTTGTGCAACCTGCACCACTATCTGCTTGTACGTCATTTTTATCACCATGTTAATTAATCCAGTTTGTGTCTCTGTAGATGTGAGATTTGCCTGTTCTGGACATTTCCTATAAATGAAATCATACATGATGTGGTCTTCTGTGATTGGCTTCTTAGCATTAGGTTCTTGAGGTTTATCCACTTCGTAGCATTTATCAATACTTCATTCCTTTTTATGATGAAATAATAGTTTTATCACATTTTGTTTATCCATTCATCAGTTGATGGGCATTTGGATTGTTTCTACTCTTTTGGCTTCGTGGATAATGCAGCTTGTGTACAAGTCTTTGTGTGGACGTGCGTTTCATTTCTCTTAGATTCATTTCTAGTTATGGAACACTTCTGGGTCATATGGTAACTGTATTCTGAACATTTTGAGGAATTGCCAAACTGGTTTCCAAAGCTGCTGCACCATTTTACATTCCCACCAGCAATGTGTGAGAGTTCCAGTTTTTGAAAACTCTCATTTACTGTAAAGAAAATGGAGGTAACTCTGGCTAATTAAAGAGTGCATATCCTGCCTCAAGGCATTCAGATTACAATGAAAAAGCAAAACCAAACATAGTGCTGTCCAAGCCAAACACTCCTGGCCAGATTCAGCCCTTGGCTACTGATTTAGAACCCCGGGTTCTGGTAAACTAGATTCTGGTATATTTCTCTATTGAGCAGTACCTACTTATTTTAAAACAAGGTTTTGAAAAATTTGAGCAAAATTAAAAAATATAATATACAAAAAGTTCTAAAGAATGAAACACTTTTATGTACTTATCAGTTTAACAAATCCTTTCCAATGCAGTTTAAACCTATGTGAACTGCCTTCTGTTCATATAGGAACCCTTTCCCTCTCCACCACAGTTAACCACTTTCTTGAATTTGATCTTCTTTCCCTTTTATTTCTTTACATTTTCACTTTATGGAGGACATTCTTATGTGAAAGAGGCTTTTTTTTTTCCCCTGCTGCGGGTGCGTGGTGATGAAGCGCACAATGACTGCTGCTTTTTTTTAAGCATATTTGTAAGTTGTTTGCCCAGTATTATGTGTACATGAATGCCTTTTTCTAGTGAAAGGCCAGATGGGTGACTCGAAAAAGTTTCACTATTCTTATAAAATATAATGCATGATTTTTAAAGACCAAAAAAAAAATGTTAAAAGGAGCTAAAAATAATATCACCCACTTAGCTTGGGGGAGAAAGCTCAAACTTGGTATTTTATCAAATTTCCTGTTCTTTCTTTTTTTTTTTTTTCTCTTTTGTGTTTCTTTTTTTTTTCTTTTAGATTCCAGGGGTACACATACAGGTTTGTTACAAGGGTGTATTGTGGCCGGGCATGGTGGCTCATGCCTGTAATCCCAGCAGTTTGGGAGGCCAAGGCGGGCAGATCACTTGAGGTCAGGAGTTCGAAACCAGCCTGGCCCACATGGTGAAACCCCCCATCTCTACTAAAAATACAAAAATTAGCCAGGCATGGTGGCGGGCACCTGTAATGCCAGCTACTCAAGAGGCTGAGGCACGAGAATTGCTTGAACCTGGAGGGCGGAGGTTGCAGTGAGCCAAGATCGTGCCACTGCACTCCAACTCAGGCGATAGAGTAAGACTCAGTCTCAAAACAAAACAAGCAAACAAACAAAAAAAACAAGGGTATATTGCGTAATGTTGAAGTTTGGGCTTTTGTTGATCCTGCCATCCAGACAGTGAACATAGTACCCACTGGGAGTTCTTCAGCTCTTGCCTCCTCCTCCTTCCCTTCCCCCTTTTGGAGTCCCCAGTGTCTGTTGTTCCCATCTTTGTGTCCATGTGTACCCAGTGTTTAACTCCCACTTTCAAGTGAGAACATGCAATATTAGGTTTTCTGTTTCTCTTTTGTTCTTTTAAACAAAATCAGGACATAGGCTTTCCCCTCTTGTCTTATTTGCAATGAATTTCAAGAAAGTGTGCTGTGAAAATTGTTGTAGTATATACTTCCAGCTCTTTTAGAGACTGAAACAGGGAGCTATACCTCCTCAGAGGTGCTGCTTTAAATATCAGAACCAAAACCTGTCAGGAAAGAACACCTCTGTGTAAGTTGCACTTTTCAGTTCCTTGGTCAAGTGTGAGTCCATTTGCTTCCTTAGCCCTCTGTCTTCTATTACGTGTGTGTGGTTTGGGGGGTGGGGCGGGTATGCGCATTAACACAGTGCTAAAGACATCAGCCTAGAGTTTATCCTGTCTTTCTTTCTTTTCTGTTTTGTTTTGTTTGTTTGTTTGTTTTGAGACAGGGTCTCATTCTGTTGCCCAGGCTGGCGCATAGTGGTGTGATCACTGCTCACTGCAGCCTCCGCCTCCCAGGCTCAAGTGATCCTCCCATCTCAGCCTCCTGAGTAGCTGGGACTACAGGCAGGTACCACCATGCCTGGCTAATTTTCATTCTTTTTTTTTGTCCTCTCCACCCCCAAGTGTAAGGTTTTGAGACCACAACGTTTGGAGGTTGAAAGCATTTGGAGGTTTAGGTGTCAAGATCTTCATTAACCTGAACACTGATTTTTTTGGTGTTCTGTGAGTTGACTTATTCTTTAGAACAGGTGGGGAAGATCCTCTAACATGGATGAAAGTAGCCACAGATGGCACAAATAGGCAGAGACTGTTCTTGTTTTACAGTAAAATATGATGCCCTCTCCATCCCCCATGTGTCATGTTTAACCTAATGAACAATAGATAGTGTAAAGGTTACAGCTGCCAGTCTAATGGGAAGACTGAGATGTTGATCACACCATCTTTTTTAGTAAGGTCATTAAAAATCTTTTTGTTCCTTCTGATAGTTTTACTAGACATGAATTTAGTCAGTATCATTAGGTAATTAATGAGTACCTAACATGAACAAAGCACACCCAACCCTTCTTTGGAGCTTCAGTGTACTCTGACCTTGGTGGATGTACAGATTGGAGCCCTTAAAGTGTGTGCAGAATTAAGTGAGTTTGACCCATGTCCATACACTTCTCTTGCAAACTATATTGCATAATGCTACTGAGGGGAGGGCCTTATGGCATACATGAAGTCATTTTCAGACTAATTCCTTGTCAGTGGAAGGCATCATTAGGTCATATTAGATAATGACTTTTTAGATTTCTCTACTGCTATATGGATGCTAATTTAAATAGCGATTTTAATTGAAGGAAGTCATGCAAAATGTAATTATGGTACCCACAATAGACCTGTTTGTTCTCTCTGCTGTGAAATGACTTGAGTGGGGCTAATATTTCTCCTCAAATAGAGTCTGCTCCTCTGGAGAACAGTACGTGGTATGTTTTAATTTCATAATGGGGCTCTTCCTCAGGGAGCCTGTCCCGCTAATTATGTTAGAGTACAGTGGGGAGAGCGTGGTTCTGTGTACTCAGAAGTTGTATATGATTCCTCAACCTCTCCCTTTAAAAAGAATACTGTGATCATTTACTACTTTTGAATATACTTGTGAAAATGAATCAGGGAGACTCTTAAAAGCTAAAAAGATAAGAAAATATGTGTGGTTGAATGCATATCATTGCATAATTAATGGAAGCAGATAGTCAAATTGCAGCAAATACAAATTTTGCAAAGTTTTACCAGCAGAGTCTAGCTGGTTGCCAAAATAAACTGGTAGCCAATAGACTGCTACTATAGAATTTGATATTTTAGCATTATCATTGAATATAAATATTATTTTGCTCATGCTTTTGCTACTTTTGGTGCAGCAATAAGAAGGAATAAACTTTTTAAAAAATACAAGAAAAGAGTCTTTCTTTAGCTCTGTGCTTGAAATACTACTTGGATACTAACATTTGATATGTGGACTCAGGGTTTGTGTTTATGGTTAGTTGCCAGCTCTAGATTAAGTTAGTTATGGATAATAGGAATTACGTGTCTTGAGTTTCCCTAGAATTCTGGATTCAGCATAAAGTGGTCAGATTGCATATAATATATTAAATAAAATATCTAATTATGAACACAGTTTAGGCAACTACCAGGTCCTACTATTGCATTTTTTTTTTTGGTTGATTTTGCTTAGTTTTTTTGACAGTACTTTTTTAGGGCTCTTTGTCTCAATCTCTAGGGTAGGAGTTGTTACTAATATAAATCAGATACTGTATAAGAATCTAGATTTCTGTTTTAAAGATGGAGGGAGCAGTATTCCTTGAGGAAATGTGACGTGAGAAACCCATTCAACCACAAAAGTTGTTGTATCATAACATGTTTATAATTTTTTCTGATGCATTCAATATTTGAAAATTAACAGTGTGCCAAGTATCAAGCTAAGAGGTTAATCTTTACCAATCCTTAGTTCCATTAAATTTATGGTGTTATTAATTTTTTTACATGATGTATCTATAAGCATACTAGTAAAAAAAGCAAAACAAAAAACTGGAAAGCAGAAAAAGAAGTTAAATTATTCTGTTGTATACCTTGTTAGATTTTGCACACTGAAATTTGAAATGATTCGATTTGTTTAATTTTGAGAATTGTATTTTCTTGTGAGAAAGTTTTCTTTTACAAAGAAAACAGTTTAGAACTCTGGAGTCCTCAAACTTCTTCCACAGAGTTCTTTTAAAAAGCACAGGTATTTTATAGATGGTAAATTTCACCTTTGCTTAACTTCTATCAAACGTAATTTATATATACTTCTAATTAAGTAAAAACTTATATAGGATGGGTCATAATTATTAAGAGTAGTGACTGTCTTTATGTTTTGACCTGTATATACAAGTCAGTAATCCTTTTGTTCCACTTTTAGGAAAATTGAAATAGAATTTATATAAAGATCATCGAATATGTAAAAGTTTTATTTGCAATTTAATTTTTAAAAACTTTTGTTATGGAGAATTTAAAAGATATGCCAATTTAGGCAGAATAGTATAATAGTATAATGAACCTCCATGCTCTTGTCACTCACCCCTGAAAACCATTAATTTGTGGCTGATACTGTCCTAGCTACATCTTCATCCCTGTCTTCTTCCCCATATTTTGAAGGAGATTGGATTTCACCCACAGATGTTTTAATGTATCTTTTATTATTTGTAAACATAACCGCAACACCATTATCATATCTAAACAATTTAAAATAGGTGTGAGGAGGAGGAAAAAAATATAGTGAGGTGGTGGCATCAAATTTTCAGTGTTTAAATGCCCAATTGTCTCATAAAGTCTTTTTTTCCCCAAAGTTTGTTTTGGATAGGATTGAGATGTGGTCTGCACTTTGAGGTTGGGTGATGTGGTTTTTAATTTATTGGCTCCTCAGTTGTTGAAGAAGCCGGATCATTTGTTCTGTCCTGTGGATGAATTAATAAGTGAATTTATTACAGGAACTAGATTATCCTTATTTAGTCAAACGACAAACCTTGTTTATTTTCCTTGTAAATATTTTCATTCCAGCATTCCTTTTCATTCTTCTGACATTACCCTAGGGAAGGGTAATGCCTTGTGTTTAGATGACAACGTAGCCTTCTAACCGGTTTCTGGAACTCACCATCACCAGACCGATCTTCAAGCCTGCTCCTGCTTCCTGTAATCTCTTTCGAATCTAGAGCATTTATGATTTCTACTCACTGAGAAATGCCACTATGTAGGTGGCATCTTTTATATGTTTGTCCCACATTGTTTTCTAATATTTGTACTGCTTTGCTTTTATCTATGTATTTTGAAAACTCCCTTCCCTTCAGGCTGTGGCTGCTAGAAAGTGGGGGCCGCTGCGGCTTCTTGCTGGTCTTTTGGTGGTCTGCACTAGATGCCTCTTGATTGATTGCAGTGGTTCTGTTAGTGCTCGTTCTCAAAGGCCTCCTGCTCTGATATTACCCTCAAATAGTAATTTGAAGGGTGATTTGCAAGTCTCGAGTTGAAATTTCTGAAGGGTACTTCTCAAGATAACAGAGCCTGATGAGCTATCTTCTTCCACCCCACTCTATGATAGAGTTCAGTATTCTAGCAATGGCTGTCCTTGTCCACTAGATAGATAGATAATCTTGCTTGGACGGTGCAGAAGGGCGACATTTGCATTACTGTAACCTTTCTCGACTCCCAAAACATCACAGCCTTTGTTTTGCTTTTGTCACTTTGACAACAATCTTTTGTGTCAATGCTGTTTCATTGGTTGTATTTTATTTTTATTTTTTAAGCCATTATAGAGCTAGGTTATATTTTAAGTTTGATGTTTCTTTGTGATCTAATATTAGGATTATACTGTAGAATAAATTTCCATTGGGAAGAATTTCCTGAAGATTAAACAATTCTGTTTATAATGTGTAGATTAGAGATTGCATACTCAGGCACCATAGTCCATATTTTACCCAGAGATATGTTTTGTTTGGCCTGAAGTTGGAACATTTAAAAATCAGGTTTTGTATAAAGATTCAGATTCATTGTGTTTCTTAAATAATCTGAATCTGGCAACACTGGGTTTTCTGCCCTCTTCCGGCCCCCAACTGTTCCATTCCGTCATTTATATGATTAGCCAGGCCCCTGTAGGCCTTTTCCTTTTCAACCTTGGTGTAGATTCTTACTGGCTTCAGTCACAAAAGATGTCCTTTCCTGAGCTTGGTCCTGGGTTTTGAAGCTCACATTACTTTTTCTTTCCTCTAGGTTTTTTTGTTTTTGTTTTTTTGTTTTTTTGTGTGTGTGTGGTAAAATACTCACAAGAAAATTAATTATTTAACCATTTTTATGTGTATACAGTTCAGTGGTGTTAAATACATTCATAATGTTGTGTAACCATAGCACTATTCATCTTCAGAACTCTTCTTAAAAACTGGAACTCTGTGCTCATTACATACGAGTTCCCCATTCCTCCCAGCCCTAGGCCCGGGCAACCACCATTTTATTGTCTATATGATTTTGACTACTCTAGGGACCTCATGTAAATGGAATCATACAGTATTTATTTTTTGTGTCTGGCTTATTTCACTTAGCATGTCCTCAAGGTTCATCCATGTTATAGCACATGTTAGAATTTCCTTCCTTTTTAAGGTTGAATAATACTTCATTGTATGGATAAACCACATTTTGCCCATCCCTTCATCAGCCAATGGCCACTTGGGTTGCTTCCACCTTTTTCCTCTTGTGAGTAATGCTGCTGTGAACATGGGTGTGCAAGTACCTCTTCAAGACCCTACTTTCAGTTCTTTTGGGTATAGACCCAGGAGTGGAATTGCTGGATCTCACATTACTTTTCGAGACCATCAGTCTCTGCACTCTGAATCTGTCATGTTCTCAGTTTTTTCTTTAGCTTATTAAGAAGTGTAGCCATGTGAATTCCCTAATTGTTGACATGACTTTGTTTATAAATTATTAAATATTCTTGATGTAGTGTTCAAATTAATACATTAGTTTGCAAAAATGTAAAGTGCTACTCTTATTAACTATTTCTCTTTAAAAATGTTTATATTAACATAATGACTCTTGTTTTTAAATGAATTAAAATACACACACACACATGTACTTTAGAGACAAAGTCTCACTCTGTCACCTACACTGGAGTGCAGTGGTGTGATCATAGCTCATTATAGTCTTGAACTCCTGGGCTCAAGCAGTCCTCCTACCTTGGCCTCCCAGAGTTCTAGGACTGTAGGTGTGAGCCACTGTGCCTGGCTGTAAAATATTTTTAAAATTTCTCAGTTTCTAATTCAAAAAATATCTATCAGCTATAACCCATATAAACAAAAGCTGTTATTTCCCTCACTAATATTTAAGAGTGTAAAGGGGTTTTGATACCAAAAAATTTGAGAATCTCTGATCTAGATAACGTGCTAGCACAGGTTAATTAAATTGTTTGAGGTACTCACCACAATTTTAGAACATTATAACATTTTCCCCCATATAAGCAATGTCACATAAATGTGTAAATCATCCCTGGGTTGCTACAGATGCTTATTTACCTGTGGTATTTCTGAAGTGCCTAGCATTATTAACTAAAACATTTTGAGCAAGTAGTTCTATAAGTACAGCGTTCCAGCTTAGAATGCCAAGAAATGTAAGTATTCCCTCTCTTTTTGGGGTTAGGGTGGCAAGGATTCCCTGGTTCTAAACCTCTCTGATTGTTCTCTTGCTATTGATAGAGAGGGTTTGTGGATAAACAATGGGAACAGGATTTGAAGAACCAAGATGGAATTTTAGTGTCATATGGGATTTTTTAGAAAGCTTTTTTCAGATGGAGTCTCACTCTGTCAGCCGGGCTAGAGTGCAGTGGCATGATCTCTGCTCACTGCAACCTCCACCTCCCGGGTTCAAGCAATTCTCCTGGCTTAACCTCCCGAGTAGCAGGGATCAAAGGCACGTGCCACCATGCCTGGCTAATTTTTGTATTTTTAGTAGAGATAGGGTTTTGTCAGGTTGGCCAGGCTGGTCTTGAGCTCCTGACCTCAAGTGATCCACCCCCTTGGCCTCTGAAAGTGCTGGGATTACAGGCGTGAGCCATCACCCCCAGCTGAAAACTTTCAAATGAGTTTCAGGTGCTGGAGGGGTGAGAGAGTGGGCAGTTGTATGGGTGCTGTGGAGTCCCTGTGTCTACCAGGATATTAAGAGGACAGAAGAGGCACAAACAAGTATCTATGATGGATCCTGGAAAAAGCAAGAAGTCTTTGACAAATCACTGTTGTGCTTACTGTGAACAAGTTGGAATTATTTAATTGTGAATTTGTCAGAAGGTTTACAGTAATGTAATAAAAAATTTAAAAATATTCCTAAGTAAAAAAAATAAAACTGTAAAATTTCTGATGTCCGCAGAATGTGGTCACTGTGAGGGAGAAAAGGATGGCAAGACTAACTTTATTTTTGTTTTTACTTGGAAGTATAAATTCAAATTTCGGGATCTCTGAGTTTTTATGTAGCTGGAATCTTTCTTTATAAGTATATATATATATATATTTATTTATTTTTTATTTTTTATTATTTTAGAGACAGGGTCTTGCTGTGGTTGCCCAGGCTGGTCTTGAACTCCTGGCCTCAAGTGATCCTCCCATCTTGGTTTCCCAAAGTGCCAAGCCTATATATATTTTATTTTTAAAATTTTATTTATTTTTAATTAATTAATTTATTTATTTTTAGTCAGAGTCTCACTCTGTTGCCCAGGTTGGAGTGGAATGCAGTAGTGCAATCATAGCTTACTGCAGCCTCAACCTTTCCAGGTTCAAGGGACCCTCCCACCTCAGCCACCCAAGTAGCTGGGACTACAGGTGTGCACCACCATACCCTGCTAATTTTTGTATTTTTTTTTTTGGTAGAGATGGGGCTTCACCATGTTGCCCAGGCTAGTCTCAAACTCCTGGGCTCACGTGATTAGCCTTCCTCAGCCTCCCAAAGTGTTGAGATTATAGGTATGACCAGCTGCACCCAGATATTTCTAATTTCTTTTAAATTATTTTTTCAAGATCCAGGGACAGACTGGAATATGTAGCTGGAATCTTACACATTCTTTATAATTCTTAAAAAAAAATTTGGAAGTGGAATTTGTAATGCATAAGAAGTTTTGATTGGAGTTCTTTGTTTTGTTTACGTATACACATATATATATACATTTCCATTAAAACAAACCTTTTAGAGGATATAAACAGCTACAAAATTATTGTGTTTTAAAAAATAAATTTTACCTGTGAAAATGCAAACTATCATAAGAATCGGTGCATGGTAACTGCTGTTCTTATCATTGCTCTTTATTATTTTGTTAGATTACATATTCCTTTCCAGAGAAGATTGGCTGACTTGGTGTTTTAGTCACGTGTAAGGAGCATGGAAGCTTCCTTGCTCAATTTCATTCTCATCCAGTGTTACCACAACAGAAACCTGTGTGTAAGCAAAACGCTTGGCCTGTTCATTGATTACCCCTCCTTAGTCACTAGGCCAGTCATGGCCACACTTGCAACCTGCCCTCTTCTTTGGGGGATTGGGTATAATATGACACAGTGGGAGGAGCCAGACATTTCATACACATTTGGTATGATTTCGTGTTAGTCATTTTAATATAGTTATATAAGTAGAATAGGAAAATCCTACTGTGGGAAAATCTCTTCTCTGAATGTAAGATTTATCAGGCTGAACCCGTATGATAGCCTTCATCTATTTACATCATGAAGGATGCTTAAAAGTAGGATGGGGGACAGAGACTGTTTAAGAGTAAGTCACACGTCCGGGCGTGGTGGTTCATGCCTGCAGTCCCAGCACTTTGGGACACCGAGGCAGGCAAATCAGTTGAGCCCAGGAGTTCAAGAACAGCCTTGGCAACATGGTGAAACCCTGTCTCTACAAAAATAAAAAAATCACCTGGGCATGGTGGTGCATGCCTGTAGTCCCAGCTACTTGGGAGGCTGAGACGAGAGGATCACCTGAGTCTGGGGAGGTTGAGGCTGCAGTGAGCCGTGATGGTGTGATTGCACTACTGCAGCCTGAGTGACAGTGTGAGACCCTGTCTCAAAAACAAAAACAAAAACAAAATATTAGGTCACACTCTGGCATTGGACCAAGACTTTATGCCTTGCCATTTCCAGAAGCTTTACTTAGGGTTTCAGATTCTGCTTTCATCATTCTGCCCCATATCAGACCCCTTGCAGGTGCTGATTCAGGTCTTCTTGGCCTCACCTCTCCTTGGAGCCTTTGATCACTTTTCAACCCTGGCTGTTGCCAGCTCAGTCTGGGCTCACACCAGCTTCACGTGCTCATAATCTGACACTTCCTCATGCTCACTCCCTTCCCTCCTTGCCTGGGATGCACTCCCACAGAAGCCTTGGTCTTTGCTTTCTGAGGAATCCACGCTAAGACGTCCTCTCGCATGCCCTTGTCTGTGTCCTCAGGGATTCTCTTGCTGTGTGTTGAGCTGGCTGTCCGTTGACCTGGCCTTTTTGGGCCTGTCTGGTCCCTTTGCCCCCCAGAACTTGGTATGGATAGTAAGGACCTGAACTTAAAGATTAGGACGAGGATAGGCCAATTTATAGATTGGGTTAATTTTTAAATTGATCAACCCCATAAGCAGTAGCAAAGCTGCAGAACAGAGGTGCTGCGAGGGAGTTTAATGATTACCACTGCATCTGGGGTTGGGAAAGGCAAGAGTTGGTTGAAGAGAAGCATGACTCAGACTTGGGTGTGAGTGCTGGGCCTACTGTTTACCAGCTGTGTAAATTTGGAAGTTTGTATCACCTCCCTGAGACTGCGTTTCCTTTTCTGTGAAGTGGAGGTGATAACACTGTGATATGGATCATACAAGATCACCGTGGGCATGAGTGAGTTATTTATGTAAAATGCCTGGTACATGGTACCTACTTAGTAGGTGGTAGCTGCTATTTTGCCTTGATTTATTTATTCTTGTCAACTCTCTTAAACAAATTTTATTTATCAAAACATCATATTTTAAGTAATATTCTTTTCAAATAACACTGGCATATATGGTAGGTACTCAATAAATACTAACTGGGTTAGACATGTAGTCAATTATAATACCAGGTTTCTAATAACAAATGATGCCCTTTTGCTTTTAATTGACAATAATCATAGCTGTTTAAGCTGTAGATCTCAGTGTAGTTTCTTGATGCTCCAGATAGCAACTGTAAGATGTTTATTTAAGGGATTGTGGGTTTCCTCTGAAGAGCATCAATTTGCATAATATTGCTCAGAGTTGGTTTCTTGAACTATCATTATCATAAGAAAAGGAACTCCGTGGTCAAGGTCTTTGAATGCTTAGAAGGTGTCAGTAATGCAGACACAGCCAGCACAGCATTCTTGGAAATACAAGAAGTGAATAGAGACTTTAGTTTGTGGATCTTCTCATTGATGACAACCAGCATTTATTTATAGGCATTATTATTGTTTATATTGTGTTAGATCCTTTGCAAGAGTATAAGTTCTTATGACATCTTACAACAAACGATATAGGCACCATTGTTACCTCAACATTTTCAGAAGGGAAATGAGACTCAAAGGTGTTAAAAGGCTTCCCAGGGTCACATGATCAGAAAGTGGCAGAGCGGGGATCTGAACTCAGATCTGCCTAAGCTCGTCTCTCCAAAACTAGATGAGCTCGCAGCTTCTCATTGCCTTCTAAGATTTTACAGAAGAGTTTCTTCTCTAAACATTTGGAAAAATGTAACTGGTTAATTCAGATTAGATCAGAACTAAAGACATTCATCAGTTATTGATTGACATCTGATACACATCACTCCAGCAGGGTGTCGTGATAAGGGAAAGATAAATATGACATGCTTTTTTTTTTTTTAAAAAAAAGCTGACATTCTGGAGTTAGGAAAAACTCACATACAGCTAAGTGTGTATCATATTCATTAATTCATTCAACAACCGTAGAGTGCCCTGTATGTTTATCAGGATGTTGACCCTAAGAAAACACTGATAAAAGAGAATTTGGTTCCAGCCTTCATGGTCCTTATTAGTCTCGTGGGAGTGTTATGAACTGATCTAAGCCGTTTTGGTCATTTGTAACAAGATATTAACAACCTTCTACGTTTAGAGTTAGGTGAGAGCCTGAGGCCTTCTCCTGCCCAATCACACCACCAGGAGATGTGTTACAATAAAACTTTGACTGGGTTCTGCTGCATCTTTATTAGCAAGCAGCCACAGCGTTGGTCATGCCACCTGTTCCTGTAAGCTCAGTGAAGCCACAGCTCTCAGACAAGCACCTTCCCCAGAAGTTTCCCTTGAGACAGATGTAGCAGGATTCAGGTACTCTTTTGATCAAAATTATGCAATAGAATCTGAGTTCAAGTCTGGATAGAGCCCTAGCTAATGACAGGGAACAGGATGCTAGGTTTGTTAGTCTTATACTTTGCTGTCATAAGAATGGAGGAACCTGTATCATATATATATATAAATTTTTTTTTTATTTTATTTTTTAAGACGGCGTCTGGCTCTGTTGCCCAGCCTGGAGTGCAGTGGCGCGATCTCGGCTCACTGCAAGCTCCGCATCGCGGGTTCACGCCATTCTCTTGCCTCAGCCTCCTGAGTAGCTGGGATTACAGGCACCCGCCACCATGCCCGGCTAATTTTTCTATTTTTTTTTAGGAGAGACAGGGTTTCACCATGTTAGCCAGGATGGTCTCGACCTCCTGACCTTGTGATCCACCCACCTCAGACTCCCAAAGTGCTGGGATTACAGGCGTGAGCCACCGAGCCCGGCCCATATTTTTAGTCATTATTTTAGTCAAACTTTGAACACTATGCACTTTACCAGTGAAAAATTATTTCTAACATTTCTTTTGCTAATTAACAAGCCCACCAGTTCATGCCCAATGATATACTTTGAAAGGAAAAAAAAACAAATTATAAAAAAAATTTCCAGTGTTGATCAGGAAAGAAAGGTAGCTGAAGGCGCTAAACACTGCTTCTAGAGCAGACTTAAAAAATTTTTTTATTTAAAGTCTTGCTCCGTTGCTCAGGCTAGAATGCAGTGGCACGATCATGGCTCACCATGAACTTGAACTCCTGGGTTCAAGTGATCCTCCCACCTCAGCCTCCTGAGTAGCTGGGGCTACAGGCATGCACCACCATGCCCAGCTAATTTTTCAAGTTTTTTGTAGATTTTTGGGTCGTTCTATGTTGTCCAGGCTGGTCTTGAGTTCCTGACCTCAAGTGATCCTGCCACCTTTCCCTCCCAAAGCCCTGGGATTACAGGCGTGAGCCGCTGCCCCCAGCCTGGAGCAGAAATTCGCAACCTTTTGTTGGTCATGAACCCTTTGGCAGTCTGATAAATCATGTGGACTCCTTCTCAGAATAATCTTTCAAAAACATAAAATACATAGGATTATCAAGGAAATCAGATACGTATTGAAATATACCTAGGTCAGGAGTTCAAGACCAGCCTGTCCAACGTGGTGAAACCCCATCTCTACTAAAAATACAAAAATTAGCCGGGTGTGGTGGTGGGTACCTGTAATCCCAGGTACTTGGGAGGCTGAGGCAGGAGAATCACTTGAACCCAGGAGGCAGAAGTTGCAATGAGCTGAGATCATGACATTGCACTCCAGTCTGGGCAACAAGTGCAAAACTCCATCTCAAAAAATAAAAAGGAAAGTGTAAACCACTGTAGCAGTTAGTATAAAATGCTTTTTATTAATAAGTGGCAGAAAATATTAAATATTTCATAATGAGATGAGGATTGACTGTAATTGAAATAAATATTTTATGTTGTGATTTAATAAAAATAGGTTAACTACCTTATTGAGTCCTTATTGAATAAGGTACATCAAAAGCCTGAAAGAAATGGTATAAAAATGTATCTGTGCGTATAGCTGATGCATCCTAAAAGAGTAATCGGTCATCCTACTTTAGCTGTTTCAAAGTACTTTGCCTTCCAATTAATGGCCTGTCTTAGGGATGAGTATTAACCCATTTATGCCTGAGGTTGCAATTTTTGCAGTCAGACCTTGGTGATGACCTTGAGCAGAATATAAATAGCGCCCATAAATTAAGAACAGATGAAAATAATTGCTTCCATTTTCCAACCTGGAAATCTACACTTTAGTAGCTACAATTAACAACTAAACTTAAACAGAAGCTATTTGCTAAGAAATCATAGCTTAAATCAGACCATCAGTCTGTCAATATGAAAGTGAAAATTTAAAATATGGAAGTGAAACATGGGATGAAGAGAAGAACACATGTCAGAGACCACGCGGGTGTAAATTTTAACATTTAGTCTTGACTGTTCTTAAGATCTTCACTGCTTTCTGGTAAGTTAAAAACAAATCATTCTGACCGGCAATCTCGGAGAGCTTAGATAAAGAGACACCTCTCCTGGGCCTGGGAAAGTGATGGAATTGATCCAAAGGTTGGATGGATGAGTGTCCGGAGAGCAGACACCCATGGGCTTTCCAGGCCACCTACCCACAGGCTCCTAAACAATGACCTTCAAGTGAAGGGCTCCCATGCTACAAATACAAGGCCAGAAGCTGAATCTGAACCCGCCCAGTAAAAAGCTTTTGGACCAGGAACCAGCTGACTGTCAATGCAGGTGGTGAGTTAGGTATGTTTTTATAAAACTCCCATTTAGCTCCAATCATCTAAAATTCCATCTATAATGTGAAGAGCTACAGACCCTAGTTACTTTCATGCCAGGCAGTCATGTAAGTTCAAATTACTTTTATGGTCTCTTGAATCTGTTTATTAGGGAATTCACTGTGCTGCCAGGACCTTCTCTCTTTTCCTGGAACTAGGAAGTTGGGACTTACTAAGGTGGTGTATTTTACATCAAAGATGAATCAGTCTGTCTCTAGCTCCTGCATGCATTCAATGCAGAAGGTAGGTTAGGTATGTTTTTATAAAACCCCCATTTAACTCCAGTCATCTGAAATTCCATCTATAATGTGAAGAACTACAGACCCTAGTTACTTATATGCCAGGCAGTCATGCCCTTGACCTTAAACGTTCCCTCTCACTTCACTCTTGTGTTCTTGCAAACTACTAGCAAATGGGCCAGATTGTCAATGTTTCCTTTGCTGCTATCTGGTGCAAGCATCTGACAACTGTGAGCTTAGTCACCATATAATGAACATTTGGAAACTGTATTACTGGTGTTCCTATCTAGTCAGGGGACTAAGGTGGTGCTTAGTGTAAACATTAGCTGGTGATTACAATAAAATCCTGCCCAGACGAACATTCTTTAGTTGGAGAGAGACGCTGGTAACACAGGTATCGATCCAGCCAGGCACAGGAAGGTTTAAAACTGCTGGGAGGACTTAAAAATCTCTGCTTAGAAACACTGAACTTTTATTCCCTATTTTGTGGATACTGTCTAGTCTAAAAACAAATGTTTAGATTTCCAGGCTGGGAAGTTTTTTTCACCTGTTCCTGATGCTTGGCAGGCAGGGCACACCTCCACTGTATCTTCGCCAGCATCATTTCAACAGCCTTTGACCTGATCTCCTATCTCCAGTCACGCTCCCACCTAAGCATCAGCGCAATCTTGCATTGAGTAGTTTTGAGTCCAGAGGAGCCAGACAGACCTAGTTTTGACTCAGGATGTTACTTAATCTCTCTATGCCTGTTTCTCCATCTGTAAAATGCAAATAATAGGGTTGTTGTGAGGACTAAACGCGTTAATATGCATAAAATGCTCATAACTGTGGCTGGACTAGTCTGTCCTTCACATGCGGAAAAGAGTCTGTGCCTTCCCGTCCTCCACATGTGGCCCTGCCTTTCTGTCTTCCCACACTGTCATGCTATTCTCTATCTGAAGCAGCTTCAACTCCAAACCACAGACAACAAAGACCTTGTGACATATCTTTCCGTGATGTCTTTTTCAACCTTAAATAAGGAATAACAGTAATGACAACTTACATTCTTTCTCTCCACTTTTTTCCTAGCAGCCGTAACACATATTACTGTACTCATGTTTGCCAGATCCTCTTACAGTGTCTTTAAAATACTTCAGCATAACTGCATTGCACTTCATAGCTCACCCCTTTGGAACTCCTCATAAGTCCTCACTGTTTGTATTCATCTGTACAGAAGTCTCATCATCCCTATTAAATTATACCCAAAAAAGTGATATAGATGCAGGCATTAGTTTTAATCCACACATAGGAATAACTAATTAACATTTGATATCCTAATTACGAGTACACACTCCGGGGTAGATGAGGTAGCATATGAACACCTCTAATCAAGGATGCATGCTCTAGAATAGGGATTCTTAACGTGGATAGAATGAATGGGGGTGGGGTCTATGAACATGGATGGGGAAAAGGTTACACTTTTATTTCTCAGTAACTTACAAATGAAATTTAGCGATTCCTTCAATTATTAACATAGGTAATGAATTATAGTATTAGCCGTACCTGTGACTTTGTCACCAATACAAATCGCAGCTGTTTTCATATCACATTCTCATTGTTACAAATATCTTTAGATGTTTACATTCAACACAACTTTGAAGTTGAAGCAATTATTCCCAATGCTAGACCTTGTTAGTTAATAATAAATAAGCCACTGTGCCCGGCCAGTGGTTTACACGTCTGTATACTCTCTTCTTTTATTAAATACTTAGGAAAAAAGCCCAGTATTGATGTTTAAGAAAACTGAGGCTGGGCGTGGTGGCTCACGCCTGTAATTTCCAGCACTTGGGGAAGCCGAGGCAGGCGGATCATGAGGTCAGGAGATCGAGACCATCCTGGCTAACATGGTGAAACCCCATCTCTGTTAAAAAAATACACACACACACACAAATTAGCCGGGCGTGGTGGCGGGTGCCTGTAGTCCCAGCTACTCGGGAGGCTGAGGTGGGAGAATGGCGTGAACCCAGGTGGTGGAGCTTGCAGTGAGCCAAGATGGCACCACTGCACTCCAGCCTGGGCAACAGAGTGAGACTCCGTCTCAAAAAAAAAAAAAAAGAAAAAAAAAAAAGAAATTGGTAGGCCGAGCGTGGTGGCTCACACCTATAATCCCTGCACTTTGGGAGGCTGAGGCGGGCGGATCACAAGGTCAGGAGATCAAGACCATCCTGGCTAACACAGTGAAACCCCGTCTCTACTAAAAATAGAAAAAACTAGCCGGGCGTGGTGGCAGGTGCCTGTAGTCCCAGCTACTCGGAAGGCTGAGGCAGGAGAATCACTTGAACCCGGGAGGTGGAGGTTGCAGTGAGCCGAGATCACGCCACTGGACTCCAGCCTGTCTCAAAGAAAATTGATAGAATTCCTTCTCATTCTTATTTATTTTCAAAAATACAATATACCAGAGTTGGATTACTTAATAACATAGATTAACCAGAGGAATACCCTATCTTTACCATCTGGCTTGTTTTATTAATAGCTGCTAATTTTAGTTACGTGTTAAATTTTATTGCAGACTAATTACTAAGAAATAGCATATTGATCTATCTTTTATCCATTTAAATTGTTGGATATACATAATTCAAATTTGCCCTTGGTTACTTTTAGTAATCTTATAGAATGTATTTTATAATCTAGTTCTCTGTGAAGTGGCTTTTAAAACTTTTGTTTCAATTTTAAAATGAGGCCAAGTTGTCTTGTACAGAAAATGTTTGATTTAGATGATTTTTTTTTTTTTTGAGACAGGGTCTCTCTCACTCAGGCTGGAGTGCGGTGGTGTGATCAGGGCTCACTGTAGCCTTGACCTCCTAAGCTCAAGCAATCCTCCCGCCTCAGCCCCCAAAGCAGCTGGGACTTGAGCGCCACTATGCCTGGCTAAGTTTTTTTTTTTTTTTTTTTTTTTTTTTTTTTGTATTTTTTGTAGAGAGGAGGTTTTGCCATGTTGTCCAGGCTGGTCTCAAACTTCTGAGCTCAAGTGATCCTTGTGCCTCAGCCTCCCAAAGTGCTGGCATTATAGGTGTGAGCCATAGCTCCCAGCCATATAGATTTGATTAAATATATATATATATATATATATATAATCAATTTTTGATCATAAAGCTGCTTTCTAGATTATATGTCAAATTGTTAGATCACATAACAAATTGTCCCGTAAATTGAATCAGCTAAATCTGCAGCTCTAATATTTTGAGGAAAACATATCATGTCACATAATATTACTTTGTCAAAGGTATAATGAAGTTAACAGTGTTTTGTCTTCTCAACCCCTTCTGTGTATAACAGGTTAAGCAAAGTGCCACTAAGTGAAACAGTAGCAGGTGTAATTAACTTGAAAAGTTATGGCGAAGTATTTGGCATGTACCCAAGAAATTGAGAAAAAGAGTGACTTTTATGATCTGAATCACAACTCTTTTTGCAAGCCATATAGTTTTCCATTATTTGCTTTCAGGAAATCTAATTCATTCTTTAGCTGAAAAATCATTAAAAATAATATTTGACCAGCCTGGGCAATGTAGTGACATCCTGTCTCTACAAAAAAAAAAAAAAAAAAAAAAAAAAAAAGTCAGGTGTGGGATTTGAGCTCAGGAGTTTAATGTTAAAATGGGCTATGATTGCACTACTACACTTTAGCCTGGGCGACAGATTGAGACCCATTTCCAAAATAAAGAAAACAAAATAATGTTTGATGTTAAAGTACTGTTTGTTTTGTTTTGTTTTTTTGAGTCGGGGTCTTGCTGTCACCCAGGCTGGAGTGCAGTGCTGTGCCATGCCATGAACACAGCTCACTGCAACCTTGACCTCCTGGGCTCAAGCAGTCTCTTGCTTTGGCCTCTTGAGTAGCTGGAGCTACAGGCACACACCACCATGCCCAGCTAATTTTTTTTTTCTTTTTTTTGTAGAGATGGGGTCTCACTTTGTTGCCCAGGCTGGTCGTGAACTCCTGGGCTCAAGCGACATTCCTACCTCAGCCTCCCAAAGTGCTGGGATTGTAGTCGGGAGCCACTGTGCCTGACATATATAGGTATTTTTATAGAATACAGTGATAGAGTGGTTAATTAATAAGAATTTATATTAGAACAAAATTCTTTGGGGAATGTGGAATAGAAGTATGAATTCATGGAAAAAAGTAAAGATACAAAACTACTATTCAAGAAGAGGTTTTTCATTTTATAAAGTATCGATAGTGAATATAAAAACTAAAAATATTATGAAATACCCAAATACCAAATTTTATGGTATTTTGATACCAGTAGATATGTTGAAAGGAATTTTGTTTAAAAAACAATATTTTGGGCGTTATCCTTTGCAGCTATTCAAACTTAATTTTGAAAAATCTTGTACATTGACTTAAAAATGTATGAGCAGTTACAAGACTTCACAGAATTCTTTTGGGGCACATGAGCAATAATACTTCAGTTACTCTAGGTGATACATGTGTACCTTGGATAATTAAGATTCATATTAAAATCATATTGGATACATATTCATTGACTCCTTGAAGAAGATTAAGTTCATATGTGCAATCCTTTTTACCTCTTCTCCTATTTCATTTTTATATTAGTTTTAGTACTTTTCTGTGCTTCTTTTTCTTTCTTTTTTTTTTTTTAAATACAGGGTCTCACTCTGTTGCCCAAGCTGGAGTGCAGTGGCATGATCACAGCTCACTGCAGGTCGGGCACGGTGGCTCACGACTGTAATCCCAGCATTTTGGGAGGCCGAGGCGGGCAGATCACTTGAGGTCAGGAGTTTGAGACCAGCCTGCCCAACATGGGGAAACCCCGCCTCCACTAAAAACACAAAAATTAGCCAGGATTGGTGGCACATGCCTGTAATCCCAGCTACTTGGGAGGCTGAGGCAGGAGAATTGCTTGAACCTGGGGGGTGGAGGTTGCAGTGAGCTAAGATCATACCACTGCACTCCAGCCTGGGTGACAGAGTGAGACTCCATCTCAAAAAAAAAAAAAAAAAAAAATGAACACAGCTCACTGCAGCCTCAGCTTCCCTGGGCTCAGGTGATCCTCCCACAGCAGCCTCTTGAGTAGGCGACACTACAGGTGCATGCCACCGCACCCAGTTAATGTATATACATATTTAAATTTTAACATATAAAAATATATTTATTTATAGAGATGGGGTTTTGCTGTGTTGCCCAGGCTGGTCTTGAACTCCTGGGTTCAAGCGATCCACTTGTCTTGGCCTCCCAAAGTACTGAGATTTTCTGGGATGTTTTTACATAACGTATTGATACCCATATTTCTTGTTAAATCAGCCTTAAGCATTATCTCTCTACTCTTTTCTTACCAATATTATGAGACCCCGTGTTTCTCCTTCGTGCACTCTTTTACAAGCCACCTTTCTTTATTCATAAGTTGACACTGGTGTGTATGTTTGTATGTATCTTTTTCTGTCAGTGCTAGACCAAAGGGTGTCTTAGGCTTCCTCGTCCTTCTCTGTGGGCTTATTATCAAAACCCATGGGCTGTTTTATGGAGACTGTTCTAATATAGACTTTTTTTTTTTTAAATAAAGAAATTTTATTTACTTAGAAACATTGAGAATGTCAACAAACCAGCTGTCATTTTCCCCTCCTTGCCAATTACTGAGTAGTGTTCAGTTAACAGAACAACAGTTATTTTATATAAGCTGCATCAGAGACAACTGAAGATGAAAAAGCAACAATCATCCCCATATGTAACTAGCTGTCCTGAGCACTGGCAACTACCTGCTTTAAATTTCCATGCCAGTTTACAGCCCCGTAGAGTATCAGGCAAGGCTAGTGACCACTGGGAATACCATCAGGACAGGGCTCTCTGAAGACATATTGGGTAGTGCATTAACTATACAAAAGAAGATACTGCACAGTTTAAAAACAAGTCTCACATAGCCTTACATTTCAGTTTTTTTCTTTAAAGGAGTGAGTTGTGTACAGGGGGGTTAAATGTTTTATAGACAAAAATGTATTAGAACCAACTTATTCATCATCATCATTTTCATTTCATTTTTTATTTTTTGAGAGAGGGTCATCACTCTGTTGCCCAGGCTGGAGTGCAGTGGCATGATCTCAGCTCACTGCAAGCTCTACTTCCTGTGCTCATGCGATCCTTCCACCTCAGCCTCCCAGGTAGCTGGGATCATAGGCATGCACCACCACACCCGGCTAACGTTTTGTATTTTTAGTAGAGATGGGGTTTCACCATGTTCCCCAGGCTGGTCTTGAATTCCTGGGTTCAAGCGATCTGCCTGCCTCGGCCTCCCACAGTGTTGGGATTACAGGCGTGAATCACTGAGCCTTGCCTTATTTATTTATTTATTTATTTATTTATTTTGGAAACAGGGTGTCACCCAGGCTGGAGTGCAGTGACACAGTCTTGGCTCACCGAAGCCTCTGCCTCCCTGACTCAGGTGATTTTCTCCCCCCAGCCTCCCGAGTTGCTGGGACTATAGGCACCATGCTTGGCTAAATTTTTTTGTATTTTTTGTAGAGATGGGTTTTCACCATGTTGGCAAGGCTAGTCTTGAACTCCTGGGCTCAAGCGATTCAGCTGTCTCAGCCTCCCAATGTACTGGGATTACAGGCATGAGGCACCGTGCCTGACCCATCATCTTCACTTTCTTTTCTACTCCTCCTCTTCGTCTTCATCTTTCTCATCTTCCTCCTCTTCCTTCTTTTTCTTGCTTTTTTACAGCCTTGATGACTGCCTTTTTCACCCCATCAGGCTTTTCTTGAGTTCATATGCAGTAATAGACTTTTTGTGTTTTCCTTCGGCTTAACAGCCCTCTGGTCTTGGGTCTGCCTGGCATCAGCAGCAGCGTTATTATTCCACATCTTGCCCAGTTCTTTTCAACATTGACAGTGGATTGGCTGGGATGTTCTCCTTTGATTTTTGGTCAGTGCTCAGGACAGAGCAAGAAAAAGGCCAAAGGAGGCTCCTTCTCTTTGATGCATTGGGATCCGGAACTTCTTTTTTGTGTTCCATGTAGTAGGGACGGAGCTTGTCATTTCTTTTTCTGCCTTTGCCATGTCTGCAGATTTTCTTCTCTTTGCAAACATGACCTTCCAACTCCTGAGCACTTCTTAGGAAGCTCTGAGGAGTTGACTGAAGCCTCTGTTTGCACAGAGGTTGCGTACGAGGATGGTTTACCTTCCCTTTGCCCACTCTTTGTTATTTTTTCTCAGCAAGGAGCGATTTGCCCAGCGCGTGTCAGCCTCTCCCTTGCTGTGGTGCTGTCTCTTGAGTGCAGGGCACTGTAATGGCTCATAGCATAAAGTTTAAATAAATTATCTTTCCCTAAATCCCATCAGTTGCATCAGAGTGTACCACGTTTTTGTTTGCTTTGTATAATCCATGGCTCTCTTATAGCTTTTTGTTTTTTTCTGCAGTTTTATTTGTGTTTTCTGGTTCCGTCTTTAGCATATTCTTAAATTTTTGTTTGCAAATTCTTAGCCGTGCCATTCTATTAATTTCCTCCAAAGCTCTGTATCTTAGAATCTTCTGTCTTCTGGTTGTTCTCTAGACCTGCTGTTATAGAGCTGTTGCCTGGGATTTGGTGAGGAATACTTTTAAACTAACATCTTCTGTCTCTTTTTAATTTTTAGCTCATGTTTTCTTAAGGAAATGCATAGTTTAAGGTCTCATGTCTAACAGTACAGCAAGGACAAGATGTTGACAGAGAACAGACATAGGAAAAGTGGCGTCTGGACATTTGAGGGGCGGCTTATGAGGAAAGCTGTTTTTTTAGACAGGTTGTAGTCATGGTTAACCTAATTCCTAGGCTCTGATTTCAATAAACATTCGCTGAATGCCTACAATTTGGCAGGCACTGGGCTAAATTTAGTTGCTGAGGATTTCCATTGCAATAGCTGGTGTGGAGGCAGCAGGATCACCTGTAAGTGGCTGATGACATGTAATAGATGTTAAAGGTGTTCAGGAACCTTGTATTTTCATCCTTAATTACTGTAATTCTCTTATCTCATCCAATAAGCACAGTTGTCCCTAGACACGTAGAGTATTTCACATGTAGGAAACAGGTTTAAGACGTTCAAAGGGGAATCAGTTGATACCCATGCTAGTAGAGAGCAGAGGTGGTTTTAGGAAAAGCACCAAACTCTCACATTGAATATTAGTGAGTGACAGAGCTGATTAATATGGAAAATTATAATGAACCATCTTGTGGGGGGGTGTCCTGATAGCCCCCCACTGGAAAAAACCATGACATTGCAAATTAATTTCTAGTTGGTGGAGTATGGCGGGGGAGGTTTTGAACTAGGCGCCTTAGCGCCTTGTCTTCTGGACCTGCTGTTATTCTGGAGTTTTCACCGAACTAGTTCACCAAAAAGTAACGTAAGACATTTGCATCATCTTGCTGCTGTAGCCAAAAGACGTTCTCTCTTACTTTTGAAAGAAATTCTTTCTCTCTGTTTAGCTTCCCTTTCTTCCCCCTCCTAGTTTTGAACTGAGATTGTCGCAAGGATCAGTGAGATAGAAGAAATAAATAAGAAAGACACTAACACTGAATGCTTATTGAGTGCCAGGCACTGTTCTTATCTTCATAGCAATCCCATGAAATAGGCTGTCTTGTTGGCTACGTTTTGTAGAGCAGGAAACTGAAGCCTGGAGAAGTTAGATTAGTTGCCCAAGGTCACGTAGTAAGTGGTGGGGCTGGGATTCACAACCAGGCAATTCAGTTCCTGAGCCCAGTCTTCGCCACTGTGTTTTCCTTTGTCTCATTTCACCTTAGTTACTGATAAAGCTGTAAGAGAAAATGGCTTTCTGTCTGTTGGCCAAGTAGGCTTGCTGACCCCTCACCCCTGAGTGACACACTTAGCAGGCACAGGCAGGCCGGACAGTTGCAGGCCTCCTCTACAGGGTGGGGGAGCAGAGCCTGTGTGTACTCATTTCCTTCTCTTGAGTACCACTAATTTGACAGTTCATGTATCCTCTACTAAGAGGTAGAGTGAGACAGCTTAGGGACATCAGAAGTACTACTTTCAGTTCTTCCACGTGGAAACATGAGGAACGAGGAATAAGTATTCTTTCCCTAACACTTACAGTGCACTTAAGAAAAAGTTTTTTTTTCTTTTTTTGGATTGAATATACGTCGATGGACACAGGCCCAGATATGGAGAAAGGGCAGGTTTCCTCTAGGCAAGATTTGCATGGGAAACTTGAAGCTCACATAGCTTCAGCCCTGCGCCACAGCTTACACTTAGTCACATAGGTTTCCCTAGGTCATAGCCCAGTCTCAGGCTGCCCACTTTATCTGAAGGCAAAGGAAAAACAAGAGTCCAAATAAGATAATTTGAAACAAGCATCTTTTCATTTAGTTTTCTGCTACAAAGTTGTCTTTAATTTCTTCTCCTGTATCATTTGCCATGGGTGGGAGGGCAAAATGTTAAAGTAGAAAGAACATAGTTGTATTTTTTTTTTAATTAAAAAAATCTTTTTTGAGACAGAGTCTCACTTTGTCACCCAACTTGGGGTACAGTGGCAGGATCTCGGCTCACTGCAACCTTTTACTCACAGGTTCAAGTGATTCTCCTGCCTCAGCCTCCCAAGCAGCTGGGACTACAGGCGCCCGCCACCATGCCCAGCTAAGTTTTTTGTATTTTTAGTAGAGGTGGGGTTTCACCATGTTGGCCAGGCTGGTTTTGAACTCCTGACCTTAAGTGATCTGCCTGCCTTGGCCTCCCAAAGTGCTAGCATTACAGGCATCAGCCACTGCACCTGGCCTTAGTACATGGCTTTAGAATGAGAGACCTAGGTTTGAATCTAGCTTTGTTACTGAACAAATTATTTAACCTGTTTGTGATGTGCTTTCTTTATTACTCTACAAAGTGGAGAGGATAAGACCTACCTTGTAGGGTTGGTGTGTTAAAGTGGACCAGGTATTTGACATTTAGCAGTTTAAAAAAGGTAGCCTCTATTATTATTAAAGCAATTAAAAATAGAGACTTAAAAAATAATTTAACAACTTTAAACAAGGAGGTGAACAGTTTTTTCAGGCAAGTCTCCCTTACCTCCGCTGGGAAAGAGGTGATCAGTGTTGGGTGTGTTGTCTGTTTATCTGCACATACACCTATGTATGAAGATGAATACACAAAACAAATTTTCAGATATACCTCCTATAGGCAATACTAGTTACCTGTATGTGTGTGCAATTTAGTTTTAAAATTACAATTCATATCCTCATTTACTTTTTTCCACCAAGATTATAAATTTGCTTTCAAAGCTTTTAATACTTTAAAACTTTTTTTCTATGTCCTTCAAGCATTCAAAGATTCCCGTTGCTTTCTTCAAAACATCTTTAGCTTAGTTGACAAATTCCATAAACTTGGAAGGCATACACTTATTAAAAAGGGTCTCACCTTGTCGTCCATGCTGGAGTGCAGTGGTGCCATCATGGCTGACTGCAGCCTCGACCTGCTAGGTTTGTGCAATCCTCCTGCCTCAGCCTCCTGAGTAGCTGGGACAACAGATGCATGCCATTGTGCCTGGCTAATTAAAAAAAAAAATTTGGTAAAGACAGGGTCTCCCTATGTTGCTCAAGCTGGTCCTTGAATTCTTGAGCTCAAGCGATCCTCCCTCCTCAGCCTCCTAAAGTGCTGGCATTATAGGTGTGAGCCACCACACCTGGTCGGCATACTGTTCTATAGAGTTGGTTCGATCGATCCTGGGACATGAAATAATGAAAGAATTTTTTTCTTCTCTAAGACAGTTCCTATGCCTCCCTCCCTGCTCCAGGTGTTGCCCCAAATTTGCCATATTTTGCTTGTTTGTTAGGTAGGTTGGAAAAGTCTTTTCTGCCCTCTATCTTCCCTCCCCTGCCCCACATGCCACTGACTCTACTTGGAGGCTAGAACACGTTTCCTCCAGCATGTTAGCCTACTCAGAAGACGGGGCTTCAAGTGAACGGGAAAGAGCAGCGAAACAAACATAATGCAACTCATGCAGGGAGCGTGGAGCCACTGGAGCAACAGGTCCTGGAGAGAAAATGCAGTCCTGATGATGTCACAAGCCCTGAACAGTTTTGATTTTGTCTCTCCAGCAGGGTATTATTTAGAGGTAAATATTCCTTCTGCCTTGGTTTGGATCACCACTCTATCACAGTCATGCGCCCCATAATGACATTTTAGTCAACAATGGCCTGTTCATATGAAGGTGGTCCCGCCAAATTATGAAGGAACTGAAAAATTCCTGTCGCTTAGTGGCATCACAGCCATTGGTAAAGTTGTAGTGCTATGCATTACTGATGTATTTATGGTGAGGCTGGTGAAAGCAAACCTACTTCACCACCAGTTATATAAAAGTCTAGCACATACAATTGTGCATGGTATATAATGCTTGATAATCATCATAAATGACTATGTTACCGGTTTCTGTATTTACTACAGTAGACTTTTTATCATTACTTTAGTGTATATGCCTACTACCTATTTTTAAAAAGGTTAATTGTAAAACAGCCTCAGGCAGGTCTTTCAGGAGTTACTACAAAAGAAGGCACTGTTATCACAGGAGATGACAGCTCCATGCCTGTTACTGCCCCTGAAGACCTTCCAGTGGGACAAGACGTGGAGGTGGAAGACAGTGATACTGATGATCCTGACCCTGTGTGGGCCTAGGCTAATGTGTGTGTTTTAGGTTTTTAAGTCTAATTTTTTAAAAAAGTTCTAAAAATATAAAACTTCTAGAATAAGGATATAAAGAAAGAAGATATTTTTGTGTAGCTGTATAGTGTTTGTGTTTTAACCTGTGATTACAAGAATCAGAAAGTTAAAAAAGTTAAAAGTTTATAAAGTAAAAACTTTACATTAAGCTAAGGTTGGTTAGTTTACTGAAGAAGGAAACATTTTTGAAAATAAATTTAGCGTAGCCTAAGTGCACAGTGTTAATGAAGTCTACAGTAGTGTATGGTCATGACCTAGGCCTTCACGTTCACTCACCACTCACCCACTGACTCACCCGATGCAATGGCCAGTCCTGCAAACTGCATTGATGGTAAGTGCCCTAGACAGCTGTACCGTTTTTAAAATCTTTTGTATCGTATTTTTACTGTACCTTTTCTATTTTTTTTAATTTTATTTATTTTTTTGAGATGGAGTCTTGCTCTGTCTCCCAGGCTGGAGTGCAGTGGTGCAATCTCGGCTCAATGCAACCTCTGCCTGCCATGTTCAAGCTATTTTCCTGCCTCAGTCTCCCGAGTACCTGGGATTACAGGAGCCTGCCACCACACCTGGCTATGTTTTTTTGTTTTTTGTTTTTGTTTGTTTGTTTGTTTGTATTTTTAGTAAAGACACGGTTTCACCATGTTGGCCAGGCTCGTTTCGAACTCCTGACCTCAGATGATCCACCCGCCTCAGCCTCCCAAAGTACTAGGATTACAGGCGTGAGCCACTGTGCCTGGCTCCTTTTCTATGTTTGGATACACAAATGCCTACTATTGTGTTACATTTGCCTCCAGGAAAATGCCATACAGGTTTGTAGTCCAGGAGCAATAGCCTATACCATATAGCCTGGGTGCATAGTAGGCCGCACCATCTGTGTTTGTATAAATACACTCTATGGTGCTTGCACAGGTTAAAATTGTCTCATAATGCATTTCCCAGAACATGTTCCTTAAGCAATGCATGGCTGTATTTAATTGTGGACCTTGGGCAAGTTATTTAATCTTTAAGCCTCACTTCCCTCATTTATAAAATGTGGATGATAATAGGATCGATGCTATAGGGTTATTGTGAGAATTAGAGAAAATAATATGTGAAATGCACTTAGAATAGCTTTTGGATCCAGTAAGAGCACAAGCATTTATTGAACCTAGATTTGAATTCAAGTCTGCCTAGCTTCTAAGCCATGTTCTTTCCATGACACCCCACAATGCACAGCAGTGTGAAGTATGTTGCGTAGGTGGTGACCCCACCTTACTACTGAAGTAGCAGAGCGGTTGAATGAGATTAAGTGACTACCTAGGATCCTAAAGCCCATGTTCGAGGCAGACCATAAACTGAATGACGGCTGCTTACTCTTAGTGCAGAGTACTGCTTCTTACAGTGTCACGTCATGAAGACAGTTTAGTATCTTGGATTATCTAATTACCTCTTGTCTCATCAACTAGACTGTTAGCTGCTTGGGACTGTTACATCCATGTGCCATCTGATTATACATGCTTAAATAGTTAGAAACTTGAGACTTAAAGGAACAACGATTACGTTAGCATGGTGCCTCAGGTACGTGTGTTATCTAGTATGAACATTAGTAATCAAATACAATTTCCCAAAATAAATTAACACGTTAATTTGGGCATCTGGACCACAAAACAAGTATTAAATGTGAAGTTTACAAATATTTACTTACCACATGACCCAGCTGTTCTACTTTTAGGTACCCAAGGGAAATAATAATGAATGTCTACACAGAGACCATGAAGGAACTTGAATGTGGTTAAAGAGGTCAAAGGACTGAATAGATATGGAACAGAAAAATCAGTGTGAATGGGCTAAGGAAGTAGTTTGGACTTGGATAGGAATTAATCTTTATGATAGTCTAATGTAGAGAGAAACTCCATTGAGAAAATTTTTCTCTTCTCTAAAGTGAAGTCTAAACACATCTTTAGAAGATTCTCAGCATCATTGGTTGTTAGAGAAATACAAGTTTAAAACTGCAGTGAGAGGCCCCTATGCTCCCACTTGAATGTCTGTAATCAAAACGACAGACGATGCTGCACTGGGTGTTGGTGAACATGGGGAGCAACTGTGACTCTCACGTCTTGCTGACGGGAATGTAAAGTGGTATATACACTTTGGAAAACAGTTTTACCGTTTCCTAAAAAGTTAAATATACTTTTGGGTATAAACATACTTACCATGTGACCCAACAGCTTTAGTCTTAGGTATCTATTCAAGATAAATAAAAATAAATGTGTACACAAAGACTTATTCTTGAATGTTCCAAGCAGCAGTATTTATAATAGCTTCATGCTAGAAACAGCCCAAATGCCTATCAACTGGTAAATGGATAAACAAAATACTATGCACAATAAAAAAGGAATAAAGCACTGATAACATGCTGGGTGTGCATGAATGAATCTCAAAAACATGCTAAGTGATAGACACCAGGTAGAAAAGCTACATATTTTATAGTATCATTTATATGAAATGTCCAGAAAAAAGACAGTAGGTCAGTGGTTGCCTGGGCCTAGAGGAAATATACTAAGAAAAAAATATATATGTAAATAATGCTAAGTGTATCACAGAACAAAGCAATTAGAAATTAGCAATCGTAGCAATTAGCAATTCTGGGCTCTATACCAAATGCCGCCTGCTGTTTAAGGAGATCTTTCCTCTGTGGCTGGTTGTAACTCATGCCTCCAAGCCCCGTGCAAGCTCTGGGAATTGTCCAGCTTACACATGCTTCCTCAGTACTAGTTGTTTCCTGGGGATTTTTCTGGCTACTTGGAGTCTCACCTCCTGCATGTGAAGTTTACTCAGCCAAAGACTGAAGGGCCCCTGAGCAGATTCCTGGAGTTCTCCCTCTGCATTGCTTCCTTCTCCCTGGCCAGCAGACTCTAGCTGCCTCAGCTTCTCAGGTCTCTCATCCCCGGCAACTCAGTTCTGGCCACCAAGCTCTGGCCTGGGTTCCCCCTTCCTGGCCCGTGGTCTGGAAAGTATCTATAGGCAGAAAACCTGGGCAGTCGAAGGGCTCACTTCCCTTGTTCTCCTCTCAGGGATCCTCATTTTACTCTGCCTGTTGTCCATCGTCTGAACACGTTTGTTTCAGGTCTTTTGCCCAGTTTTCTTGCTGTTTATGGCAGGAGAGCTAGAACCAGTTGTTCTGTCGTGGCTGGGGCTTCACATCTATGGTAAATGCCTTGTCTGATGCCCATGGCAAACAATACATGGAAGCCAATGCCCTCTCCAAGGTCCTTACCAGCAAATGGTGCTTTCGTGCAGACGAGAGGAAGGTGACCCCTCTGGCCAGACCAATTAGAAGAAGGCACCACTTCTGAGCTGTCTCAGTCTTATGGAAAGCACGTGGTGCCTTTTTCTTTGCGCCCCTCCTAGGCTGTGACCCTTTTCTGCCTGGCCATTGTGGCAGGGGCTGCTCTTTAGCCCCCACTCCCTCTGGGTCAGGTGCCTCCGTGAAGGACACAAACCATACAACTGCAGGCCCTGGCCAGGTGGTCTCATTTTACCAAGTACCTCTTTTCCTGCAGCAGTGTTTAACATGTCAGTTGCTGAAGGGAAAACAAATTAATCCTGTTATCCTCTAACCCGTTTGTGCTCTTTGTGCTCTACTTGTGGCTCATATTGATGAAAACTCTCTGAAACATTCTTCTTTGGTATTTCTCATTCACAGGAGGGGTTAAATAAATTTGGCTAAAAGTTAAAGGAAAATAACTAGGGAAAAGGTCATTCATGTTATTTTATTTTGAATCACCATGGAAATAAAAAGTCTCAGGATCCCATCTTAATATCTTACAACCGAATATTTCCTTGTTGGTTCTCATATTGAAACAAATGTCATCTGCCGTACACTTTTTGTTTCTATCAAACTAAACGAGAAATGGAGCCCTGTAAACTCTTGGGAAGAAGATGCTTTCTTGGGCTCATTATTTGGGGGCAATAAGGCTGGAAGGAGGCATAGGGTGTGTTTGATTGTGATCTCATCTGAGAAAGGATCTGAACACGTTTCTGCTGGTGTGCCTGGACAATCAGTTCTTCCATCTTCAAGTCATTTCTAGAAATAGTGAAGTCTATAGCCCTCTCTCTGGTGAGTAGATCTGTAGGACTGTCTGTGTGTCTGTGTGCTCTGGAATGGTATCTGGAATTCAAATGTTCTGGGCAGTTTACACAAAGGTATACTGAATGTCAATCCTGTGAACTTTTACAACTCATTTTAGATATTTTTAGATTCTATCCCCTTCCATCCGTTACCCTCTGTCTTTAATTCTTTAATTATATTTCCCATTTCTTCCTTGATCCATAGTAGTCTGACTACTTTTCCTACCACTTTCCTGCTCTCATGTGGTGGATCAAGGATCCTTTTTTTTTTCTCCTCTCTGAGACAGGGTCTGGCTCTGTTGCCTAAGCTGGAGTGCAGTGATGCAATCATGGCTTACTGCAGCCTTGACCAGCTGGGCTCAAGTGATCCTCCTGCCTCAGTCTCCTGAGTAGCTGAGAATACAGACGTGTGCATCACCACACCCAGCTATTTTTTGTGTGTGTGTGTGTGGAGAGGTGGGGTCTCACTGTGTTGCCCAGACTGGTCTTGAACTCCTGGGCTCAAGTGATCCTCCCAACTCAGCCTCCCAAAGTGTTGGGATTACAGACATGAGCCACCACATTCAGCCAATGATCCTTTAAGTGATCACCCTCTATCTTTTTGTGCCCTAGATGCTAGTTCAGAGTGTACTTGATGCTCACCTTTTAGTTGTATGTCCAAAACTTCTCATTGGTTAGCTGTGAGGCAACAGAAGCACCTTAAGGGACTGTCACACAGATATGCTTAGTCACACCCTGCCTGGAGAGGGGAGTCAGGAATCATCACACAGAATTACAGGAGATGAACTCAAGGAGTAATTAAAGCAGCTCTTAGAATTTGTCTTTGGGAGCTAGAGACCCAGGCCTGCTGTGCTAACCTCCCCTTTCACTGGCCTTTGTGACATTGGACTCAGGCCACTGTAGGATGGTGGGAGGAGCTTGTTCTTTGGATTTCTGAGGCTTAGGTAGTTTGGATGGCTGTGTGAGCTGCAGAGAATAAATGAGATATGGCTGAGTCCACATCAGAATGGAGAGACAGATGTAGGGAGCCTTCTCGCCCTCCATGAGCCTGTTCTTTCTGTAGCCTGGGTGTGACTGCCCATGGCGCCTTCTCTATCCAAACTCTCACCTCCAAGTGGTGCCTCTCGCCTGGTTTTCCTCCTTCTCTGGCAGTTCCTTTTTTCAGTGTCTTTTAAAGTTACCTTATTGTAGGAACGTAAACTTACAAGTTAATGTTACTATTCTGTTGGTGTCTTGCATTTACATTTGATCCTCAGTGGCTCTACTTCTTATCTAAGGTGTTAGATGATCAGCCTATGGAAATAAACTAAGACCACGCAAATGCGAACAAACAGACTGTTAACCAGAGTGCACTCCAGCAAGGGAGTCGGCCACCATCACTTGGGTTTGGCAGATGCACAGAGGCAGGCAGGGGCACGCGAAACTTTATAGTGGAGAAAAGGAAGCCTTCGAGGGTTTTCTGAGAGGAGGCTGTGGCCTGGGGGAGCTGGAAGCAGGCTAATAGAAGTGGATGTCTTAGGTGCTTGTTGTGGGGAGCATACTTGACTTTCTCTCGCTGATTCTGAATTGCAAGCAGGGGCAAAAAATAAGGAAGCTAAGAGTCACTGACCAAGGTCCCACCCTCATGGGCCAATGACCAAGGTTGTGAATTAGAGCTCTGGTCGTATGCGGTCTGCCCGTTGTCTATTTGAATATTCAGTTTCTTCCCAAGCCAACGCTGACCTAGAACTTGGAGCCCCATAGCTCTTCATAAATTGTCTCTAGCGCACTGTTTCTTAAACTTTTTTGGGTTATAGACTCTGGACTATTTTAAGAATCTGAAAGCTATAACTCCTCTGCCTAGAAAAAAACAAAAAACAGTAGCATGGATTCACAGACCCACTGAGTCCCAACCATGGGCCACAGAGCTCATTTTATTTATACAGATTTAACAATTTTATCTTTTTTGTGACTATGGTGCAGCATTAATCCATATGAAGTATATAGACTGCTACCTCTTTCTTACACCTTAGAAGTAATTGCCAATAAATTTATATGCAAATATGTTTAAATAGCACTACTTTTATCCTATACCAAGTAGGTGATATGGTAGGTGAGTCAATATGTGATACTGATGAGTAACCTCATTAAGCACCAAAAAAGATACTTTTTTGGTCATTTCAACTAATTTTTATTTAAAGCTTTCTAAGTTCTTATTTCCCTGCCATCGGAATAAATTAATGGAATATCATGGCTTAGCATCCTTTTCATGATGAACTGCAAATACATGATTTTCTAATGTTGAGATACCTGACTTACTGGATTGTCAGCTCCTTGAGGGCAAGGACTTGTGCCTGTTCTGCAGGCTCTCAGGAAATATCGAAATGAACACTTCAGGGCTCTCCTCACATGGTGCCTGCCCCAGACTGTCTGCCGTGCTTTCCTCGTTCACGTTTCTCTCTTCATTTTTTGAGCGGTAACTGTTGGCTTCTATAATAGTAAGCCGTCATTTCAAACTCTCCCAAAACTCTAAGATTATTGGAAGCAGATGAGCCAACCCCTTCTGGTCTGTGACCTTAAATTAAGTGTATACCTGGCCTCTTCTATAGAGAAAAGCATGGCTTCTGTTTTTCTCCATCTTTGAAAGCATTTTTTTTTTTGCTTTTGATTCAAGTATATTCTGAGTCGTTGATAAATGGAATTCCAATCTTTGGATAAAAAGGTGTATTAATGAGTCTGTTGAAACTTTTTTTTTTGGATGAGTATCAGGACATTGGGAGAACTATAGCAGGCATGGGGACCACATAAATCGGGACTGAACAGTTTAGACAAGCTCATCATTTCATGTCACAGTCCAGCAAGCATTGAGTGCCCACCAGATGATGTCAGGCACCAGGAAAGAAATGCCTTCTGTGTCCTCAGGGAGCTCGCAGTCACAGAGAGGGCAATATAGCTTTGATACTTCCTTAGAAAAGAAGACCCAAGGGAATTGGAAGTCCCTGGTAGGGGACAGAGAAGGTCACTTTTGTTTTGAAGGAGAAGTAGGCTATCACCAGGCCAAACAGTGGGAAAGGCACCCTGATAATCGAAAGGACAGAAGTGACTGAGCCTGAAGGATTTGCTGAGCTTTTAGTAATTCAATGGAGGCATAAGCATGGGGGTAGGAGATTGAGGCTGGAGAACTGGGGAGCGGTGGTGCTGTGGAGAGCCTTGCTTGCTTGCTTAAGGAGTTAGAATTTCATCTGGGAGGGAGTTGGGAGCCATTGAGGGGTTTGAAGCCAAATTATGACCACCAGATCAGTGTGTGGTTTAGATGCGTGCTTGGGTGAGAGCACAGCTAGGAAGGTGCGTGGTAAACCAGGAGGGCATGAAGCAGGGCGGCATTGTGCCCTACCAGCCACGTGGCCCACTCCCTTGCTTCCACTTGGTCACTGTCAAACGTCAGTTCAGCAAGGCTTCTCTTGACCACCATGTTTAAAATTTCCACCCCACCTCCACTTCCGCATACCCCATCCACCTTCCCTGCTTTATTATTTCCTTAGCACCTATTATATGACATATTTACTCATTCATTCATTCACTCATTCATTCTATTTTTAATAATTTAAGCTCTTGCAGGGCAAGATTTTTGTCCCATTTTTCCAGGCTGTCTCTCCAGGGCTTAGATTAGTGCTTGGCACAGCAGACTGTAAATATTTGCTGAATGAATGACTATCAGAAGGAAAAAGGGAGGTTGGGGTTGTGAGACATTTCAAGGTGAAAACCATATCTTAGGATGGGGATAAACAAAGCCATCTTCAGTTAAGCCATTTATTCCTTTGTAAGTAGTGAAATAGGTAGTCCTGAAACTTTTGGAAATTGAATTTTCACTCAAGGAAGTTAAGGAAATCTTTGCTAAGCAATCAGTATGGGGAGTAATTATAGTGAATTTCAGTTTCTCTCAACCTGCTGGCTGACTTAACCCCAAGACATTGCATCATGAGACAGAATCACAATATTGATGGCATCTAACATTTATCAAGCATGCATCAGCATATGTGTGCCAGGCACTTCATGTATCCCTTTTCTTTTCTTTTCAATTTTTTCCTAGAGACGAGGTCTCACTATGTTGGCCAGGCTGGTCTGGAACTCCTGGGCTCAAGCGATCCTCCTGCCTCGGCCTCCCAAAGTGCTGGGATTACAGACATGAGCCACCATGCCCCTATCCCCAGCCTCTTTTTTTGTGGGGGGTGAATTAGTTAATTTCATTTTTTTTTTAAAAGGTGGGGTCTTGCTCTGTTATCCCGACTAGAGTTCAGTGGCACAATCATAGCTCACTGCAAGTGCAAGCTCATCAGTTCAAGTGATCCTCCCAGTTCAGCCTCCCAATTATTGAGGACCACAAGTGCGTGCCACTATTCCCCACTGAGTTTTGTATTTTTTTTTTTTTTTTGTAGAAATGGAGTTTTGCTATGTTATACGGGCTGGTCTTGAACTCCTGGGCTCAAGTGATCCTCCCACCTCAGCCTCCCAAAGCGTTGGGATTACAGGTGTGAGCCACCACGCCTGGCCTGTTTTTAATTTGAAGTACCAAGCTTTCCAACTTAGATCTAAACTCTAGACCTACCACTGGTTATAGTGAAGACAAAGGCTTTAGGTTTAATTTGATTTCATAGCTATTAATTCTAATGACATTACTGCTGCGAGGGACATTTGAATTTGGGATTCCTTGTTTAGCCTAGCTGGGATTAGGTTTTGGAATTTTAAAGCAGATTGTATTATTTAATGGGGTGTGTGGAATCTGTAATGTAGTCCTGACACGATTGTGATGGCTCTGTTAGATTCTTAGGACTTGGATTTGGAAGTGTTTTCCTTATTTTCCTATGATTTGTGAGTCAGTGTTTTTCTTCAAGTCTGCAGAAAAGAAAACCCTTTTCTTTTTTCTCTTAATAGGAGGAATTTGAAACTGCAGGGGCCTAGTAGGAGGTCATAGTTGTTCAGATCTACCTGTTGCTGCTATGTGGGAACTTAAGCTTAGCATTTCCAAGTCTTCTGAATTTTCAAGAGAATTTGAAAATACAGATTTTGTAATGTGATGTCCTAATTTTCTACTTTTGATCAATACAGTGATGCCTGAACAAAATGCTTGACCTTTTTTAAAAAAAAATTTTTTGGTGACAGGGTCTTGCTCTGTCACCCAGGCTAAGTGCAGTGGTGTGATCATAGCTCATTACAGCCTCCATCTCCTGGGCTGAAGCGATCCTCCTGCCTTTGCCTCCCAACATACTGAGATTACAGGTGTGAGCCACTGTGCCTAGTCAGGCCTGTAGACCTTGAGTGTGTGGCCTCTGGTTTGGAGATATAGGTGTAGAAAAGGTGAAGGGCTGGGGGAAATTAGTTAATTTCATATTCAGTGAACATTTTCCCCAGATCAATCTAATCAAGCAGAAATTCAGTCATATTAATCTGATCAAGAAACATGATGGAAAATAGGGATTAAATTGAAAACCACAAATATGAGAGAAATAAAAATTATAAGCTTTTTTTGCTTGTAGTCTAAGAATATCTTAATCTGTCTTTTTTTTTTTTTTTTTTGGTCTGTGGCCGAAGGCCAGATGTCTGGCCCAGGGCCTCAGCTCAGTAATGTATTCTAATATCTGTATGTAGAATACCTTGAAGTTATTTGAATTTGCCATGATTAAAATGAGTATGTATTACCCTGTGAATGTGGGATATGAAATATACTTCACTAAAAACCCTCCACAAATGAGTCAGTATTCTTTGGCCAGATTTAAACTTTCTTTTTGTTTTTCTTTAAAATTTTTATAGAGATGGGGGTCTTGCAGTGTTGGTCCTGAACTCCTGGACTCAAGCAATCCTCCCACCTCAGCCTCCTGAATAGCTGGACTACAGGCCCACACCACTGTACCTGGCTAGATTTAAACTTTCTTACAGTGAAAGTGGACGATGAAATGAAACTCATTCTGCCGGTGTGTTTCACAGATGAGAAAAGACAAGTGATTTGCAAGTGATTGAGTTAATACTGAGTGTATTCTTTGAATTATGCTATCCCAGTATATGACAGTTTGAAATTTTGGGATTTATATATCAGAGTCTTCATATTTCTAAACTCCTGTGATTGTGGAATATACTAGTTGTGGTTCAGTGGCCATATTGCTTGGATATCCCTCTGTTCTCAACCAGTTGTTGTTTGTGTGGGTGGAAGATTCGAATAGAACGGGGTTGTCAAACTTTTTTCTTCATTTAAAGAAGTTTTCTCCAAGGACTGCAAATTACCAGTATCTACCGACTGTCCTGAATGGGATTGGACGCAGAAGATGTCTAACTGCTCTTTTCAAACAGCCTTCCTTTTCTGGGTCTCTTCCTACCTTCTGGGGTAATTGGCACCAGTTTCAGTCTTTTCTTGTATTCTGTGGATGCATTTTCTGTCTTTTTTTTTTTGAGATGGAATCTCCCTCTGTCACCCAGGCTGGAGTGCAGTGGCATGATCTCGGCTCACCACAACCTCTGCCTCCCGGGTTCAAGCAATTTTCCTGCCTTAGCCTCCTGAGTAGCTGGGATTACAGGCGTGCACCACCATGCCTGGCTAATTTATTTTGTATTTTTAGTAGAGACCGGGTTTCACCATATTGGCCAGGCTGGTCTCGAACTCCTGACCTTGTGATCTGCCTGCCTCAGCCTCCCAAAGTGCTGGGATTACAGGCGTGAGCCACCACGCCTGGCGCATTTTCTGTCTTAATGTCGTGTGTTTCAGTTGTAAATATCTCCAAGTTTCATTGAACATGGAAACATTGTTTTCTTTATTGTTTTGGACATGATTTTAGAGACAGAGGATGGTGTTGGAAGTGGTTTTATTTTCACCATAATACTTCTTCAAGAGTAACATAGGATGTTTAAGAAAGATAGTATCTAGGGAACTCATGATTAAACTGAGAAATTTAATCATGAGTTTAATAAATGAATAAATGACGTTTAATAAATGTATAGGAGTTAGCCTGTAGAGTCCAAGACAGAAATAGTCATGTATGAAAGCCCTGAGACTGAAAAATCGGTATCTGGGTCAGTCCCACATGGGTGAAAGGAAGACCAGTAAAAGATGTAGTTGGAGATAGAGAAAGGGGCCAGATCACCTGAACAGCTTGTGAAATATTTGCAGAATAAGCAAAAAGCCTTGTGTTGGACATTCCCGTAAAGGAAGAACACTTTGTCCTTCAGAAGCTTATGGTCTAGCCGAGATGACATGTAAAAGTTTATTCTATCATGAGGCAAACCGAGTGGTCCTACATAAGCAGTAGAAACAGTTTCGGCTTTATGTAGGAATTGGGGAAGGACATCACTTTTGTATAGGGTTCATATGGACGGATGCTTGAGGGAGATACAATGTGATCTGAGCCTTTCTCTTGTGGGTGGGCCTTGAGCAAGCAGAATTGCTAGGGGGAATGGTGTTACCTAAATTAGGTATATGGAGGACAGGGGAGTGACGTGGCTGTGTTGGGGGAGATGACACCTGAGCCTCCAGTGGTCCACAGGTGGCACTGATAGGGATGTTGAAGGCTCACTGCTCCTTTTCTTATTGTCAGTGAAAAGAGTTGAACAGTGAATCCAAGGCAGCTTCACATTCCTTGTGCCAGTTCCCAGCAGATGCTTTCTGCTCTCCAATTAGACATTCCACTGCTAGGGGAACTGGCTGTCTCTTGAAACAGTGTTAATTATTCTTATACTAAAGAAATAACCCACTTCCTGTAATCCCAGCACTTTGGGAGGCCGAGGTAGGCAGATCACCTGAGGTCTGGAGTTCGAGACAGCCTGGCCAACATGGTGAAACCCTGCCTGTAGTAAAAGTACAAAAATTAGCCGGGCGTGATGGTGGGTGCCTGTAGTCCCAGCTGCTTGGGAGGCTGAGGCAGAAGAGTCTTTTGAACCCAGGAGGCAGAGGTTACAGTGAGCCAAGATCTTGCCACTGCACTCCAGCCTGGGCAACAGAGCAAGACTCTGTCTCAAAACAACAATAAAATAAAGAGATATCCCACTTCTGGCAGCTTTCCCCAGTAGATCTTACTGAATGCAGCCCTGGAAGTGACCTAAAACAAGTTAGCTTCCCTGCCAGGTATGAGTCCCCTCAGCTTCGAGGGTGGGCAGCCTATCTTCCTCTCATCTTACCCGCTCCAGCTACAGGCATTTCCACTTCTTTCACTGGTAGAGTTTTCAAATCCCCCCGCCTCCTGAATGCTATTATTCTCCAGTCATACTCTACTTTATCAATGTTGCTATTAGAATTTATCCTTCAAAAGTGGATGGAAATTCTAGATATTGAGGACACAACGAACAGGGCTTTTTGTGATATTTGTACTTCTTACAGAGAGTTGACTGGAGTAAGCAAACATTGAGAAGCTTCTGTTGTGAGTGTAGTCACTTATTAAATTTCAAGTCAGCTCGGCTTCATTCCGTGTATGGAAAGTACATTGGGGGAGGAGTGACAAGGAAAAAAATCATACTTATCACACAGATTGTTGTTTGGTTGCTGGTAGTGCCAGCCAAGTTCAAAAAACCAACAATATCATGACGTAGTATGGCTGTTTTAGAATAAGCTCTTTGTGATGTATACATCCGTTATACAGCGGGTTGGGGTAGGGTCTTGTTGAAACAGAGATTCCAAATATTTCAGTTGTGAAGATTTCAGCAACTCAGACCTTTAGAATTAAAAGAGGTGATGGGATTTGGATTCAGTATTTGATTTTGGTAGTTGACAACAGTAATTGATCTATAACTTTCCATTCTACTGACATTGTTTTGTGTTTTACACGTATGTGATACTGTGTGGTTTACTTTTGGACCCAATATCAATTTTTTTTGTGTCATGGACAGAAGTATTACAACATTTTCAGAGGTGATGAGTTTATAAAATTTCTTCTTCGTATTTTGGCATTCTAGAGATTACAGGTATAATTTCATTTCTTTGCATGATGTGATTTGTTATTCAAATGAGAAGTGAGCACGAGCCCACAAGCCAGATCAGTAAAAAGGAGGAAGAGGTTAGTTTATTCATTGATAACTGTCTTTATCCCAGATATGCAGCTATATTGTTTGTTGTTTCCCAAGCTGCCTGCTTCCAAAAAAGCACATTCATCCATGGTGATCCACCTGGGCTGGGGAGGTCTCCAGTAACTAAACAGTCACTATTTGGGAAATAGTAATTGTTTCAGGCAAGAATTATAATTGGATGCTAAAATTTGCAGGTGAAAGTATGATGATGAGAAACAGAGTGTTTACATAGTCTCAAAGTTTATTCCCCACATGATTCTTACTAGTTACAAAGGGAAAAATAGTAATTTTACTGTGGGAAACCTCACAGATTCAGCCTTGACCAAGTGATCAGAATTAACATGATCAGTAATGGCACATGCACCTCATATGCCTCTTGGTAGAACGCACCAAGGAGGGTGCAATGTTACTCCTGTGGTAGGCTTGCCAAAATGCACAATCTGGATTTAGTCAGGAGGAAGCATTAGGCAAACCCAGATTGAGGGACATTCTACAAAATAAATGGCCAGTCCTCTTCAAGTGTCAAGGTCATGACAGACAAACTGCCCTAGGTTGGAGAAGACATGACAAGTATATGTAACACAAGGTCTTAGACCAAAAAAAGGACATTAATGGGGGTAGTTGGCAAAATTTGGAGGAGGTTGTCTATAGGTTATTTAATAAACTGTGTTGATGGTTAATTTCTTGGTTTTGGTCATTGTAGCTGTGGGTGATATAAGAAATATTTGGTGGTTAACATTTGAGGAAGCTTGGAGAAGGGTGTACAGGATTTTTTTGTACTATTTTTGGAGCTTTTTGTAAGCCTGAAAGTATTTCAAAATAAAGTTAACAACAACAACAAAAATAATTCAACTCAGCTGAGAAATTACAGCTTTAGTGCGTGTACTTTGAGACATTTCTCTGGATTGGTCAGCAGCTGCTTTTGCTTCCTGAATCTCCACAGTGATCTGGATAGTTGAGGTTTCTAATTAAGGGATCTTGGGATGAGTGAGACATGGCTGTATTGAATTGCAGCTACACTTTGACAAGGTTTTGTTTAATTAATTTACTTATTTATTTTTGTACAGGGTTGTAATTACATCTTTGGGTGTCCCATGCCTTTGCAGGTTATTTGAGCTTTACTGTCATAGCCACCAGAGTCCCTAGCTGCAAACTTAGCTCTGTAATTAATTTACTGGTTTGTTTCTGTTTTTATTATGATGATGTGAATTCAGGTTAGTCCTATGGATTCTTCTGCTATGTGTCATATGTTATTGAATTTCATACTTGTTGTTTGTCTCAGGAAGAGTTGATATTTTTGGTATAAAAACATTTTATTTAAACTTGAAATATCATACTAAATATATATTTTTCCCCTCAGAAAAGACACTTTGGAGTTTCTATAAATAAAATAAATAGTAAATGTACTATAAAATAGAGTAAATGTACTCTAGCATAAGCACCAAGTCCTAACCTTTTATTAGGTAATCATTAGAATGGGAGAAATTAATACATTGGGAAATGTTAGCAGGAGCAGTGGTTAATGTGTGATTCATAGATTGTTAAGTCGAGAGTGTTTTGATCAGTGTGGGCAAGAACGTGGACCTTGGGAGTCAGAAGACCTAGTTTTGAATCCCAGATCCATCCTGCTTATTACAGGTTGAGTATCCCTTATCTAAAATGCTTGGGAAGTGTTTTGGATTTGGAATTTTTTTTTTTTTTTTGGATTTTGGAATATTTGCGTAAGGGCAATGAGCATTTCCTTTGAACATGACCTTTTGAGCATCATGTTGGCGCTCAAAATGTTTCAGATTTTGGACCATTGCAGAAAGATTTTGGATTTTCAGATCAGGGATGTTCAACCTGCAGTATATGCTAGACGGGTTGACTTTTCTGAGCCTTACTTTTTGCATCTGTAAAACTGGAATCCTAATAGTATCTTGCAAAGTTATCGTGAGAATGGAGTCATGTAGCATGCAGTGCACCTGGCCTAAAGTGGGGCCTTTCATCCATGTTGAATTCTCTTCTTACCTCCCTCTAGGTTTATAACAAAGCCACCTGCAATTGATGAGAAACTGCTTTGCTTATAAAGACAATAAAAAGATGATAGCATGTCAGTAACCTCTCCAGTATTTCAGTAGTCTTTTTTTTTTAATTTTCAAAAACTTTTTTCTATTTTTTAAAGAATTTTATTTTTTTATTTTAATAGCTTTTGGGTACAAGTGGTTTTTGGTTACATGGATGAGTTATACAATGGGGACTTCTGAGATTTTACTGTACCCATCACCTAAGTAGTGTACATTGTACCCAATATGTAATCTTTTTATCCTTCACCCCTCCTGCTCCCCCACTCTTCTGAGTCTCCAAAGTCCATTATATCACTCTGTATGCCTCTGCATGCTCATAGCTTAACTCCCACTTATTGGTAAGAACATGCAATATTTAGTTTTTCATTCCTGAGTTACTTCATTTAGAATAGTGGCCTCCAGCTCCATCTAAGGTGCTGCAAATTGGGAATTGTGTTACAATAAACATACATATGCATGTGTCTTTTTCACATGATGACTTATTTTCCTTTGGGTGCATACCCATAGTGGGATTGCTGGATCAAATGGTTGATCTACTTTTAGTTCCTTAAGAAATCTCTGCCTGGGTGCCGTGGCTCACGCCCAGCACTTTGGGAGGCCGAGGCGGGCCGATCACTTGAGGTCAAGAGTTGGAGACCAGCCTGGCCAACATGGTAAAACCCCATCTCTACTAAAAATACAAAAAATAGCCGAGCATGGTGGTGCACCCCTGTAACCCCAGCTACTCGGGAGGTTGAGGCTGGAGAATCGCTTGAACCCAGGAGGCGGAGGTTGCAGTGAGCCAAGATTGTGCCACTGTACTCCAGCCTGGGCCACGAGTGAAAATTCTGTCTCAAAAAAAAAAAAAAAAAAAAAAAACCGAAAGAAAAACTGCATACTATTTTCCATAGAGGTTGTACTAATTTATATTTCTGCCAGCAGTGTATAAGTGTTTCAGAAGTCTTTTTGTCAGGAAATTCTTCTACATCTCTTATTCCAGAGAAATTATTTTCTTTTATGCATTAGCCATGTTGGATATTACTCCAAAATCTCTTAAACAGGTATCACTCATTTGCTAGACTTTCTGTGGTGTTTTAATGTTCTTGTCTGAAATCATTTGATGCAAATAAGTATTTCTTTTAGAAGAAAATCTTAAGAGACAAAGCAACAAAGAGATGGTCGAAGACAATTGGAAGCAAACATTTTCATGTACAGTTTCCTTTCAGGTTTCAGGCCCTGAAAGTTGAGTTTTGATCCTCTGAGAAGGGCCAATTATTATTGTTCCTATTTTATTCCAGTTGCAAAAGTACTTTCCTTTATTCTTAAATTGTCTGATTTCAGTATTGCCCTGTTATTATGTAAGTGAACATCATCGTTTTTAGGAAGTTTAGAAAAGCTTGTCCAACCTGCCTTAGTTTGTTGTGTTGTTGTTCTGTTTTGTTGTAGGCTTTTAGCAGCCTGAAGCCATGGTCTTTAGTTTCTATCTCTAGTGATAAGTGGAAAAGAGGGATGTGGAAGGGGCTTTACTGGCCCAACCAGAAACAGAAACCATGAACTCATGACTGTTTTCTCTGTTTTGGACACCCGGATTGTTAAAGAGGCATGTCTGCAACTTACCCTCAAATGGTTCAGGAAAAAAATATATATATGTGTATGTGTGTATTTATTCATATAAATCCTTGGGGGAAAGGGAAGGAGAAGGAGAAAAGCAGTCATGGCAGTGTTAACAATTAATGAATTGGCAGGAAAGGTCTATGGGCATTCTTTGTACTTTTCACCACTTTTCTCTAAGTTTGAAACTATCTCAGGATTACATTGACTGTATATATTGAGTTATTTTCTTGTCCCCTGATGAGATGTCAGTAAGTGGCAGTTTCAGTGGGAGGAAGGCGGGAGGTTAGAAGTGCTTGTGTGTGCAGAGAGGAATAAGTAGTGAGTAATTCAGTAAGTACAGGTTGAGCATCCCACATAGAAAATCCAAAATGCTCCAGAATTTGGAACTTTTTGAGTACCCACGTAACACTCAAAATGCTCTTTGGAGCATTTTGGAATTTGGATTTTCGGATTTGGGATGCGCAACTGTTAAGCATAATGCAAGTATTCCCACATCCAGAAAAAATACGAAACCCAAAACACTTCAAGCATTTTGGATGAGGGATACTCAGCTGGGTTAATTCACTGGCAAGAAATTAGTGGTTTCTTTAATTTAGCCTTTTTTCCTTAGCCAGAATAGAATTCATTGTTTTGTAGAGGAGCCTGTACAGATAAGAGAGTAATCTGTTGCTTTTTCAAAGCAGAGAAAACTACTTGGAACTGAAACCAGATGATAAAATAAAAGATTAAAAAATATATATTTATAAGACATACACAAAGATAAAAGCAAAATCTATAAGGCAGAAATATTAGGACTGTTGCAATTTTTATCTGTGCTCAGTCCTCCTGCTACCAGAGAGACACAAGTTGTCTATGATTAGCAGCCTGTCTTAGTAGCTAATAGACATTCATTTATCCTTTAAATTACTATGTGGCTTCAAAGGTAGCATTTTATATTTTTACTGTGAATTTACATAATGTTTATTATTTTACCCTTCGAAAAAAGTCTTCTAAACTAACTTTTTTTTCTTTTTTTACTTTTCTTTCATATCAATGATGACATCTGTTTTGGGAGCTCAGGGTTCAGCCGAAGGTAAGAGATTTGGTTTGTTATGTGATGCTTGTAAAGATCTTATGTGCATATTGTTGAACTCTTAGAAGTTTTCTTCTCAAAAAGGAAAATATTTTCTGTCATTTTATACAAGTAATGCAAGCTGTCAGCCTACTCACAAATCTGAAGCCATTTATTGGCATGGGAAGGGCCGGAGGTTTATGGAAAAGCTGTATTTGCACTTTGCCCACTTCTGGCCGGTCTCCTAGCAGCTACAACACAGATTCCTTTTGTGCCATAGATTGGCTCAAGACTGGTAGTTCCAAACTGTGGTCAAAGCCGACTCATCCTCTCCGCTCCCAAGACAGCTAAGGATGCATTCCCGGCCAATAGAAACCTGCGCAGCCTCAAGCCGCCTCCATAGATTGGCTCAAGACTGGTAGTTCCAAACTGCGGTCAAAACCGACTCATCCTCCCCACTCCCGAGACAGCTGGGGGTGCATTCCCCGCCAACGGAAGCCTGCGCAGCCACAGCCGCCTCAAGGGAACATGCTTTCGCCTCTGTTTCTCAGGGAATGTGGAGCCCTGCTTGAAGTGGGCATAAAGACTGTTTCTTAACTGACCATGAAGTTACTTGGAACTTCCAGGAAATTTAGATTTCTATCTCCATTCTTGGGGTTTTGTTTTTCCTTTAGAGTCCATGGTTGAATTGTAATTCAGTTTGCTATTATTATTGCTAAAATGTGTATTATAGACATGGCTGTTTGGGACTCTGACTTTTTAAGATCATTTATTTATTAATTTTTTTTTCCCTAACCACAGGGACTGAATGACAAACAGAAAGTCACCCTGTCAGTATAAAACATTATTGTGAAAAAGCCAAATAGGGCACTGGTTTCTTTATATATGTAAACTTTCTCTCATCTTTTCTACTGAAAATGTGCTGAATTATTTTCGTTTTCTTATTTTTATGTATATTTTTTGAGATGGAGTCTCGCTCTGTCGCTCAGGCTGGAGTGCAGTGGCGTGATCTTTGCTCACTGCCACCTTTGCCTCCTGGGTTCAAGTGATTCTCCTGCCTCAGCCTCCTAAGTAGCTGGAATTACAGGCACCCACCACCACACCTGGCTGGGTTTTGTATTTTTGGTAGAGATGGGGTTTCACCATGTTGGCCAGGCTGGTCTTCAACTCCTGACCTCAAATGATTCACCAGCCTCGGCCTCCCAAAGTGCTGGGATTACAGGCATGAGCGACCGTGCCCGGCTATTTTTTTATGTTTATTGGTGCAGAGGCTGGAGGTTGCAGTGAAGATATGAAGGAACCATTGCCTGGTGGTTTAAAAATTGTTCATATTTTATTTAATTCAGTTGCATGTTTAGAGAAAATGTTGTATTGACTAAAATACATGGGAGGTTAAACACCTCAGCTCTGGGGAGAGGTGTACTTGTTGAACAGGGAGACCTTGATTTTTCCTTTATGCTTCTATGTTATTCGAATTTGTTACAGTGTTTACTTGGAAAGAAAAGGCTTGTCCAGTTTATGAAATCTTTGCCTAGAAGTTACCTGTAATAATTTATGAAATTGCTAAGCCTTAAAGAGGACCATTTAGTGCTGTGGTAAATAAAAAGTAAGTGTTTATTTGTTCCCAACTTTGTGCCAGGCTGTGGCACTTTCATATTGGGGAATAGAGCTAGGCTAACCTAGTGGTGCAGAGGAGGGACCTTAGAGCCAGACTGTGGGCTGGAATCCCAGCACCCCAACCTGCTAGACGCAAGACACTTACCTTCTTTGTTCCTCACGTTCCTTTGAACAGTGTCGAGCACATAGGCTTAGCTCCATTATGGTTACTTTGGTGATAGCCTCTCGACTCAAATTAGGAATAAGAAATGTCACTGTTAAAGAAATCCCTAAAAGAAAGACAAGTAAAAACCAATAATAATGGAGAGGAGAGTGCCATTTAGAACCTATCTCTGATAAATATACAGTCAGCCTTCTGTATCTGCGGGTTTCACATATGTGGTTCAACCAACCACAGATTGAAAATAGTTTTTAAAAAACTATGAAAAATAATACAACAATAAAAGTAAAAATTTAGGGCCAGGCGTGGTGGCTCACGCCTGTAATCCCAGCACTTTGGGAGGCCAAGGCTAGCAGATCATGAGGCCAGGAGATCGAGACCATCCTGGCTAACACAGTGAAACCCCGTCTCTACAAAAAAAAAAAAAAAAAAAAAAAGCTGGGCATGGTGGTGGGCGCCTGTAGTCCCAGCTACTTGGGAGGCTGAGGCAGGAGAATGGTGTGAACCTGGGAGGTGGAGCTTGCAGTGAGCTGAGATCTTGCGCCACTGCACTCCAGCCTGGGCGACAGAGCGAGACTCCATCTCAAAAAAAAAAAAGTAAAAGTGTAAAAAAGCAGTACAGTATAACAGCTGTTTACATAGCATCTACATTGTCTTAGGTGTTTTAAGTAATCAAGAGATGAAGTATATGGGAGGATATGTGTGGGTTATATGCAAATACTACACTGTTTTATATAAGGACTTGCACATCTGTGGATTTCAGTATTCATGGGAGGTCCTGGAAGCAGTCCCACTCAGGATACTGAGGGATGACTGTATACACATGTGGTGATGGGGCTTTTGAAGTGAGAACTAAGCTTACAAGAATCAGGATGGTTTCTACTTAGCCTTATTAAGAACAGAATTAAATAAAATTATGGAGATAAGCGTGGAAAGCTAGAACCGGAGAAACTTCGTTTGAGCTCCACGTTTTATTTAATCCTACTCTGCTGTAATGATTCTCACTATGGGTGACACCTGGAGTTTGCAAGGCAGCTCCTCCCAGTTTGATGCCCAGTCCTTTGGGGCCATCTTCCATCTTCTTCCTTTTGCTCCTCTCTGTTTGAAAATGGCTTAGTGAGCCACCACTGCTGATAGATACACATTTTAGCTTTGGAAAACCATTTAGGGTGAGCAGTGTGTAACACAACACTGCAGCTGGATGACGTCTTCTGGGCCCAAGGGCTCTCAGGGGCTGTCAGACGCTGGGGGTCTGCTTTCACTTCCTGGCCTTGCTTCCTTCTCATGGCCTCATCCAGGGAACAGGTGTCTCCCCTGCCTGGTGTTTCACACAGAGACGCAGGTGTGCCGTGAGCCAGTCGTCCTCTCAGTTGCTGCCAGGGTTATCTCCCTGTCCCTTTAGTTGCCCTCCTGGTACCTCCCAGAACTGCTCACTGGCTTTGCAGCCTGTGCTCTCCCTGCAGACCCCCACCCTTACTTACCCCCATCAGTTTCATCGGAACTATTTTTTCAGGAGTTTCTCAATTCTGATCCAGGCACAAGCAAGCACTCTTGGTGTCAAAACCTTGTTCTTCTTTCCCCCTTCTCTCCCTTTTTGGCAATTTCCCCACTTCCCCCATCCCCTGTCATTTTGAGTTAATTTTAGCTGGGTGATAGATATCAGTATGCATTCCTAATTTACCATCTTAACCTAATTTTCTTTCTTAAAAAAATTAACCTTTAGACTTCTGGTCCAGATAATCTTGTGAGTTTACCCAGAAACATTCTCCTGCCAACACCAAAATTATAGCAGAGATAGATAAAATATTTTAGAATGTGAAAATCATGTCATCAAACTCGAAAACAACATATTTAGCTGGGCATGGTGGCTCACAGCTGTAATCTCAGTACTTGGGAGGCTGAGGCTGGAGGATTGCTTGAGGCCAGGAGTCTGAAACCAGCCTGGGCAACATAGTGAGACCCCATCTCTACACAAAACTAGAAAAACAAAACAACAACATATATAACTTCAAGGACCAGCAGTAAGCGAGGGCTGAAGTGACATATTTCCCGGGCTTTGGAATCAGACCAGGTGCCTGGAGGTGATTGGAAGTTCAACTCTTGCCGACTATTGGGGGCACTGGTGTATGGTTGGGGACTGGAGCCAAGCTCACCATGTGAAAACTGATTTGGGCGAGCCTTCTCTGTGAGTGAAGGCTTACAATCAGTTTTTGGCCACCAACATTGAGCTAATGTCTGTGTTAATAGGAAGGGATAGAGACATTGGGCCTTGAGAAGACCAAAATCTGGGCTTCAGTAATGGAAATGACAACATAAACTAGTCATGGAAAGGTGGCCATCAGGAGAGGAAAAAATAAGCAATCATGTAAACCATAAAATAAACACTCCCTGCTAAGATGTACCTGCAAACTAACATGCAAACCATCATCAGGAAGCATAGCAACAGACTCCCAAGGTGGGAGAACGTGACAAAATGTGAACCGAGATACGTTTTAAAACAATTGCACTTAAAATCTTCACGGAGATTTTCACAAAATCACAAAATCACAAAACACAAGTAAGTAGATTTGAAACTGACAGAAATCGAAAAAGTGAAAGATGCAGTCAGTGAAAAATTTGCCTTTGCTTAGTTGGTTTAAAGAAAAAGAAATAATTAGTGAAAAGAAGCTTTTCAAACAGTGCAAAATAACTATGATATTCTAGAAAGTGGTGATAAGGTGAAAGATCAAAACAGATCATCTGTAAGATCCCACCAAGTAGCATTTTAATACAGATTGTTCCTGCTTTTTATGCATATAGTTTTTTGGTACAAATATGGAATCATACTCGAGACTTTTATAACTTTTTCATTAACATAAACTTTTTTTAAATCATTAAGTCTTCTGTACCCTCAAATCTATACTTGCGCATGGGCGTGTCATAATTTATTTAAACATTCTGCTATTTTAAGCTATTTTGGACATGCTGTAGTGAGCATCTTTAAATGTTATTTAAAAAATATCTTTTTCTTTGACTACAAAAATAAAAATATTGAAAAAATATAAAAACATAAAACAAAGATCACTAATTTCGCTGCAAAAAAATAAACTTTATAGATGTAACTCTGTGTGTGACTGTAGGTGCATGTGTGTGTGCAATAGCCATTTTATTACATGTTTTGTAACCTCTTTTGTCACTTACCGTTGTGAATAGTTTTCCATGTAAAATATAGAGTCATATCACCTATAGGGTATTTAGTTCTCACTGTAAGCCTCTACATACATAATTAATTCCCATTGTATGACAGTAAGTTGTTTTATTTCACTATTATGAACAGTTCTGTCAGTTATGGTTTATAAGTAATGTTAAGGTTTTCTTAATACACACTTATGTTCATTTTCAACAGGTGTTTGCATATGATCATTGTTTCTGGTCTATGGATGAATCTGTCAAAGAAAAGTATGCAGGTAATAGAATCCAGCATCCTGTCAACTACTGATGGTATAGAAGAGGTGTTCAGTATTTTTTCCTTTACACGATTGCTTGGCAAACCCCCCAAACTGTGTGTTTCCTCTGCTGTCACACACAATAACAGTCATCAACACAGAAGATGACTTAATGTGACCAAATGTTGGGGGGGTTTTCCCTGCACCCCAAGCAGCAGACACTGGCTGGGCGTCCTCTAACTCAGTTCCGATGCTCTCTACCTGGGGACAGCGTCAGCTCCACAGACTGAGGGCTCAGTCCCACAAGACCACTCCCTCCTTCCCACCAGCGCAGGTCCAGGCCTCTAGAACTTCTGACCTACTGGCTTCCAATTAGGGTTCGCACAACCTCCTCTTTGGGTTTGATTAATTTCCTAGAGCGGCTCACAGAACTCAGGGAAACACTCGTGTTTAGGGGTTTATTACGAGGGATTTTCTTTAAAGGACACAGGTAAACAGCCAGATGAAGAGATACAGAGGGTGAAGTCTGGAAGGGTCCCAAGCACAGGAGCTTCTGTCCTCATGGAGGTGGCGTGGCGCCCCCCCGGCGTGTGGATGAGTTCTTACCTGCCTGTTGGGCCCTGTGTGTTTAGCAATCCAGAAGCTCTCTGAACCCTGTCCTTGTAGGTTTTTATGGAGGCTTCCTTATATAGACATGATTGTCAACCGATTAGAAATGTGATTGGACAAAAAGCACATGATCTGAACACAGCGCGTCCTGTCTGTTCAGACTTTTCTTGGCCATTCTGTGTAGCATTCTTTCCTTTAGGATATGAGGCAAGACCTCATGGAATGAGAAGCTCTTGACCCACAATCAGATGAGAGTCTTGCCTCGGGCAGGTAAAAGGAGGGCAGGAGATCAGATAGTTTCCTGAGGCCTAAAGTGCCCCAACGATATAAAAGACTGCAGCAAGGGTTAATGAGCCGGGGGAACTGTGGATGGTGACCTACATCTATATAATTACCATAGGGTATATATGAGTACCATAGGATTATTTTGCATAACTGTAGAAAGTACAGACAACACCCTCCCGTGTTTGCTATTAGAGTTTTTAATGTTGATTGGAAAATGGGAGATTCACTGTGTGCCATTCTTGGTATACGTTGATGAAATTACATGACTAGCACACACAGTGGCTATTGCACGCTCACACACCCCAGCTCTTACATGAGGCCGGAAGCACAAGGTCGCCCCTTAGATTGCCCTGGAGGCCTGAGACTGGGCTGGAGAGACAAAATGGCATAGTGAAAGAAGGGGAGCACCGGCCAAGGAGAAAAGGAACCCTAGGCTGCAGGCCCAGCCGTGCTCCTTACCGCCTCTGCGCCTTTCAGTAAATCACCTCACCTGTCAGAGCTTCAGTTTTCTCTTTTTGATGGAGAGGAATATACCATATTCTCTCTAAATTTTCTTTTGGCTCTGGAAGTCTGTTACTCCATTATTCTTCTAAATGATGACTGTCTCAAGCCCCATCTCACCACAAGTTTAGGACTACAGTGACAGCCTTTGATTGGCTTTATTCCTTACTGCTTTTGTCACCTGTTTTTAAACAATCTCTTTTAAATATTAAGCATCATATTGTTTTGGCTTTTGTTATGAGAAAGATGAATATTATGGCTGTTTTGAAGTTAAGATTCATTTGGTCTAGGTGGCCCAATATCAGAAGTATAAGTTAACTGGTATTAAAAAAAAAAAAAAAAAAAGGAAGTGAGACATAATGGAATACCCTTGCCATAACATAAAAGCATCCAGTTCTTCCATGTGGTATTGAGACTAAGTGAGGTAAGGTGACTTGTCAGATTCACATTCGATTACTGACTAGTGACATATCTCATTTGGCCTGTCGGGGAGAACTTGACTCTGTTCTTTATGTCCATGATTGAAAGCTGAGGGAAATTTCCAGGCTCTGACTCCCTGTCCTAACTGGTATGTATTGTAGATCCTGTAATTAGAAATTGTCACTGAGGGAAAGGAAGGGGGTTGGTATATATGATTATTCTAAACTCTGGTACCCACCGAATAAAAACATTGCCTGAGTGGTAAGTAGTTAAGTCCAGGTACACCTGGGTCCCAAGTATAAATTTCAGATATTTATAATCACTGATTATAAAGTGAGCAGCTCATTGGCGCTGCATTGCAGGGAATTCTTAGTAGTGTTTATTTATTCAAGTATGTAGTACAGGGAGCTGATTTTCCCTCATGTGCTAACTAGAAATAACCTGGAAGGCATAAGCCTTTGGGAGCATTCGTGAAATTTAAAAATCTTGTTTGGAGATAAATAAGCAGATTATACATTTTTGAGATTTTTGTTTTTGTTTTGTGAATTGTTCATATGCAGTTTTGGCTTAAAATACCTTTTCTCTTATTCTCTCTCTCTCAGGTCAAGATATTGTTTTCAAGTGCCTTGGGGAGAATATCCTGCAGAATGCTTTTGATGGCTACAATGCATGCATCTTTGCCTATGGACAGACTGGTAATGTTAAATAACATGAAATCACATAAACAACCATCAATGAAAGAGAAAATAGAACCATGTTTATTTTACTGAGTAACATTGCTGATTTATTCCTTGTTTTTGCTTTCAGAAAGTACTGTAGATGTTGAAAGTAGTCAATAACATTATTTTAAAATGAGTGTAATAAAATTAGGATTGGGATCTTTTATCTTTACCGATTTTTCTCACAAGGCACTGGCAGGGTTGTTTTTCGAAAAAATACAGAGCTATGACTGTTGAACATATTACTAGCCATGCCTATAGATCATGCTTTTTTAAGGCTTTCAGAATCGTAACAGAGAAAATACCAAAAAGAACGTACTTGTTAATATCTCACCAGTAATAAGTAAGAAGCTTTTTGGCTTTTGAGTCTCTGTGGTCAAAAAAGAAAATCTATTTGAAGTGAACTAGTTACTTTTATAAGAGTAAAGTATACAGCTTGTCCAACTAGAAGTGTTCTCACAGAAGAATGTGTTGGATGTTTTCAAGAAGCCTCATGTGTCGTGTTGAAAGGGCAGAAAGCTGGGGCCAGGCGGTGACAGCTCCAGTCCTGCTCCTGCAGCTGGCCAGCAGAGAGACCTGGGCAGTTACTTAACCTCTCTGCCCTTCAGTGTCCTTATCTGGAAAGGCTGATGATCATAGACCTTCTTATAGGGTTGTCATAACGAGTTCCCATGTGCAAACTTTTTATAGAAGTCCTGGTACTTAGGAAATGTGGCACATTAGCTTTAGGTATTATGATAACAATAAAATGTTGCATGACAAAAGCAGCAACTTGTAGGTTAAAAGCATATTTGCAAAAACACTGCTACTAAAAACAGAAGGAATTATACTGAAGTGTCAATAGTTACTGGTTTTCGGGCAGTAGGACTATGGTAATTTAAGTTTTTTCTTTCTATTATCCTGTGTTTTCTAAATTTTATTTAATATATATTTCTTTTACAATGGAGAAAATATTTTGAGACGGAGTCTCGCTCTGTTCTCCGGGCTGGAGTGCAGTGGCACAATCTCTGCTCATTGCAGCTTCTGCCTCCCAGGTTCAAGCGATTTTTCTGCCTCAGCCTCCGGAGTAGCTGGGACTACAGGTGCCTGCCACCGTGCCTGGTTAATTTTTTTGGTATTTTTAGGAGAGACGGGGTTTCACCATGTTGGCCAGGCTGGTCTCAAACTCCTGACCTCAGGTGATCCACCCACCTTGGCCTCCCAAAGTGCTGAGATTACAGGCGTGAGCCACCGCATTCAGCCGAGAAAATAATTTTATGTAAGAAAAAAGATTATTCTTTAGTTTCCACACTATAGTGAAAGGGTAGTGAGTTAATTTGCTCTGGGGTCCATAGGGAGAGCGTATATTTTTTGTGCTGTGATCACTGGTTGGGAGCAGGCACAATAGTATTCATTATATGGCTCTTTCAGCTTATTTCGGAAAACTTTTAGACCTCACTATTTCTCACTTGTTTTAGGTATTTTCTTAAAGTATGAGGATGATTAAATAAGTTTATTTTTCTATTTTTTTTTTTTTTTCCGGAGATGGAGTGTTGCTCTGTAGCCCAGGCTAGAGTGCAGTGGCACAATCTCAGCTCACTGCAACCTCTGCCTCCCGGGTTCAAGCAATTCTCCTGCCTCAGCCTCCCGAGTAGCTGGGACTACAAGCACATGCCGTCACGCCCGGCTAATTTTTTTTTTTTTTTGTATTTTAGTAGAGACGGGGTTTCACCTTGTTGCTCAGGCTGATCTCGAACTCCTGAGCTCAGGCAATCTGCCCGCCTCAGCCTCCCAAAGTGCTGGGATTACAGGCGTGAGCCACCGCACCCAGCCTATTTTTCTTTCTAAAGGACATTTGCTTTTCACTTTCGCATGTGCAATAAGAAAGCTTCTGTACTTATTATTCTCATTATATTTGGGTGTATTTCTCACTGCATTTTGGCGTTTTGCTAAGTGTTTATAATTTATTATGAGCAACGGAAAGAGGGTTATGTATTTAACGTCTCAAAGAGACAATAGTAACTCTGATTTCCATTTTTTTAGGATCTGGAAAATCTTATACCATGATGGGCACAGCTGACCAACCTGGATTAATCCCAAGACTTTGCAGTGGACTCTTTGAACGAACTCAGAAAGAGGAGAATGAAGAACAGAGTTTTAAAGTAGAAGTGTCCTACATGGAAATTTATAATGAAAAAGTTCGAGACCTCCTTGATCCCAAAGGGTAAAGGACTTTGAGACTTTAGTGTTTCAGCATTGTGAACTGAAACAGACTTAAATTGGCTTAAGTGCAAATCTTACTTTTTAATTTTTTAAGAGGGTCTGTGTCACATAGGCTTCAGTGCAGTGGCACAATCATAGCTTAATGCAGCCTTGAACTCCTGGGCTTAAGAGTTTTTTTTTGTTTTGTTTTGTTTTGTTTTAAAAAAACCCAAGAAATTTCAGGTGGAATTCAGCTCTTTGGTGGGCTGTGAGGTGAGGGAGAGGCATAATCAGAGAGATGAAACCTGGTCTTTAGGACAGTGAATTTTTAAAGATTCTTAGGAACAAAAACAAGTGCTCATGATATCATGGCACAGACTTGTAAAGAGAATTGGATCAGAAGTCTTAGGAGGCCTTCACAAATGCTGGTTTGACTCTACAGCTGTAACTGAGTGAGGAAAGTGCACGGTATCTAGAAATCTGTTCATTCCACAGAGAGTTCTTCGAGTTCAGATTTTAAGGAAGTGCAACAGTGGAAAAAGATGGAGATAATGACCACAGCCTGTGGCTTGTTGATGTAAAAACAGCTTTAGGAAGGTCAAAGAGCCAAATAAGCTGAGGCCTACAGCAAGTTTGGAGGACAGCAGGAGGACATTTAGTTTTGCTGGATGAGGAAGATGATCAAGGAAAAGAGGATCTTAGAGGCAGTGAATCATAGTGACTCTCAGTCAAGAGCAAACAGAACCCTCAGCTCATCTCTGTTGTCAGTTTTCCTTGACCAAGATGATAATCTTTAGGATTCTCACAGGGAGATTGAATTGATGCTCAGTGCTTCTGTACGAACTTTACTTAACAAACATTTATTGAGTGATCATTATATGCCAGGCACTATGCAAGAACTCCCAATGTGGACAGAATGAGAGTTTTGTCAACAAATAATTAAAATACAACGCTATCTGCTTTTAACTTGTGAAGGAGGCTCCTACAAATTAGAGAGCAAAGGGACAATGACTTATCTTGGCCCTAGGAGAAGGGGAGATTCCAGAGTGTACTTGCTTGATAACATTTGTGCTGAGTGGGAAGTTGGTCCACTGGGAAGTCGGGTGAGAACTACTCAGGTGTAAGGAACAACCTCTGCCACACCTTGAAGGTGTAAGTTAATCACCTTTGGAGAATGATCCAGCAGTTCAGTGTGGTCGGAGAGTAGGATGCACAGAAGTCAACATGGAACAAAAGGAGGCCAAGATGGGAGGATCGCTTGAGCCCAGGAGTTTGAGGCTTCAGTGAGCCAAGATTGTGCCACTGCACCCCAGCCTGGGTGACAGGATGAGAGCTTCATCCTGTCTCAAAAGAAATTAAAAATAAAAAATGTTCCAAAACAAAGAGGCCAAGAGAGTACCTTATGGCCCAGGTACCCACATCCTACTTAATATTATACCTCTGTATATTTTTTTCTTTGTTCTGCCTTGGAGACTTTTTCTTGGACTTTGACCTCTGCAAAGATCATCACTTTTCTGAGATCCAGCCCAGACCTACTCTTTCCAGAAATTCTTGGCTGACTGACTTCATACCTGTTCATTCTTCTGCTTAATCCAGGGTGCTTGTATGGCATCTTTTCAACTTATCTGCACATGTACAGTCTTTAGTAATTTCTCCTATGTTTGTCTTGGGTATAGGTTAGTAATTAACAGCTTACTTACAGTAATTACTTACAGTAATTAACAGTGGATTCTGAAGAGCTTCGGATTTGCATAGCTCAGGATCTAGGTCCTCTACTTGTTACCTATTGAGCAAGTTTCTTAAGCTTTCCAGGCCTAACTTGTCAGCCTAGAGGGAACTTGAAGAGGGAAATGATAGGATACAATATCTCAGAGGGCTGTTATGAAGATAGACTGGGATGATACACCTGAGGTCTTAGAACATTTGCAGGCATACAGTAAATGCTCAATAAGTGGTAGCTGCTGCTGTTATCTCCCCAGTGAAAATTTCTTGGAAAATTTTTTTTTTTTTAGTTTCTGAAGATTCAAAGTAAATGGATTAAAATCTCTAAAGGTGATCTCATCTCAGTCAAAGACCATTTGAGAAAACTTCATTTTTTAGTCATGTACTAATTATATTAATTCAGCATCTAGTATATAGTAATGTAATTATGTTGTTTTACTCAGGAGATAATAGAGGATACATTAAGAAAAAGGAAATATGAAAGGAAAAAAGTGAATAATAGAATATATCCTGGGTGAGAAGTAAATCAAATATTCTATATCTATCCAATTACATGGTAATAAGTGACATTTTTAATGGTTGATCCTAGGGTACTATAGATTTTAGATTTAAGAGTCATTTCCTTATCCCCTGATTTTACTGTTTATATGAAGGGTTATTCTAGAACTATCCTCTTCTTGATCTCTTTATTATGGGTGTTAGTGATTGAATGTGGTTCAGCTTCTGTGCTAGTCATTCACTGTATGTGTTCAACATTTCTTCCCTTCCTCTCCTGCCTTCTTAGTTACTAGCACTCGCTCTCCAAATGACGGAAGCTAACACATTTGGAGTCCTCACTGTCACCTTAATCTCTCTCATCTTCACTTTGTTAGTGAAGTCTGTTCATTCACTTAATGATTCTTATGTGCCAGGACTTGTGCTAGGAACTGCAGACTCCCAAAATAATTAGACATTATTCTTGCTGTTCTAGAGCCCAAAGTTTATTATAGTACAAGTGGATAAAAGTAAATTAATTCCTGCCTAAGGTGAGGATAAGGAGAAGCTGACTAAGAGGTGGTCAAGAGCAGATTATAAAGGAGCATGGGTATCAGGCTGAGGAGTGTGCACCTCTCTTCATAGGCATCAAAGAACCACCAAAAAACTTGACACATTGGTTGGGCACGGTGGCTCATACCTCTAATCCCAGCATTTGGGAGGCCAAGGTGGGCGGATCACTTGGGGTCAGGAGTTCGAGACCAGCCTGGCCAACATGGCAAAACCCTGTGTCTACTAAAAATACAAAAATGAGCTGGGTGTGGTGATGTGCACCTGTAATCCCAGCTATTCGGGAGGATGAGGCAGGAGAACTGCTTGAACCTGGGAAGTGGAGGTTACAGTGAGCTGAGATACTGGCACTGCACTCCAGCCTGGGCGATAGAGCAAGACTCCATTTGAAAAAACAAACAAACAAAAAAAACTTTAAGTATTATAATTTATTGCTTATTTTAAAAAAGATTTTGTGTAGTTCAAAAGTGGACACACATTCATGGTTTAAAATAAGGATAAACAAAAATGTAAAATGAAAATCACCAGTAACCTCATCATTGACACTCTTTTTTATAATTTGATTTTTAATTTTTTAATTGACAAATGAGAATTGTATATGTTTATGGAGTACAGTGTGTTTTGACCATGTATATATTATGGAATGATTATATCAAGCTAATTAACATATCCATCACCTCACACACTTACCATTTTTCTTGTGGTGCAGACATTTAAAGTCTGTTTACTCTCAGCAGTTTTGAAATACACATTGTGTTACTGACCATAGTCACCATGCTGTGCAGTAGATCTCAAGAACTTACTCCTCCTAACGGAAACTTTGTACCCTTATTTTTTGGTTTATTCTTAATATTTTTGGTTTATATTATTATTCTTAATATGTTTGGTTTATATTATTAAGTATGCTATCTGTGCTCTACATTTTTCTCAGATGTCCTTTATTGGGTTTATTAGTTCCTTGTTTGCTAAGGGGGTTTTTTTAAAAAAAGAAAACTTAATGAATATTTAATTTTAATTTTATTGACTTTTTTCATGCGTTTATTGAAATGGTCATACTTCCCTCCTCCGCCCCCTTAGGCTGTCAATGTGATTAAAGTGCGTGGATCTTTTTTCCAATGGTCAATAGCCTAGAAGCCCTGAGATAAGCCCAGTTTTGTATTTTGAAATCATTAGATTCAGTTTACTGTCTTTCGTTTGTCTTTCTTCATGACTGAGACTGGTCTGTAGTTTTCCTTTCTTGCACAGTTAACATTTACTGAGTTTCTGCTCTTTGTACCACGTTCTCTGTAAGACAAATAGATTGTTCATATTTATTTGACTCTGCATTCTTTGTAGTAAGTAAATAGACATCCACAGTGTACCCTTTTGAGTGATGTGATATTTAATCACATTATGAAGTTTTCTTCGCAGTGAAGGTTTTAAAGTTTGGTTTAAATTCTTCTGGGATCAAGTCAGTTGGTTTTACTTATTTGGGGTCTTTCTTGAATTCATTGTGTATTTTTATGGAGCAGAGCTGAGTCCTTTTTAAAAATAGGCTATTGTTAAAAAATCATTTCTTTGTTTTTCATGATCAGAAGCCGTCAGACGTTGAAAGTCAGAGAGCATAGTGTGTTGGGACCTTACGTCGACGGACTTTCTAAACTGGCTGTCACAAGCTACAAGGTAACAACATCCTGTATGTGAACTACTTAAATTTAGTGTAGTAGGGTGGGGCTCTTTTTTTTCTTGGCTTAATTTGTTATTTTTAAAAATTGCATATATAATAGCATCACTTAATAAATCACTTTACAAAAATCCTAAAAATGAGATAGTTGATCAGAGACAAGCGAATAAATATAGACTAAATAGGATGAGGCTTTTAAATGAAAAGTTACCAGACTTAGTGAATCTAAAGTGGGTTTGGAATCAATCTAGAAAATTGTGAATTTTATCTTTTGTTGTTGTTTTCCCATTCTGGGGCCCACTTATACTTCCTTCTGCAGTTAATGTTTTTACTTTGAGGCTTTTTATGTATCATGTTGAATTTTTTTGTAAACATTATTCTTTAATAGAAAATTGTGATTTTCAGTTTTTGATGATGTGTGTCAGGATTGTGTTCAGTTGCACATAACATTAAAAAAAAGTAACAGAGTTATTTGAAACATAGATTATTATCTGTTTTGTCCATTATATATTCTCAGTGTCTGAAAAGTACCTGGCCTATGGTGGGTATTTTCAGTATACATTTGAAAGTATGAATGAATGAATGGTGATTGAAACAAGGCTTTTCATGGAAAAGAAGTATGGAGGTAGACTCTGCAGGGCTGGTATGGTGGCCCCAAATGTGTTATTAGGGACCTAGATTCCTTCCAGTGGTCAACATAGAGAGGTGTGGTAATGTCCTTATTCCCATAGTTCAAGATGGCTCTTAGAACCAACACATGATAGCATGCCTACTCCCTTAAGGAGAATTCCCAGATGGCCTATTTTAATTTTAAATCTTATTCACTAAAATGTCATGTGGCCAGAGTGAGCTGCAAGGGCATCTGGGAAATGTAGTCTCTTAGCTCGGCCGTATGTGCCAAGTTGAAGATTGGGCTGCCTTACTGGAAAGAAGTGAAGACTGGGTAATGGGAATCATCTAGTCAACTTTCACACATACCATTTTTCTCACTCCTCATTAAGATCCTTGTAAGGCAGATGGGTGTCATAGCTCTGCATTGTTATTAATGCAGTTAAAATCCAGATTGGTTAACTGTTTTAGAGCTTATAACATTAAAAAAAAAGAAAATCCCTTGACCTTCCTATTGTATTCTGTTGTTTCTCTTTTTTAGTAGTAGTAGCAACCAAGTGGTAAATCAATGCGGAAAATTAGTCTCTTGAGGTTCTAATTTTTAAAACCAGGTCCACTAAGATAGTGGTAGTTGGTGATATACCTGTATGAAGGGACAAATGACACAAGTTATTTAAATTATTTGTGTTGCTTATTTGTATAATCTAATTCGTTTTAACAATAAATTTTTATTGCTTCTGTATTAAAGAAACTAAGTTTTTTCAAATTTCTATATTAGATGAGGGTTGGTGTGGCATACTTGTTCATCTCGTGTGACCAAAGGTGTAGCTTCTGAACTTTGAGTCAAAGCTGCCACCTCTGTACCTGTAGCAAATGATGTACTTTGAGTTTTCAGAGACAGTATTGGCTACTGTACTCCATGGGGCTCAATATTTATTGAGAAACAAAATGTTAACTCCAAATGTTGTTGACTAATGCATTTTGTAGTGTAGCAGGATTTTAGTGTGTATTACACAAGTAATGAAACGTGGGTCTATGACTTGTTTCCACTTAGGATATTGAGTCGTTGATGTCTGAGGGTAACAAATCTCGCACAGTTGCTGCAACCAACATGAACGAGGAGAGTAGCCGATCCCACGCAGTTTTCAAAATCACCCTCACACATACTCTCTACGATGTGAAGTCTGGGGTAGGTGTTCAGATGCATGACCTGTTTTTATATTTCTAAAGTGGATTGTGGTTTTATTTTTTCCTCTTCAGGTGTTAGATGAATTAAAGTCCTGGCTAGACTTGTGTATCAATGAGGACTCTGGAAAAGAAACAGAAGCCCCTCTAGGTCAATAGAAAGGGATGTCATGTAGGGAAGCAGGTGATTCCAGGGTTGTTGGGACATCTGAGGAGGACCAGGTTCTAGACTGCCTCTTGAGGAATAACTTTCTGAACAGCACACATCTGGCTACCGGGGTGGTGCCACCTGTGAGGACACCTCTAGAACTCTGAGTTCCAGGCATACATAGCTGTGATCCAGGAAGCAGGAGTAGAGAAGTTGCTTCTGGCCATGCTGCTGCCTCGTAGCACCCTGGAATCTGGGGAATGTGCTTGCATTTCCCCAGTCCTGCTGCCAGCAGAAAGAGCCAGAAAGGGGCAGCAGGCAGCCTCTGCTCTACTTCTGCCTTCCAGCCTCTAGCAGGTGTATCCTGAGCCTGGGCAGCCAGGGAGTCTGAGAAATGTGGGTTTAAGCTTCCCGTCCACTCCCACTAAAGGAAGGTGGAGCAGAAGTTAAGTGCACCGATGGCCCACTGTCTGCCCCAGCAGTTTTTGAGTTTTAAACTGTAATGGCTAACTGCATGAGCCAATGGTAATGCTCTTGCTTGCCCAGGCACTGTGCCTCACACCTGTAATCGCAGCACTTCGGGAGGCCAAGGCGGGAGGATTGCTTGAGCCCAGGAGTTGGAGAACAGCCTGGTAACATAATGAGACTCCATTTCTACAGAATATTTGAAAATTAGCAAGGTGTGGGTGGTTCATGCCCATAGACCTAGCGACTAGGGAGGCTGAGTTGGGAGGATCGGTTGAGCCCAGGAGCTTGAGACTGCAGTGAGCTATGATTGCCCCACTGCCCTGGGCAACAGAGCAAGACCCTGTCTCAAAAAAAAAAAAATTCTAGCTCATCTAGCAGAGGTTCTTTTGCAGTGTTCCCTTCTGTGAAACACTATTAGAAGGAATAAATGACACTGGGGAAATTGTACTATAAAATCATTTGCTTTTGTAGAATAACTTTTTGAGTATTTGGTTTTGAATCTAGTGAAGAGTAAACCCAGTCAGAGATATACGTGCTTCTGCTGCATTGCAAACTTCTCTGTTGCCTAGTATACTTGCATTTTCCCTCTTTTTATGTGAATTTTACATATTTTATTATGATGCCTGCCCCTCAGTATGTCCATTTCAAATACCAGAAGGTAAAATAATCACCTTGGCAAAGTGCTGTATTTTGGCAGGATTTTCATCTGCCGAAAGCATATTTTTCTCCTTTTACCATCACAGCAAGATTAGTGTAACAACAAAAAGTTGTTTGTTTCTTATTTCCTTTTCAGCATAAAACAAAAAACATACTGAAGACTTTTTTTTTTTTTAAACTAAAAGTACTTTTGATTTGGGACACTGAATATCCTTTTGTTAACAGCATGTTTATTTATGGAAATAAATGTCTATTTTAAAGGAAAGCTTTAAAAATGATTCAGTCTATAGATTTTGGTGTTGGTTTCCTACATTTCTTATATTGCTGTTGAAGTACGAAGTATGTTACATGTCTGTGCTTGATAAGAAAACACTTTTGATAAAGATATGTATCTGTATGTATATAATATCTTAACTAGAAAAAGATGTAAATTAACACCTGACATGAAATGGAATTATATATGAATAAGATGTAAATGTTACAAAATGTTTTGAGATTTTGAGGGATTCTTCTATTGTATAAAGGTCAGATTATTTTTTTTTATGTCAGAATTGCAAGTGTTTTGTCTCAGGATTATTGATAAATATCCATGAAATTTTAAACACAGTTTCCAAAAATAGTAAAATTGAAGTCTTAGAAGTACTTTTGTATACTGCTCTGGAAATTTCGTTGGGCACCCTTCAAAATAGCCCCTTTTGGAGGCACTGTTTTTCTGAGATAATTAGCTTTCATCCTGGCGGGATTAGTAGAGTTTTATAAATTTTCTGTGTCTCCACCATTAGATTGTACAGTTTTCTTACAGTGTGTTATAGCAGCACAAAATAATTTTGAAGTAACAGTAAATACTTTTAATAAAGGGTTTAGATCATAATCCATTTAGTTGTGACAGAACTGCTTTTTGTATTGTTTTTTAAGAGACAGGGTCTCACTCTGTCGCTCAGATTGGAATGCAGAGGTGCAATCATAGCTCACTGTAGCCTGGAACTTCTGGGCTCAAGTGATCTCACACCTCAGTTTCCTAAGTAGCTGGGACTATAGGCACACGCCACCATGGCCAGCTATTTTTAATTTTTTTTTTTATTTTTTGTGGAGACAGGATTTTGCTGTGTTGCCCAGGCTGTTCTTGAAATCCTGGGCTCAGGTGCTCCTTCTTCCTTGTCCTCCCAAAGTGCTGGGATTACTGGCATGAGCCATAGCACCTGGCCCTGTGCTCCTGTTGATTAGTGTTGATTGATTTCCTTTGTAGACATCTGGAGAGAAAGTGGGCAAACTGAGCCTGGTGGATTTAGCCGGCAGTGAACGAGCAACGAAGACAGGCGCTGCAGGGGACAGGCTGAAGGAAGGGAGCAACATTAACAAGTAAGTGCTCTCGAAGCTTATTTTTATTGCTTTATTTGTTTAATAGCCAATAGGGGAACATCTGTGGTTATTAAAATAATAAGGTGATTTGGAATTTTTTTCTGGTATTTTCAGCGGGCCTGGGCTCATTTTAGGTTTTGTTGAGATGCCTGATGGGGCCGAAGAGCACAGCCTCAGTCAGGTCAGGGTTTCTTAGCAGTGGCCCTATTGCTGTTTTGGATCGGGTAATTCTTCATGGGAGTGGTGATCCTGTGTTTTGTAGTGTCTAGTCGCATCCCTGGCTTCTCCCCACTAGATGGCAGTAGTAGCTGCCGCCTCTTCCCCCACCCCCAGGTGTGTCAACCCAAACTCACTTTCAACAACCATGGCTGTTCCCTGTTGGGGACCCAGTCACCCTCCAGTTGAGGACCACTGGTCTAAGCTATAGAGAAGATCAAAGCTAATTGGTCTCTCAGAGTGGAACTGTTGATTTTGACCTGTGTGTCGCTCTTTGGACAAACATGTACTAACCACGTTGAGCTTTTCCTTTACTAAACACTGTCTTGCTTGTCCAAGTCCAAGAAGCTAAGACTTTACGAAGTAATATTTTGTTTACCAGTTCCTTCATGTGAGCTTATTTTAGGTTTTGTTGAGATGCCTGATGGGGCCGAAGAGCACAGCCTCAGTCAGGTCAGGGTTTCTCAGCAGTGGCCCTATTGCTGTTTTGGGTCAGGTAATTCTTTTCATGGGAGGGGTGATTCTGTACTATGAATAATATGAAGTAATATTTTGTTTACCAGTTCCTTCATATGGATTTCACATTTTCTCCCTCAAGCCAAATTTTTAGCTCATTATGGGTAGGAAGCTTTCTGTCCTTGGCTCCCAGAAGGACACATAGGAGTCATAAAGAAACCAAATGGAGATGATAAAACACTGTCACCCAGATGCTATCCTATTATTGAATCTCATATATACAATTTTTGCTTTGTACTATGGTTTAATTATTGTGTTTCTGGCTTCCTTTCTTAAAGATACATGGTTTTGGTGTTATATTGACCTGAAGATTTATAGCTCACATTTTTATGTACTACAAAATATTGGGCTAAGCGTTTTTATTGCTTATAGTAGTATTGGGGGAAAATAGCTATTTCGAGTTGTGTGCTTTTGAACTGAGTGGCAAAATGCTGACAGGGTGCTGCTCACATGCAGGTACAAGGGCATCTTAGTGTTTAATCTTTGTGCTAAAATGTGACATTTGATATATTTCATTTTTGTAATTATTTCGGTTTGTTGCACCATGCAGGTCCCTCACAACCCTCGGTCTGGTTATCTCAGCTCTTGCAGATCAGAGTGCTGGCAAAAACAAGAATAAATTTGTTCCATATCGTGACTCAGTTCTCACTTGGCTGCTCAAAGTAAGTTTGTTTTTTTTCCTTCCTGGCATACTTTTGGTGGTTGGCAAGAAGGAAGAAAAAAGAGTAGACTGTTAATCCCTTCCAGGTATCATTTCCTCTATCAGTGTGCAAATGTATAATTATTAGGCTCTTATGGTAGTGACATTTTTGATGGAATAAACATAGGTTTTTTCCTAGCAATTCACATCCCAGCTTACTAGAACCTGGATGCAGTGGGGTTGCTGGATGCACACGGAATCACACGATTGCTTCTGGAGATGTGGGGGAGTAGAGAAAGGGCCTCCTGCTAATCTGACCACTGCGTGAGTCATGGAGGAGGAGCCTCTGCTGGCCTCACACTCAGCTGGGCCACCCTGGCCTTCCACAGACTCCTTTTGTTGGGCTAACATTTTGGAGCTTGTTTTCTGTTTAACTTCAGGACAGTCAGACCTTGGTTTCTGTTTAGCTTTACTCATGATGCCTTTAATTTGCTTTTGGCTTCTTAAAGGTGTTGTTAGAGGCTGCAGAGTAGGGCACACAGTCCTTCATTAATTGATTGATTCAGTATGAACAAGAGCAATGGAACTGAGAAAGAAGAGAGGCACTGTGCAGTGGTAGGAGGAGAACGTAGTCTCCATTTGAAAACAGAGGAAAACAGAGGGCACTTCTTGCCCTCTCTGGCTCATAAGGGAGGTAAGATGTGCACACACAATATTAGAACATGAGTTTGTGATAGATCCGTGACAGAGATGGCGATAACATGTAATAGGAGTCTGGTGAAAAAAGAGAGACTTATTTCCAGCTTCCTCCAGCCTTCCAGAGCCCCTTTAGTCTTCATAAGGTGGTGTGATGAGTTGGATATCGGACTGGGAATTAGAAGATATAAGTTGCAGTGACAATTTAACCCATTTATAGAGGTGTCACCTCACTAAATCCTTTAATATTCTTTTTTTTTCTATTTTTAAAATGGAGAAATAGTTTTATGTGCCCTGTTTAATTTTGTGATGTTTTATTTTCTTATTGATCTAGAGTTTGTTGAACACCTGGCATGCGTTGCATTAGGGGTTGAAAATACTAAGATGGGTTCAACACGGGCCGCCCCAGTAGCTTAGTAGAGGACATAGTTACTGGTTTAGTCCATAGCATGTTTAGAAAAAGGCCTTTGTGAAATGAAGTAAGGGTTTCTTCTGGTTTCTTCCTCCTCTCAAGAGTTAACTAGTATTCAACTTTTTAATTCAAAACTCCGCACACTATTTGAATATCTTTTGTTAAAATAAAACATTCTATACGTAAATGTCAGTGTGTTCTTTCTTAAATGTAATGCTAAAATTCAGTAAATTTTCCACAGTAGAATATCAGGTCCATTACTTCCTTTGGCCAAAATGCAGGACTGTTAGAAATTTAAACAAAAGTGTAAACAAATCGTGATAATTAAAACCACTTGTTAAAGGTTCATCAAACAACCTCACAAACATCAGAGAGTAAGAGATAATTATTAGGAACAAAATTAAAACACCTTGGCCCGCCATAAAGACAATTCTAACCTTGTCTTTTAAAATAGAACATTATTATTCAGATTTTGTTATTTGAATTACTGACGTCAGCCTACATAACTAAATACCTCAGTGCTTTTACCCTAAAAAAAAAAAAAAATTTACTTTTCCTTCCTGTCTCAAACAGCATAAGAACTTCTACTTCTGTAAGACTAACAAAAATGTTTTGGAGTTTTTTTTCTGTAATTAGAAAAACAAGCAAACTGCAAAATTCAAGACTTTGGAGGATGAATATAATCATTCTTTTTCATAAAAGCCATTAAAATGATAGAGTAAATAGGTATCTTTAAAAAATTAGTGAATAAACTTGCAGTTATATAGGATATTAAGTCTAGAGATCTAATGGCAGTCTAAGGACTATAGTTAATAACATTGTATTGTATAAAAAATTTGCTAAAAGTATATTTTAGGTGCTCTTATCACAAAAGATAACCATGTAAGGTGATGGATGTGTTCATTTGTTTGACTGTAGTAATCAATTATATTACTATGTTTACATATATCAAACATGCTCTACACCTTAAACATACGTATTAAAAAAATTTTTTTTAATTGTTTCATTACCAAAGGAATTTTTTTTTTTTTTTTTTTGAGACGGAGCCTCGCCCTGTTGCCCAGGCTGGAGTGTAGTGGCGCAGTCTCTGCTCACTGCAACTTCTACCTCCTGGTTCAAGTGATTCTTCTGCCTCAGCCTCCTGAGTAGCTGGGATTACAGGCGCGCATCGCCACACCTAGCTAATTTTTGTGTTTTTAGTAGAGACAGGGTTTTGCCACATTGACCAGGCTGGTCTTGAACTCCTGACCTCAAGTGATCCACCCGCCTCAGCCTCCCAAAGTGCTGGAATTACAGGCATGAGCCACTGCGACTGGCCAGGAATTTGTTTTTTTTTTAATAGAAGTCTGTTTTTGTTTTGGAGACAGGGTCTCTCTGTTGTCCAGGCTAGAGTGCAGTTGTGCAGTCGTAACTCACTACAGTCTGGAACTCCTGGACTCAAGTGATCCTCCCATATCAGCCTCCTTGAGTAGTTGGGACTATAGGCATGGACCACCATGCCTGGCAATTTTTTTTTTTTTTAAATTTTTAGTAGAGATGATGTCTCGCTATGTTGCCCAGGCTGGTCTTGAACTCCTGGCCTTAAGCATCCTCCTGCCTCGGCCTCCCAAAGTGCCAGGATTACAGTTGTGAGTCACCATGCCTGGCCTCTAGAAGAAATCTTGATAAGATATTTCTTCCTCAAACTTTCCACAGAAACATTTGCTGATCATATATTTTCCTTGTTTCAGTGTTGCTACTTGAGTCCATTTAAAACAGCAAATATCTTTTGTTGGCCGGGCGTGGTGGCTCCTGCCTGTAATCCCAGCACTTTGGGAGGCCGAGGTGGGAGGATCAGCTGAGGTCAGGAGTTCAAGACCAGCTTGGCCAACATGGTGAAACCCCATCTCTACTAAAAATACAAAAATTAGCTGGGTGTGGTGGTGCATGCCTGTAATCCCAGCTACTTGGGAGGCTGAGGCAGGAGAATCGCTTGAACCTGGGAGTCGGAGGTTGCAGTGAGCCGATATCGTGCCATTGCACTCCAGCCTGGTGACAGAGCGAGACTCCCTCTCAAAAAAAAAAAAAAAAAAGCACCAAAAAACAAGAAATATCTTTTGTTAACTTAATTGACGTGGTGAAAATGGCAAGGGTAATCACTGAGTGGCTTCATTGGCCTGGAGGCCAGGAGCACCTGTTGCAGGAGTATCTGGTGCCATGCCAAGGGCTTCATGGGTATGGTCTCCTTTTCTTTCTCAGAAGGGAAAGGGTGGTGTTCCCAGTGGTCAGATGACATGAAGGGTGCAGAACTAATGAATGGCAGGATTGGGATTGGAATCAGCGCTGACTTGACTGTGCAGCTGTTTTTGCCAAGGCTGTGCTCTTCTTATCAAAGGTTAATTTTCATTAGAAGGATACTCACTTCATATTACCAGTCCTTGATAGAAAATAATGAAAAAAACTGTTCATAGTACTTGAACTTGAAGAATGAAACCATAAACATTTTTTAAAAGATCACTTAATCTGCTGTTTAGTTAATTTAGGTTATAATTGCAACTTTCATGTATTAAAAATAAGTCATGTGTTTGCTGAATATTTGTCATTATTTTTTTCCTTAAAAATGTATGTGATTGGCCGGGCGTGGTGGCTCACACCTGTAATCCCTGCACTCTAGGAGGCTGAGGCAGGCAGATCACGAGGTCAGGAGATGGAGACCATCCTGGCTAGCATGGTGAAACCTTGTCTCTACTAAAAAATACAAAAAAATTAGCCGGGCATGGTGGCGGTTGCCTGTAATCCCAGCTACTTGGGAGGCTGAGGCAGGAGAATGGTGTGAACCTGGGAGGAGGAGCTTGCAGTGAGCCGAGATCACGCCACTGCACTCCAGCCTGGGCGACAGAGTGGGACTCCCATCTCAAAAAAAAAAAAGAAAAAAGAAAATATATGTGATCTGGCTGGGCATGGGGCTCACTGAGGCTTGTAATCCTAGCACTTTGCGGGGCTGAGGTAGATAGATCACCTGAGGCCAGGAGTTTGAGACCAGCCTGGCCAACATGGTGAAACCCTATCTCTACTAAAAATACAGAAATGAGCTGGGAGTAGTGGTGTGCACCTGTAATCCCAGCTACCTGGGAGGCTGAGGCAGGAGAATTGCTTGTACCCAGGAGGTAGAGGTTGCAGTGAGCCAAGACCATGCCACTGCACTCCAGCCTGGGCCACAGAGTGAGACTCCATCTCAAAAAGAAAAAAAAATTATATGATTTTTTTTTTAACGTCATTTGGCCTTCACAGAAGATCGTAAATAGGGGCTTTTTTTTTTTTTTTTTTTTTTTTTTTGCAAAACATGTTCCAGAGCTTAAGCAGTTTTCCCAGAGCTCTCTCCAAATTGGTTGAAATGCAGATCCTTTTCCTTTAAAGTGGGTTTTAGGTCCCTGTTGCTTTTTCCCTCTTAAATTCTTAGTCTGACTCACCCAGATCCTAGATTGACATGGGCATACTTCCTGTATTCTTCAACATAATTTCCATTGAACTTGTACAATTGCCCGTCTTCTAGAACATTTTCAGTTTCACAGGGTCTTTTTTATTCTGCCTCATATTTGCATTGTAATTGTGTTGTGCTCTTAATGTGTGTAACATCTGAGAATGAGAGAAGCTGTGGCTTTTCTTGGTGATTTGGTCCAGGACGGATGTGAGTGCTCTTCTCCCAGGGAGGAGGGAACAACCATTAAATGAGGGTTACGCATTCGCTGAGTGGTCACTGGAGAACTATTTCATATTAAGATGATTTTTGGTCCTCTGAATAACCATCTAAATGTGGGCCTCTTAACATGAAGTAACTTCTGGTAATGAGTGCGCAGATAATGAGTATCTTTCTAATTCATCTCCCTCTTTTCGTTCCTACTGCCACCTCCCTAATGAAGGCCACTGTTCCTCTGTTGCCTGGATGACAGTCATTTCCCTCGAGCTTTCTTAGTCTAGTCCTTTCTCCATGGTTAGGTTGCAACATCTTTCTACATTAATACTTTTAACCCTCAGTCTTTTCAGTAACGGTCTATAGGCCCTTAGGATAAAGTCCAAGTTCCTTTTTTTTCTTTTTTGTATAAACAGGTTCTCACTATGTTGGCCAGGCTGGTGTTGAACTTCTGGACTCAAGTAATCCTCCTGCCTTGGCCTCCCAAAGTGCTGGAATTATAGGCGTGAGCCGCTGCGCCCAGCCATAGGGTCCAAATTCTTTAAAGGAGTGTGACTTACAAGGTCCTTTATGAGGTCGCTGACCCCCTTTACTTTTTATTGTTCATCTTGTGCTTCTTCATGTTACAAATTCCAGCTAAGTGATGAGTGTTGTCTTACCTCTAGGACTTTACTCTTGTTCCACTTGGAACATGCTTTCCCCTCCCATCTCTTCAGTCTCTCCTCCCTCCTCTCCCCTCTTCCTTTACCTGGGTAATGCTTCTCTATCTTTGGGTCTCAAGTGTCACTTTCTGTGAGAGTCTTCCTTAACCTTTCAATATTTGGCTCTCTGCTGTTTGTTTTAGACCATATTGTATTTATCCCTATCATCTTAGTTCCCGTTATATAGTATTGCTTACCAGCATCCTCCCTAGTGGTGAACTCCAGGAAGAGTCGAGAAAATGAGTAATTTCAGCTCTGTTCTGAATCAGCTCTGTGACCTTTGAAAAGTCTGTCGTTTTCCTGGATCTCACTTTCTCATCTGTAAAATGAAATAATTGGATTATATGTCTTCACAGAGTTCTTTCAGCTTTTAAAAATTCTGACTTCCAAAAGTAAATTCTTTCCTATGACTATTTAATTTGCAGTTGCTGCCTTTGAAACAAACCTCGTCTGATTTGCCTAATTAAACAGTTAAAGAGTAAACAAGACACTTTCTACTTTCTCCTTGAATGAGTGCCAGTTCTTTTGTTGTGATTTCCTTTTTGCTGATGGCATGAGGTCATTTTTAACATAAGGCTATTGTTGCTCCATGAACAAGGGCTTTAAAAATATCAAGCATTTGTTGTTTGCCAGGTTTCCTTTTCTCAGCATAAATTGGAGCACAATATACATGCTTTTCTCCTTTGGTAGTTATCGTTACAAATCCCCTTTCAGCTGAGAGCATTTGCTGTTCACGTAGGCTGACAGTGTGCAGTGGTTCTCAGAGGACAGCACGATGCTGCCAGTGAACCAAACGGCAATGAGATTGAATTCCTGTGCTCTCGTTATATCACATTTGAATTTCATTCATGTGCATGGGACTCTTCATGAATTTTTTCTGAAAGTTGCCCAATCTGGAGCACCAGCTATGTGAGATTAATGTCTAGAAGTGAAGAGCAAAGCAAACAGTCATGGCTTTTACCTCCTAAAGTCCAAATTAGTTATAGTTCTTCCCATGTCATGCATTAAATTATATTTTCTTCAACAATATAATTATGTTTTCTGTGGAAAACCAAACTTTCACTGGTATATGAATAAGGGACATATTGTCTGTGATCATATTGACCTTTTTGTAACACCTTAGGAATCGTTTTGTTTCTGAAACTAGGGCAAGATAATTTGGAAAGATGTCAGGTCACCTTATTTAATCTTCAGGCCTGAACTTTCTCTGTGTTACCAAATGTGTATTGTGGGCAGCTGTGGGGGAGTGGAAATCATGTTGGACTTGAAGGCAGAGTCTAACTGGGCTAGGATATTGTTCAACTTACCAGTTCTAGATTTTTAGGCAGAGTGAAGGATTTAACCTCCAGTGTCCGAACAAACCTGTTTTCTCACCGATAAAACCAGGCTCTGTGATAAATCGAACTCACAAAAGGTGGAGACCTAAGTAAAATAAAGTGTGTGCACAAAGACTGGGGAAATCACAGATTGTTCCAACGCATTTTCGTTGTAATAAGATTGGAAAAGCCTTGTATCTTCAAAAGCAGTTTTCCATAGGTTAATGCTGCCCCAAAGTAGAGTTAGCTTTCTTATGCTCTAGTGAATTCCCCGTTACTGGCCCGTTGGAGTGTTCCCTCTAATCTTGAGAGTCTGTCATTCAGTGACATTCGGTTCCTGAAAATAGTGTATTCAATCTTTTTGTTTGTTTGCTTTGATGATTTGTCTCAGCCTGGGTTGGTATCCTCATATATGAGTAGTTATCTATTGATTGTAACAGATTACTCCCAGAATGGAACAGCTGCAAACAAGTCATTTATTGTCTCAGGGTTTCCATAGGTCAGGACTCTGGGTGCGTGTGGCTTAACGACGTGGCTCCAGCCGGGTTGTTTCACATGGATGTAATTAAAGTGTTGGGGTTGGGAGGCTGCTGTCATCATCATCTCAATGCATGACCGGTGTAGGGAGGTGTCTGCTCACTTATGGTTGTCATGGTTGTCAGCAGGGTCCAGAAGATCTGCTTCCAAACTTGTGCCTGTGGGCCTCTCTTCATAGGGCTGCCTCACTTCACGGCAGCCTGTTTCCCCCAGAGTGAAAGAAAACACCCAAGACAGAAGCCACCATCTTCTTTGAATCTACCCTTAGAAGTGACATGCCATCACTTTCGTTCCTTGGAGATCGATGAATAAGTCCTGGCCACCCTCAAGGGAAGGGGAGAGTACTAGGGTGTGGGCGCCAGGAGGTCGCCTGCATAGGCAGCCTTGTCTGTGGTGCAGCAGAGCGCAGTGGGCTTGATGCCCCAAGTCTAGTTTTGTGCTTGAGTTAAATCTCTATTTTTAATGTTCTCAAGCGAGGGTTGTTTTTCATTCTGTTGGAAGCCAGTCGGTCCTAAAGCCGTTTCACTGTACTTAGCAGTTTGAGTATCATAAAGACATATATCTCTTCTCAGGACCATTGTCTGAACGGTGGAAGTGCTTCTGTAGAACTTGCAATCTTAGTAGCTTTTGAAGTGCTATCAGAGCGAAGAAAATGAAGTTGCTTTAACATACTTTTTTGTAAGACTGTAATTGTACCTTATGTTTTAAAAACTTTACAAGGTGCTTGATAGCTTGTAACAGCAACTTTCTGAGCCATTATTAGGCTTCACAGAGACTCCCAGTACAGGGAGTTGTGGAGGAGGTTGCCAAGTAAGTGTCATGCTTGTTCCTCTAAGGAGGATGTTGGAGGCATTTAAGGAGTCCTTTTTTATTCCGAGTAGTCTGTGTTCTTGTGGTATCATCTTGCCTATAAAATAGGGCAGATGGCTTAGAATTAATTTTTGTTAAACTGAAATAAAGGTAGGTTTCATGACATTTCCCTGTCCTTTGTCAAAGGCTAAAACTCCTTATTTTTAGTACAATGGCTTGGCAGAGAAGAAACAGCACAGGACTCGAGTCTGTACACCTGCATTTTAGCCCTGGCTCTGTTGTTGAACGTGTTTGACCTGGGGAAATTTTTTCACCATTTCTGATTTCAGGTTTCTCATGTGACGTCGTCTTCCAACTTTAATATCCTACTCAACTTTCTGTTTTCTCCTGTAGGACAGCCTTGGGGGTAACAGCAAGACCGCCATGGTGGCTACTGTGAGTCCTGCAGCTGATAACTATGATGAAACCCTCTCAACTCTACGGTATGCAGATCGAGCCAAGCACATTGTTAACCACGCTGTGGTGAATGAGGACCCTAATGCCCGAATTATCCGGGATCTCCGGGAAGAAGTTGAGAAACTCCGGGAGCAGCTGACCAAAGCAGAGGTAGGAGGCACCACCACGTGTGTGTGCCCTGTGAGTCCAGGAAGAGGAGTCAGCCTAGAGCTTGAATTTTCTTCCCCTGGGCTGTGAGGGATGAGTACTCTACTTAAAATTTGTCAATTTCTTAAAGCAAGAGAACTTTGGGATAAGTAATAAATAAAGGAAGGTTGTCATATTGGAACTCCAAAGAGGTTTTACAGATGTTAAAAAGATTGAACAGGAGCAAATAGAATTGAGAAAATGTTTGCATTTCTATTCAGGCGGCAGACAAAAGAGAGAGGTATAATAGAATAGGAGAGGAAGAGAGATGCTGGAGACCGTGTGTATATAATTTTAATTTTTGTGCAGAAAATGATGGAGAGCAAGATGTTTGTTGAATCTCGTTTGTTACCTGGTAGAAGTCAGAATGAAAACCTTAAGTCTTCTACACATTCATAATCTAGCTTTTCCATGTTGTGGATTAATTACGTTTGTAGAAAATATTTTATAGCAGAAGTACCCATGTATTTAGTAGTACTCTATTACAGCTGTCTTCTGTGTATTCTGTAATGGATAATGTTGCATTAATAAATTTGAAACCTACCAACTCTGACCTGCAATCCCAAGTGCTCATCCTCTTGGGAAAGTGGAATGAAATATCAGATTCAGGATTCCTACTTTTTTTTTTTTTTTTTTTTGAGATGGAGTTTCACTCTTGTTGCCCACGCTGGAGTGCAATGGTGTGATCTTGGCTCATTGCAAACTCTGCCTCCTAGGTTCAAGTGATTCCCCTGCCTCAGCCTCCTGAGTAGCTGGGATTACAGGCACACGCCACCACGCCCAGCTAATTTTGTAGTTTTAATAGAGACAGGGTTTCTCCATGTTGGTCAGGCTGGTCTTGAACTCCTGACCTCAGGTGATACGTCCACCTCGGCCTCCCAAAGTGCTGGGATTACAGGCGTGAGCCACCGCGCTCGGCCAGGATTCCTACTTTCATTAGCATTTCTCTTCCCACGGTTACTCAGCACTGTGGGGCTCTTCCTGGAGTTTGCTTTCTTTCTCATACCTGTTTTCTGGGAATAAATCAGTAAGAGACATGGTCAAGATGATTATCTTGATCATATTTTTACCTGTTGAATTTTATCCTGTTTTTATAGGAATAATTTTATAGTACATGAAGACTGTTGTCTCCTTGGTGTTAATAATGCCATCCAGTCTGCAACATGTACACATTTAGTCTGTATATATGTGGATAAATTCCTGAAGTCATCAATAAGGGCTAGAATGAATCATGTGTCTGAGTCTAGATGTATAACCTATTAGGATTTTAAAGATAAACCCTTAGAAGCTTTACATTTTTGCATCCTTAAATGTAATTATATCTTCACAATAGAGTGGCAGAAAAGGAAAAAGCCTTCTTTTTGGGCATATTTTGGATAACTCAGTGAGTTTGTGGTCCCCAGAACAATCGAGGTACTTTGATCTACAATCGAAGTAGATGTCAGACCTCAGCATGACATTCAGCCGTGAGGAGGCAGATTGTTACTTTTGTCCTTTTAGAGTTGGCCACTTCTTTTTCCAGGTCATCTTCTAGACATTTCATGAAGTAAACATTTTGCTTGTAGGCAATGAAATCTCCAGAGCTGAAGGACCGGCTGGAAGAATCTGAGAAGCTAATCCAGGAAATGACTGTGACCTGGGAGGAGAAATTAAGGAAAACGGAGGAGATTGCACAGGTTCGTGTTTCCTGATGATGAAGCGCATGAAACCTCATGGCAATTTGCACAGTGGGACACACGGTGTTTCTGGTTCCTTTTTGATCTTCAGCTTGGCTGATGGCAAATCTCACACTATCATTAGGAATCCTAGATCTGAGAGAATCTATACTTTGCGAAATTAATTTGAAGGATAAAACAGGATATAATTGCACTTGATTGTTTATGTAAGAAGTAATTTTTTAATATCAGTAATCTTTAAAAAAAATTTAATGAAATAACTCCTTTGTAGCCCCTGGCTCTTAACACCCCATTCTATTAAGTGCTTTGGAGACCTAAGGAACTTCCTGAAATTACAAAATTACTCAATCTAGTGCATGTGGCCAAGAAAAAAAAAATACTGCTAATAGATATTAGGCCGTGAACTTCTTGGTTCCGTGTGAAAACCCAGTGAAAGTAAGATGAAATTCCTAAATCTGAAGTGACTGTCTCTCACCATTTTCTGGTAACAGTGATAGTTATGAAATCTTAGGGTGGTGGCTGGGTGTGATCGCTCACACATGTAATCCCAGCATTTTGGAAGGCTGAGACAGATGGATCACCTGAGGTCAGGAGTTTGAGCCCAGCCTGGCTAACATGTCAAAACCCTGTTTCTACCAAAAACACAAAAATTAGCTAGCCGTGGTGGCACACACCTGTAGTCTCAGCTACTTGGGAGGCTGAGGCACAAGAATCGCTTGAACCCGGGAGGTGGAAGTTGGAGTGAACTGAGATCGTGCCACTGCACTCCAGCCTGGGTGACAGAGCAAGACTCCATCTAAAAAAAAAAAAAAAAAACACTTTAGGGTAGGAACATTAGAATTAGTCTAGGAAGATCTAGTTAAGTTTAGCATTGGGAGAAAAAGTCTGTCTACCCAATAGTAGATTTACACTGTGGCTTTCCTGTTTCATGATTTTCCAACTGTTTTAGAAATACATATGGTAATGTGGAGCTCAGGACCCCATCTAACAGACTTTTCATAATCAGACAACTCTAATAGTAGCGATTGAATCAGTCTTTTATTCTCTTACTTCTACTCACTGGCCCTAGTTTGTTCTTTTGTAGCTAAGAGCGTAAGTGTCCCACCCAAACACAGTAACTGGTGATGGCAGTAACAGCCAGCGTTTATTGGATACACTTATGTATTGAGCCCTATGCTAAGCACTTTTAACTACAGAACTTGATGTAATCCTCTCAGTAGTCTTACAAGATAGGGACTGTTACTACCCAAGTTGTTCATCCATTTAAAGTCATCTCTCTGCCTCTTCCACTTCCTCTTTTCTAAGTTAAAATTCCCTGTTGTTTTTAACTGTTCCTTGTATTAGAGAATATATAGAACTTGCTCAATCTGTTTTCACTCAGTAGATTCCATCTTGAAATGTGCTATCCAGAATCAATCTGTGTATCAGATGTTGTAGGATGTTACCGTTGTTACTTAGCATAAAGAAGATGTTATATTAGCACAGACTGGGATTAAAATAGATTTTAAAAACATTTTTATTGCAGACATTTTCAAAGTAGATAAAAATTAGAGAAGCGTATACTAAATCTACAGGTACCCATCACCTGGTTTCATTAAAGATCAACATATGGCCAGTGTTGTTTTTGTGTCCCTGCATTGGCTTGTCTTAAAGCATATCCCTCAAATTATAGAGAAGAGATCAGTGTATAAACTATTTCTCATTACATATCTCCCTGTGTTTTTTTATAAATTATAAGTCATTCTAATAATTGTCCTGTTTGGAAGCTCCTTTGTGTGAGCCATTCTGAGCTGCTCCAGCAGTAAATATTTGTTGTCATGAGTTGTTGTGCGGATAGAAAACAGGGCAAGTCTAAGTGAGCCTGCATCTCGGGGAGCTTAGTGTTGGCACCTTTTCTTTTCCTCTCTCAGGGGTCCCTTTTGAGGGCACTGCCTGATTTTATTCAACAGCTCCTTCAATGCCTTACCTTCCAGAGCTCCCAGGCTTTAGTGCTGCTGAATGTTTTTCTTTTCTCATTGAAGAAACCTGGTCTCTTGATCACTTACCTCTTCCTAATCCAAACTGATATCTTCCAAAATCTATTTCTGACAGTAGAGCCACAAAGTGTGAATAAGTCTTCTGGAAGATGACTTGAGACATGTCAGTTGACATGGTCCATGGTCAGATAAATTTGGCAATTTCCGGGCAAACTGAATTCAATGAATTTCTTTTTCGAAGGACTTCTCACATCATTCTGGGGGCAATTGCAAGTTAGCTGGGTTCTCCATGGGTCCTCCGGGCTCTGTAACATCTTCCTGTGGGGTGCTAGCCCTCGGATGGCCCTGCCACAGAATTCCCTGCAGCCTCTGCACCCTTTGACCCTTACATCATCCAATACTTCACCATTGTTTAATTGTTATGTATAGGTTTAGTCCCTATTGAGTTTGTAAGTTCTTAAGAAAAAAGACTGTATTTTTAGTGTTGTATGCTCAGTAATATTTTTGCATAAAAAGAACTCAAGATGAGTATTTTCTAATTCCAGTGCCATATCTGCTATACCACATTGTCCCTTATTTTTATCTTTTATGTTCCCATTAAAAGATACACACTTAAGTGAAATCAAAACCTTGAGATAGGTCAGGGGTTGACAGACAATGCATGTGATTTAAACCTGGTCTGCCACTTGCTTTTGTAAATTTTTTTGTCGTACAGCTGTGCTCATTTGTTTATGTATTATGTATGGCTTCGGCAGCAGGAATGAATAAGACAGAGACCCCATGGCCCACAAAGACTAAATATTTACTATCTGACATTTTATAGGAAAAGCTAACCAACCCCTGATATCAGAAGCAATATTTGATGATATCAGTAAACTGTATTTTATCATATAGTACTTTGTTATGAGCTGATTCCTAGATGTTACAGACATTTGTAATTTTTTTAGATGATTTAAAACTTTAGTTTTTGGTGGCAAATGCAATAATGAATTGACAGTTTTCCACCATTATGCCTCTTTTGGCTTAGACAAAAATTTTGTAGCGTTTTCACCATTATAGAATCTCAAATGACAGAAATATGCACAGGGAAGTAGCGTAAAACAGTAATAACTAGGATAACTTAAGAGAAAGATATAGTTAGTTACTTCATCTTACGGACATGAGTCTTTTTCAAGGAGAATCACTTCTTGGAATTGAGTGCAGAAAACTCTGATGATTAGTGTTAAATGACTCAAAACTTCTGAAAGAAGCCTGTAGTTCTTTTTGTTAGAACTGGATTTAAAGACTTGATTTGAAGACCCAGGACCAAAATACACATTTCAATTTTGTGGTAGTATACTTCTAGGCAGGATATATTGGCTGAGTTGCAGTGATTGTATAAATTACGATGGCATGCCTAGAAATAGCAAAATTGTGAAGCTTTATTTTAATTATGCTGCAAACTTAACTGTGTGGCTCTAGTTAAATGACTTAGTTTGTCTTGCCTTTCCCCAGAATCAGAGGTCTTGGGTGATTGACTCATTGCTACTTGCTATTTACCCATAGTCGAAGATACCCTCTCCAGCCCCGACTCTACCCTAACTACAGAGCATCTGGTTGTGAGATCCACACCCATACCCTTATGATGTACAGATGTTCATATAGTCTATGGGTTCAGAGGCAGGCACAAACAAGGAAAGGCCCGTGCTATGAAAATAACACTTGAGTGCATATGCAAGTTTGTTTGTTTTTGGATAAATTCACCACACTGATGTTTTGAGTGCTCGCCATGTGTCCTTTGCTGTGCTAAGTGTTGGGAACACAACAGTATATAAGATAGGATCCGTGCCCGCACAGCACACAGTCCCATGTGAGAGAAATGGCCTGGTAAACAGTTACAAAGTAGAACACGTCTGCTCCAGATAGAAGAAAGAGGTATAAAATCTTTTCAGCTAACGAGAACACAGAGAATGTTTTTTTGTTTTTGTTTTTGTTTTGGGTTTTGAGATGGAGTCTCTCTCTGTCGCCCAGGCTAGAGTGCAATGGCATGATCTCGGCTCACTACAACCTCCACCTCCCGGGTTCAAGTGATTCTCCTGTCTCACCTTCCTGAATAGCTGGGATTACAGGCGCCTGCTGCCACACCTGTCTAATTTTTATATTTTTAGTAGAGATGGGGTTTCACCAGGCTGGTCTTGAACTCCTGACCTCAAGTGATCTGCCTGCCTTGGCCTCCCACAGTGCTGGGATTACAGGCATGAGCCACCACACCCAGCCCAGAGAACATTCTTAGGACTTTCAAGGACCTGGAACTTGTTTCATGCAGTGCTGGGTTTGACAGGAGTGAGAAGACATGAAGCCAGAGGGGAAGCAGGCCAGATTGAAGGGCCTTGTGATCTTTACTTAGGGAGTTTGGCCTTTATCCTGATTGGGAGGTCGCTGAAGATGTCAAGCAGGAGAGTGTATTGATCCTCCTTTGCATTTAAGAAGGATCCCGGTTGAGGAAAGTGCACACACCTTTGCTTATATATACAGAGTTAAATGAGATGAATTCAAGACATCAGATATTTTCAAGAATGAAAACTGAGAATTCACTAGTACAATTAGTTACTGTATGTAATAGACTTTATTTTTCAAAATAAAATTAGAATTAACAAAAAAATTATATAGTTTGGAAAGAGAAAAATGCAATAAATCTATAATGCCATAGCCTAAGAGAATGTATTTGAATTACAACACTATTGAATAATTGTAACATTGTAATGTAAACGCTTGGATATCTCACTGCCTCAATAGCTGTGAAATTAATACTTCTCTGATAACATTTACAGGAACGACAGAAACAGCTTGAGAGTCTTGGAATATCTCTTCAGTCTTCCGGAATCAAAGTTGGGGATGATAAATGCTTCCTTGTGAATCTGAATGCTGACCCAGCTCTGAATGAGCTTCTGGTGTACTATTTAAAGGTGAAGTAATGTGCTTTGCTACTAGATTCTTGTTACAAAATAGGACAATATTTCACAGTACTTTAGTAAATTTGGGGAAGCATGCTTACTCAGAAAAAGTTACAGAACCATCTTGGGTTTCTGGGCTCAGTTTTCTTTTTTAGTCTTTGATGCCATTCAGCCTGACAATAGAAAAAAATGATACTCTGATATTATTTCCAACAAGTTAAATAGCTTACCTACCATTATTTAATGTGATTTGTATCAGGGAATTAAGTAGATAACTTTAAAAATGGATGACTTTGAAAACTAAATGATTCATTTAGTAAGTATACGAAAGCTTTTATGGTTTATGTGAAGCACATTCTTTTGTGAGCAGTGTGTTAGCTCACAAGAAAAAAAGTATAAATAAAGTTCTTAGGACCAGTTGGTATGAAATTTATGTTTCCAGTAACTCTTAGGAAAAATTAAAAATTTGGGTTATCAATCTACTGAAAAAAAAAAAGAGTATGGGTTACTTGGAGACTGAGTGAGTCAGAGCACAGAACAGAAAAGAAGACAAATATTGGTATCCACTGAAATCTATAAATCATGGGATATATTAGTAAGGTAAGAGACAACTTCAGAATAAGCCTGAACCCTGAGACACCACACAGATTCGAGGAGTGCCCAGAATGGGCTGTGTCAAGCCCAGAGCACAAATTACTTATCATATATGATGGACTACACGACTCTAACACAGAGTTGGTAACTGTTGGCACACAGTTTCTTTCCCCTCACATGTGTGGGTTTAATGAACGTGACCAGGAAAGTAAAGCTAACAAGCTGACTATGTGGGAAACAGCTCTAAGAGAATTGTGTGGTTTCATTTCAGAAAAGCCTGGAGAGATCCTGGGGCAGTGACTCTGTCATTTTGAGAAGCCCCGTTGTTAATAAGTATCTTATATGATGTGTTGTCATGCTGTGAGTTAGGCTGTGTCTTTGATGCATACCTTCATGTGTGCATGTCTCAGGTGTTGTGGTTCAGTGGCAGCAAAGCTGGAGTAGGAGGGAGTGACCTGTCTCTAGTCTACCGCCAAGCCCTTTGCCCCCTCTAGTCTAATTCCTTTGTAAATGGAGGGAAGTGTCTCTGGCTACTTTGCCAGGTTCCTGTGAGGGTTGGAGATACAGAAGCACTTCATAAACAGAAGCACTATACAAACAGAAAAGATCCCACATTCCACTTTTTTGTTTGATACCTGTATGGTTTCTTATACACATATTATCCTTGCCTATTAAAAAATGATATATTATTGGCTGGATGTGGTGGCTCACACCTGTAATCCCAGCACTTTGGGAGGCTGAGGTGGGCAGATCACTTGAGGTCAGGAGTTCAAGACCAGCCTGGCCAACATGATGAAACTCCGTCTCTACTAAAAATATAAAAATTAGCCAGGGGTGGTGGTACATGCCTATAGTCCCAGCTACTTGAGAGGTTGAGGCAGGCCAATTGCTTGAATCTAAGAGGTGGAGGTTGCAGTGAGCTGAGATCATGCCACTGCACCCCAGCCTGGGCAACAGAGCAAGATTCTGTTTTCAAAACAAAAAAGTATTATCACATTACTTACTTTGCTTCTGAACAGTGCTGGTAGCATTCTGAGTTAGGATGTCAGCTGGGGATATTCATATGAATGTGACCAGGGAAGTAAAGCTAACGAGCTGACTACGTGGGAAGAGATGCGATGTTAGAATAGGACCTAAATATTTTGTCCTTTTCTCAGAACCAGACATTCTTTTTCTTTCCATTGTACTGTAGTTCAAATTGGTACACACAAACACACACATCAAGAAAAAACTCTGATTCATATCTGCTCCTTGACTAAAAACTTAAACAAAGAAGCTGTTTAAAGATGTTTGGAGAGTCATCAAATGTTTCTGGTCATCTTGTGTGGAGGTGTTTGGGTTCTGTTTCAGGCTGTGTGGCCAGCCCTGTTTGGCCAAGTCTGAGGCAGTGTTGATTTCTTGATTGCCCAAGCTAACCCCACAGCAAGCATATCTTCAAGACAAAGCACATTCAAAAGGATGATCTCAGTCAAAGAACAGTTTTATGGCGGAATTTGGAGGCTGAGCATTTTTTATTACTTTGCCTTCAATTCAAAAGTCAATTCAAAAGTCAATTTAGATGCTGGGCAGATGACTTCACGTCTCTGGATGACTTCAGCCACTCCATGTGTAAGTGAAGGCGTTGGATTAAAACATCTCCAAAGTTCTTTCTAGTTCCAGCTGTATAGTTCTCTTAGTCTTCTAGAATATAGAATATAACAACCCCTTTATTTATCCTGGAATTCTTTATAGTGGCATACTTCAGAATCATTATACCCATCTATCAATAAAGAGACTGAGATGCTATCCCTGCTTAACTTTATCTTATTTTGATTACCTGGGCACACAAAGGGAAATGATTGTGCATTTATTTTTATATTTTGTTAATGCCTACATATGCCAGATCTTTGTTAAGTGCTTGGAATACAAGATGGACAATAAACCCACAGTCAGTCAGTGTCATGGAAGGAGTTAAAATAGGGCAGGGTGACAGTGGCTTTTTCCAATTGTGAGCTCAGGAAACACCTCTCTGAGGATGTGACTTTAAAAGCTGAGATAGAAATGATAAGAAATGACCCATGTCAGGATCAGGGGAACAACATTTCAGACAGAGGAAACAGCTAGTAAAAGGCAGTAGGATGGAAATAGGCTCAGTGTGCTCAAAGAACAGATGGGAGGTCGATGTAGCTGGCACATGCTCTGTGAGGGGAAGATGGTGAGCGTGGGGGTCAGAGACAGGCAGGGACAGGTTGTAGAATGCTTTGTAAGCCTGGGTAAGAATTTGGGCTTTATTGGAAGTTCAAAGAGAAGCCACTAGAAGGTGTTATTCTTACTTTTTTTTTTTTTTTTTTTGAGGTAGGGTCTCGTTCTGTCACCCAGGTGAGAGTGCAGTGGTACGATTATGGCTTATTGCAGCCTCAATCTCCTGGGCTCAAGTGATCTTCCTGCCTCATTTTTATATTTATTTATTTATTTATTTTTTGAGACAGAGTCTTGCTCTTTCGCCCAGGCTGGAATGCAGTGGCACGATCTCAGCTCACTGCAACCTCCACCTCCCAGGTTCAAGCCACTCTCCTGCCTCAGCCTCCTGAGTAGCTATGATTACAGGCATGTGCCACCACACCTGGCTAATTTTTTTTGTATTAGTAGAGACGGGGTTTCACCATGTTGGCCAGGCTGGTCTTGAACTCCTGACTTCGAGTGATCCACCCACCCCAGCCTCCCAAAGTGCTGGGATCACAGGTATGAGCCACCACACCTGGCCACAATTTTTTTTTTTTTTTTTTTTTTTTTTTTAGTAGAGACAAGGTCTCACTGTGTTGCCCGGGCTGGTCTTGATCTCCTGGGTTCAAGCGATTCTCCTGCCTTGGCTTCTCAAATTGCTGGGATTACAGGTGTAAGCTACCATGCCCACTCTTAGAAGGTTTTAAATAGGGGATGGTGTGACCAGCTGTTGTGGCAGGAGTGGAACGGAGTGGCATGCAATGGAGACACAGTAGGAAGCTCCTGTATCCACAGGCAAGAGATCCTGGAGGCTGAATCTAGGATATGGTAGTGGAGATGGGGAAAACAAGCTTATTCTTGATAGACCTTGGAGGAAAAATCTGCAAGGTTTTCCCTGATTGACATGGGGTGGGTATGGGCTTGTAAGAGAAAGAAAGAGTACTCAAGAATTGTATCTAAGCTTTTCAGTTGACTGACTGGTGGTGGTAGTGCCATCCATTATTATTGGAGAAAGAAATAGACTTCTGTTGGGTTAGGGGAGATGGGAGCAAGAGTTTAGCTTTGGCCCTTGTTCCCTTTGATGTATCTTCAGACATCCAAGTTGTGTCAAGTAGGCTGAGTAGGCAGAAAATAATAGTGGCTGAGGCTGGGCACAGTGGCTCACATATGTAATCCCAGTACTTCGGGAGGCTGAGGTGGAAGGATTGCTTGAGCTCAGGCGTTTGAGATCAACCTGAGCAACATAGTGAGACCCTGTCTCTACAAAAAATTTAAAAAAATTAGTTGGTCAAGGTGGTGGTGCCTGCCTGTGATCTCAGCTACTCAGAGGCCGAGACAGGAAGATTGCTTGAGCCCAAGAGGGTAAGGTTTAGTGAGCATGGATAGTGTCTCTGCACTCCAGCCTGGGTGACAGAACAAGACCCTGTCTCAAAAAAAATAAATGAATAAAAAATAAGTGACTAAGACTGCAATAGTGGTTGTGGAGGTGGGGAAAAAAATGGAACTAAAGTATGTAGCTCCAGGGTGGGGATAGAGATGTAGTTTATTTGTAGATGGCGTTTAAAGCCATAGGAGTAGATGAGTTAGTTTAGGTCAGGGTCAGCCATCTACTTTTCACAGGCCAAATCTCGCTCCCTTCCTGTTTTTGTTTCAACCATACCTGGCTTCATTTGCTTTTAAAACATCTTTTAGGCCAGGCATGGTGACTCACGCCTGTGAGGCCGAGGCAGGTGGATCACTTGAGGTCAGAAGTTTGAGACCAGCCTGGCCAACATGGTGAAACCCTGTCTGTGCTAAAAATACAAAAAAATGAGCTGGGCATGGTGGTGCATGCCTGTAATCCCAGCTACTCGGGAGGCTGAGGCAGGAGAATCGATTGAACCTGGGAGGCGGAGGTTGCAGTGAGCCAAGATTGCACTGCTGCCCTCCAGCCTGGGGGGATAGAGTGAGACTCTGTCTCAAAAATAAAATAAAAATAAAAAAAATTTTAGCAAAGGTAATAGGACAATATAAGAGGGCTCAGTGTAAACGATTTCAATTGTGTACATGTAAGAATACAGTATTAATCAGTGAATTTGATTTTTTCTTAGGAACATACATTGATAGGGTCAGCAAATTCCCAAGATATCCAACTGTGCGGCATGGGAATTCTTCCTGAACACTGCATTATAGACATCACGTCAGAAGGCCAGGTTATGCTGACTCCTCAGAAGAACACCAGGTAACATACTTGAATTGGTGTTTATATCACAAGAGTTTTTCAGAGGAAGAAAGTACTCTAGTGGCGACAGTGGCCTTTGTTGCTTTTAAGTTGACCACATCAAGTAATCCAGTTGGTTGGGTGGGCCCCTTACATTTAGCTTTAATGCCTCTCACACCCATTCCTTCCTCTCTATACCCACTGCCATGGCCTTACATATTTAGGCCCTCATCAAGTCTTGATCAGAGCCCCTGCCAGCACCATGAGCTGCCTCCTGGTTCACTCGCCACAGCCCTAGAAGGCTTTCCTCTGTTTGTGATAGAAAATCCTTTATAGCCCCCCAGTTTATCTCCTTCTCCTCTGCACCTGCCAGTCCTTTGACCTGCTAACTCCTGTTGGGTCTGCAGGGTTAAGTGCTGCCATGATCTCCTGCGGGGAGGTCCCTGTTTGGTCTGAATGCAGTGCCCTTAGGAGGTATGGGACCATCCCCCTGTTGTGGAAGTGCTTCTTAGTGTCTGCCTGTGGGCTGTGAACCCTTATTACCCCATTAGACCGTGAGCTGCTTGAGGACAAGGGCCTTTCTTTTTTTGATTCTCCATTCCTGGCGCATAATATGAGACTAGTACACAGGAACTTACTACACCATCGAGGAATGAAGGGGCTGCACATTTTATGAATGACACGTTTGTCACTGTTTCCTTCAGCTATAGAGCTGTTATCCACTGTTACGGAGTTGGAAGTATAACAGTCTATAACTGTTACAGACAGTGGTTAACGGAATTATGTTGACCTTTCAAATGCTGATTTGTTTCATTTTATGATGTCAAAAAATCATTAATATCACTGATTTTATCCATAAACTCTTCAAGTATTGAGACACTATCAAGCTGTGGGGAAGGATCAAATGAGAAAACAGGAGCAGAAGCTGGTGTGGCCCTCACAGCTGTGTTGTGCTGTTCTCTAATGAGGCCATAAATAATCACACAGAACCCCAGCCTCAGGCAAGGGTTCTCTAAGACCAGGATACAATAAGACAGAGCAGGCCACGTCGTCATCGTTTCGTTTAAGCACAGACAAAAACATGGTCACCGTGCCACCCAAAGAATACCCTTCTCTGAACCAATGTGAGTGACTCCTACTTCTTCACCAATTACAGCGTTATTCTGTTCTAGCCTGAACCCATGGATACGATTTTGTGAAATACCCATTCATAGGATTACTCCCACTTTCTGACAGTACCCGGCATATGTGGAGCCCCTACGTCGTTAAATTCTCTCTGAAGTCATCCACCCAGAGCCAAAATCTTAGAACAGTTTCTTTCTCACACCGGCTCCCTGCCTCCCCTCCCCTCTTCCCCTCTACCCTCTTCTCTGCCCCACTTCCTCCTCTCCCCTTCCCTTCTCCCGATCCCTTCCCTCCTTTCTTTCCCTCTTCTTGACAGGGCCTTATTCTGTCACCCAGGCTGGAGTGCAGTGATGCAGTCATAGCTCACTGCAGCCTCCAAGTTCTCAGCTCAAATGATCCTCCCACCTCGTCCTCCTGAGTAGCTGGGACTACAGGCGTGTGTCACCACACCCACCTAATCTTTTAAAAACTTAGTTTTGTAGTTACAGGGTCTTGATATGTTGCCCAGATTGGCCTTGAACTTCTGGGCTCAAATGATCCTCCCTCCTTGACCTCACAAATTACTGGATTACAGGCATAAACTACTGTGCCTGGCCAAGATCCAGTTACTCTTAGTGTGTAAAAACCTGCATCATGAATGAAATCTAGATAGGAAATAAAATTTTGCATGTATGCATACACATAAATCACGAATACTGTATCGCCAGGTAAATGCTCCATAGCTTTACAGAGTTTAAAGAAACTAAGATACTCTAGGTTGGGGTGATTGGCATCTCTTACAGAGGAAGTAGAAACCCAGCTGGGCTTGAATGACAAAGTAAGAGTAGGAGGATGAGAGGAATGGGAACCTTTCTCCAGGTTGTAGGACTGATAGGAGCCGGATTTGGAGGAAGAGTTGATCATGTGTAGTGTACAGAAAATAAGCCTTTTCTTTTTTTTTTTTTTTTTTGGCAGGAGTTAAGAGGCCTTCCTTGTGGGAGGAAGAGCCTTTAATGTAAAGTTAAAAAAATTGTACTTGATATCCTGTATCTTAATAAACAAGTCCTTCAGCAGGAGAAGGGCATGACGACACTGGTGTCCCAGGATTATCAGTGTTACCATGCTATGCATACTCTAATTATTTCCCGCCCTTCCAAATTCTTCTCTTAGTGGTATTCTACCCACCACTTCTGTTGAATGCCATCTTCACGATAAGCAGCACAGTGGAACTGGCAAATTTTCCTTATATTGATAGGATGTGATCATTTTCCTTGCTATGGGAAGTTACAGAAGACTTTAATATAGGTCTCATTTCTCATTACTGATATCAGGAGATGTTTCTAGAGTCTGGTTGTTTGGTTATTTTCATTCACGTAGATTGGACATATTTGTTTTTGTTGTATATTGCTACCAGCTTTTCATTATTGGCTGTAATGGTTCCCTGTTTACTCCTTAATATACTATGGAACAAATTTAGAACTTTTAAAAATGGAGGTTATGAATTGATCTCTAATACTTCATACCATAAGCATCTTAAGTAACTGCATAGCACTTGGAACTTTGAAAAATGGGGGATAATAATCTATTATACAGGCATACGTTGGAGACTTTGCAGGTTCAGACTTCCACAATGAAGCAAATATCATAGTAAAGCAAGTCATACAAATTTTTGATTTCCCAGTGCATATATAAGTTAGGTTTATACTATAGTCTACTAATTGTGCAATAGCATTGTATCTTAATATACTTTCCTTAATTTAAAAATACTTTGCGGCTAGGTGCGGTGGCTCACATCTCTAATCCCAGCACTTTGAGAGGCTGAGGTGGGCAGATCACTTGAGGTCAGGAGTTCATGACTAGCCTGGCCAACATGGCAAGACCCTGTCTCTACTAGCCAGTAATCCCAGCTACTCGAGAGGTTGAGGCAGGAGAATCGCCTGAACCTGGGAGGCAGAGGTTTCAGTGAACCGAGATTGCACCACTACACCCCAGCCTGGGCAACAGAGAGTGAGACTGTGTCTCAAAAAAATTTTTTTTAATTAAAAACTTTGTTGCTAAAAAATCACTGCTGGAGCCTTCAGCAGGGGGTAGCCTTTTTGCTGCAGGAAGGTCTTGCCTCCATGTTGGTGGCTGCTCACTGATCAAGGTGGTAGTTTTGCTGAAGGTTGGGATGGCTGTGGCAATTTCTTAAAATACAGCAGTGAAGTTTGCCACATTGATTGACTTTGTCTTTCAAGAGCGATTTCTCTGTAGCATGCGTTGCTGTTTGGTAGCATTTTACCCACGGTAGAACTTCTTTTCAAAATTGGAATCAGTCTTCTTCAACCCTGACATTGCTTTATCAACTAAGTTTCTGGAATATTCTAAACCCTCTGTTGTCATTTCAGCAATGTTCGCAGCATCTTCACCAGGAGTAGATTCCATCTCAAGAAACCACTTTCTTTGCTTATTCATAAGAATCAACTTACCCACTAATGTTTTATCTTGAGGTCACAGCAGTTCAGCCACGTCTTCAGGCTCCACTTCTTATTCTAGCTGTCTTGCTATTTCCACCACACCTGCATTTACTTCCTCCCCTAAAGTCTTGAACCCCCGAAGGCATCCATGAGTGTTGGACTCCTTCCAAATTCCTGTTAATGTTGATATTTTTACTTCCTCCTCTGAATAACAAATGTTCTTAATGGCATCTTAGAATGGCGAATCCTTTCCAGAAGGTTTTTAACTTACTTTGCCAAGATCCATTTGAGGAATCACTGTCTATAGCAGCTATAGCCTTATAAAATGTATTTTTTAAATAATAAGACTTGAAAGTGAAAATTCTTGATCCATGGGCTGCAGAGTGGATGTTGTGTTATCAGGCATGAAAACAACATTCATATCCTTGTACATCTCCATCAGAGCTCTTGGGCGATCAGGTGCATTATCAATGAGCAGTAATATTTTGAAAGGAATCTTCTGAGCATTAGGTCTCAACAGTGGGCTTAAAATATTCAGCAAACTGTGATGTAAACAGACGTACTATCATCCAGGCTTTGTTCCATTTACAGAGCTGATTTAGCATAATTCTTAAGGGCCCTAGGATTTTCAGAATGGTCAATAAGCATTGGCGTCAACTTAAAGTCACCAGCTACATTAGCCCCTAAGAGAATCAGCCTGCCATTGAAGCTTTGAAGGCAGGCATTGACTTCGCTTCTCTAGCTAAGAAAGTTCTAGATGACATCTTCTTCCAATAGAAGTCTGTTTCATCTACATCGAAAATCTCATCAGTGATCTTGCTGCAGCTTCTCCATCAGCACTTGCTGCTGCTTCACCTTGCACTTTTATGTTACAGAGGTGGCTTTCCTTAAACCTCATGAACCGACCTCTGCTAGCTTCCAACTTTTCTTCTGTTGCTTCCTCACTTCTCTCAGTTCATAGAATTAAAGAGAGTTAGGACCTCGCTCTGGATTAGGGTTTGGTTGAGGGAATATTGTGGCTGGGTTGATCTTCTATCCAGACCACTGAACTTTCTCCATATCAGCAGGAAGACTGTTCGGCCTTATCTAAATTCATGTAGTCACTGGAGAAGCACCTTTAATTTCCTTCAAGAGCTTTTCATGTGCACTCACAGCTTGGCCAACTGTTGGTACAGGAGGCCTGGCTTTTCATCCTGTCTTGGTTTTCGATGTGATTCCTCACTGAGCTTAATTATTTCCACCTTTTGAGAGATGTGTGACTCTTTCACTTAAATAGTTAGAGGTTATTGTAGTTATTAATAAGCCTAATGTCAATATGGTTGTGTCTCGGGAAATTAAACAGACCCGAGGAGAGAGAGAGAGTAAAAACCCATACTACATTTATTAAATTTACCATTTTACATGGGTGCAGTTCACGATGTTCCAAAAACAATTAGAGAGGTGAGGTCAAAGGTCCCTGATCACAGACCTCCATGACAGATGTGAAGTGAGCACGGGCTGTTTGGAAAGTATCTCCCGTAGCCTTGCTTAACATAGGATAGCTACAAACCTTCAGTTTGTGAAAAATGTGATATCTGCAAAGCACAATGAAGCAAAGCACAGTAAAATGAGATGTGCCTGTGCTTTGTACCATAAACATTTTAGGTGAATCAGCAAAGGAGTAAATGCAGATATTAAAATTCACCAAGAACAGGTTGTATTTGGGGAAATTATTGTTTTCCCTAGTAACTATATCTCTATGTTATTGGGAAATTAAAGCAGAAGACATGATACTGTACTCATCATTCACGTTTGATCTCTTCTCCTTACAGAACATTTGTAAATGGGTCATCTGTCTCCAGTCCAATACAGCTACACCATGGGGACAGGATATTATGGGGAAACAACCATTTCTTCAGGTATGATGTTGTTCATGTCCCTTAAGGAGATTGTTGAAGATTGTGCTCTGAAATAGAAAATACATATTAAAAAGTAAACCTATCTCTACAACAATTATGTTACTGTGTGTGTGTGTATATATTTGCTGCATGTATATTATGTGTGTGTGTGTGTGTGTGTGTGTGTGTGTTCATTCACTGTGTATGGTCTAAACCCTAGGGACATATAAACAATATACTCTGGAAAAATACTGAGTTTACCTACATAGTTTTTCCCTTTTATTTCCCACTGGAAGATGATTCTTTTGCCATGTGGTGTAAGAATTTATTAATGTTTTTCTGACGTGTTTATCTTTTTATTTTTTTTTTATGGAAACGTAGTCGTGGTTTTAGTTTCCTTATCTATAGAATAAGGTTGGTATTTCTTTTAGGAATTCTTTTCAGCTCTAAGTCATGGCAAATTTTACTGTAATGGGTTAGACAGATCATTTATTTCCCTGACAGAACCAGAAATCTAAAGGAACATGGTTGTTAGTGTTGGCTAAGCCTCTCAAAAAAAGTCATGGCCAAAGTCTGGTCACTGTCTTGGCATCTCTCTATGGCCTGAAGTTGGCCATGCTGCACTGCCGTCAAAGCAGCATTCAGGTACAGGAAGAAAAAGGAGAACCGTAGCTGCGCTAGCCCTGACTGTCCTGTTCATCCATAAAAACAGAAAAGTCTTCCCAGAGTCGCCAGCAATCTTCTCCTTCTGTCTCCTTTGCTAGAATTTGCCTCTTAGCTGCAAAGGGGGCTGAGAAAGAGTGTGTCTCACCTGGGGCTGTACATGAGGTTTCCCAAACAAAATTGATGTTGCGTTGACAAGGCAGGCAGGCTGAATATTGTAAAAAGTTAACATCCTGGTCTCTTGTTATTGTCACTGGTCAGTGTGCTCCAGATGTCATACTGACTTTTCTGTAACTAACAGAGATCCTTTGCCATGGGCCAGTGATATTTTGGTTACTGAGAAAAGGGTAGATGGGCACAAAGAGCATGGAGCATTTTTTCCTTCCTAAATTAAATGACGTGTAAACTGCTTTGCTTTGTGTTCAAAACCCTCATCGTTTGGATTAAGCTGATCTTTCCAGCTTTAGCTCTAGTGTGCTATACAAATTTTGAATATACCGTTGTTTTACTCATTTCTCCAGGGAATATGAACATTTTCATTTTCACATCTTTTCCCACGCTGTTCCCTCTATCCTGCTTTCTCCTTATCCATGAAGACTTAGTTCAAATGATTTCCTCCTGTCGCACCTTCCTTTATCACCTTGCTCTGAAAGCGTCCTCAGCTTTCCTTTAACTCTGAGCTTGTCATAGGCGTGTGGCCTAGTGTCATACTTTCTGTTGTAAGTTTTTGCTGGCACATGAGTGTCTTATTTCTACGACTCGATTATCAACTTCCTGAGTACAGTAATTGCCTTGTACTTACATGGTATCCACTTGGCTTCTAACAGATGCCAGTACTTAATGAATGACATGAATAAGTGCCTATCTTAACTTCAGAAAATAATACTCTTTTTCCCACCAAGACTCAATTTGCCTAAAAAGAAAAAGAAAGCAGAACGAGAGGATGAGGACCAGGATCCCTCCATGAAGAACGAGAACAGTTCTGAGCAGCTGGATGTAGACGGAGACTCCTCCAGCGAGGTGTCCAGTGAAATTAACTTTAATTACGAATACGCACAGATGGAGGTCACCATGAAGGCCCTGGGCAGCAATGGTGAGCAAGTCGGGCGTGCACTTGAGAATCAGTTCCAGTTGGTAGAGACTGAGGTGGGAAGATCGCTTGAGCCCAGGAGTTCCAGGCTGCAGTGAGCTGAGATTGTGCCTGTGAATAACCACCACTCTTAAGCCTGGGCAACATAGCAAGACCTTCTCTCTTTAAAAAAAAAAAAAAAAAAAGATGGTAGAGTTTTAAAAATGTTTATGATTGGGGCCTTTTAAATGTTAACAAAAAGGAAAATCTTTATGTTGCTATTCTCTGTATTTTGTGTCTTTGGCTTTAATTTATATTTATCAAAATGTTCTGCCTCAATATGCAGTCAGATCATTTTGTTCTCATGGATAGAATCTCTCTTGTTTATTTTAATTTTTCAGAGAGAGTCTTGCTCTGTCGCCCAGGCTAGAGTGCAGTGGCACGATCTCGGCTCCCTGCAACCTCTGCCTCCCAGGTTCAAGTGATTCGATTCTCCTGCCTCAGCCTCCTGAGTAGCTGGGATGACAGGCATGCATGCCACCATGCCTGGCTCACTTTTGTATTTTCAATAGAGACAAGGTTTCGCCATGTTGGCCAGGCTGGTCTCAAACTCCTGACCTCAGGTGATCCGCCCGCCTTGGCCTCCCAAAATGCTGGGATTACAGGTGTGAGCCGCTGCGCCCGGTCAAATCTCTCTGCTTTAGAAACTTCCCTGTCATTGGCTTATGATTGTATTTCTGGAGGATTCACCATGTCTTAGGTTATATGTAGAACATATAATAGACCTGCTTTTTCTGCAGGGAAGATGGTTGAGGATATGTCTGAGAATAGATAATAACATGAGTGATTGAAAGTCAGGAAAGCTAAGTTTATGCCAAATTGTCTTTAAGGTATTAGGTGGTATAGTTAAGATGACAGACAACATTACCATATAGAACAACATTTGAAGTTTATTATGTTGTAACTCTCGATCATGTATCTTTTTTAAAAATGTGTTTAGATCCGATGCAGTCCATATTAAACAGCCTAGAACAACAGCATGAAGAAGAAAAACGATCCGCACTGGAGCGCCAGAGGCTTATGTATGAGCACGAATTGGAGCAGCTCCGGAGAAGGCTGTCTCCTGAGAAGCAGAACTGCCGGAGCATGGACAGGTTTTCTTTCCACTCGCCCAGCGCTCAGCAACGCTTAAGACAGTGGGCTGAGGAGAGGTAGGTGGCACAGAGGGGCCTGTTACATGTATAGCTCAGGCTCGCCACCCCTAACGCACCTAGGGAAAGTGTCAAATGGGAACATTGAGATGGTGCTTACAAAAGAATTATGTTCAAAGATAAGTGTTACAGCCAAGAACCACTTTGCATTTTTTTTTTTTAAAGGGGAATTGCCCATTTATATTGCATTATTTAAAACTGTTGATGTTAGGTGCTGCTCCATTTTCAGTTGGTATGGCTTTTATATTTGGATATAGAAGTACACTTGATCATTGTCTTATGCTTTAGGTTCTGAAGCTTGGGTAGATGATTTTTAGAAAAACAGAAAGTTGGTTATCTGGACTGATTAGCTCAGGTAGGTAAAGCATGGTGCTGATGAGGTGCAGATTGCAAATTTGATCTCTGTATGGGCTAATTAGCATTGCATTGAAATGCCTTATCCCATGGTTGCAGACTGTACTTCACTAACTTCATACTATTTAAAGTTTGGTCTGCATGCAGGCAGCTTCCCTTTCACCTGGAGATTGATAGAAATGTAGGATTTCAGGCCTCCACCTCAGACCTGTTGAGACAGAATCTTGAGTTAATGAAGATCCCCTGGTGATCTGCATACACGGGCACTGCCCTTATCTACAGCCGGCTTGCTGTGTGGCTGCGTGCCAGTGCTTATCGTGTAGTTCAGGTTCAAGCGTGTGCATGGGTCAGTGTCAGCAACACAGTCCCTGCGTGCAGACGACCGTGGAAAAG